>NC_135259.1:18878473-19480973 GCF_964204865.1 Styela clava
ACCTTAAGTCACATGAGACAAATCTGAGATAAACTCAATTCAATTGAACATAAATTCAATTAAATTCAGTTTAGTTTATAAGATGGCTCATGCCTAAAAAACAAAATTGCACCTCAAACTTTCCCTCTCCACTAATTGGGACTGAATAGTGCAAGTTCTCAGAGATTGCTTGCTTGCAACTATTCTATCAGGGTTTGTTTATTTAAGCATGAAGAAAATAAATCAAAATTGAACACTTACTAACCTGAATTCCAGTTTTGCAATACTGGATGCCATCAGCAATTGTATAGGCTAATTCAAGAACGGTGTCAGCACCGGCTTCTTGCATATGATAACCACTGATAGAAATACTGTTGAACCTGAAACATAAATCTTATGGTGAAAATGAATTCTGATAGTGCAGATGTCAAGGATGGCCAGGGGGTTTACCCGAAGTATGTGAATCAAGATGGCGGACACCGGAATGTAGTATGTGCACCAGGTTAGGGTTAGGCCCTAATTTCAGGTACAAATACTACGAGAGCCACTCGGCTAGTCCCGGTAATAGAACTAAAATAAGAAAAATTGGAAAAAAACTATGGCCCAACCCTAACCTGGTATGCATACTACGTTCCGATGTCCGCCATCTTGGTTCACATACTTCAGGAGTAGCGACCAGGGTGTGTGTGAAGGGGTTCAGTGAAAGTGTTGAGGATTATAGAACAAAATGCTGGATGATGGAAGTGAAATTAGTCAGAGTTATGCTAAAAACATTAAAATCTTCAATCATGAAAAAAAATTTGAAAGAGAAATGTTACCAAAAAAATACAGATGTGATTTTGATTGAGTAGTGTACAGGACTGCACACTATTCAATTAATAGAAAACGTAGTGCCATAGACATGCCATGACATTGGGGAACTGAAGTTCGATTACTTCTGCCTCTCTCGATCAAATGTGCCTTTGCATGTGAGCTAGCTCTCAAATGTACAGCAGATTATAACAAACAAACACAACTTCCAGAATGTATGTATTACTTACTTTGGCATATTATTTGAAGTGAACGCGAATATATCCGATATTATCCTCATTGATGGTTCAGGAGGATAGATGTAAGTGTTTCTTACCATGAATTCTGGAAAAACAAATACATGATTCATACAAGGTGCATCATATTACCGGTAATATCAAGTTATTTTTGCAGGACAAAGTACCGGCATCACAGAACATCTTCTGTGGCTTGGGCCATAGATGTGGTTGAAAATGGAAATTTTTACCACTCACTGCTTGTGTAAAGTGAAATCTTAGCGGGATATAAATATTGTTTTAAATATTTTGAATGAAAACTGTTTTACATCAAGATATTGATTTGATAAAAATCATGATCCACTGTCAAAAATATACATATACAGAGTTGTAAAGTTGTATTTGCAAATTTCTTATAGTCTGTAGTTTGAAATTTCTAACTCTAATGCTTTTCGGCCAAGGGCTAAGAGCACTTTTTGCTAATAATAATCGCAGATCTTAAGGAAGGCCTATGACAACGGTTTCCAAAGAGGGCGCTAGTGCACAACGGTGATTTGCTAGGTGTGCCCCGAGAATAAACATAATTGTGTTAAACATAACTAATATGGGATTGCATATTTTACATATTGTATTTATTATAAATGTATTTTTTTTGCTGTGTTATGACTCAATCAATAAATTCATTTTACTATTTTATGTCGCTCACTTTCGGTTACATAGTGCTCTGTTATATTCACAAAATTGGATTTTTATTTGAAGGCAACAATTATTGACATGTTATACTATGACAAAATATTTCTCCCACCTTTCAAAATATCATTCTGTATTGTCCCAGTTAACTTATCAGCACTCACACCCTGCTCTTCCCCAGCAACAATGAACATGGCCATGATGGGAATGACGGCTCCATTCATTGTCATTGATACTGACATCTTATCGAGAGGAATGCCTTCAAATAACCTGTAAAAATTCCAATAGATATACTGTTCACATCCAATCCACTGATTTTTATAAGTGAACTGCCAATGCAAATAAGACAAGCAGTAACATTCCACCTGTATGTTACCTAATTTATTTACCTTGTACAAGATTATGGGCATGGGACAGGCCAATCCAATGTGCTAACACTATGCCATTAACTTTTACCATGTCCTGGTATGCCTATTGCATTAATAAATTATACCAATCATGACCAATGCCCTAATGGTCACCAATGTAATAACCAATAATAGAATTCCCAAAGCCCTCTTCCACATCAACTTATATTTAATTGTAATAAAACTCAATGTTACTAGATAGAGTATATTTATTAGATTCATGAGTGGTTTCAGGGTATCAAGAAGGTCGACGCAGAGGAGATATTTCGGGGAATTTATAAATGGCTACATAGTGGATAGCGGAAACTTTACATGACACTCCAAATTTTGAGCCTATGATGCAGTCATTGACGGACTAACTGAAAGAAATAAAATTGAGCATCCAAAACACATGAAAGAACTTATTATATATGGTGTCAATGAAGTCTCTAAATTTTTTTCAAATTGCAAAGTGAATTTATCGATTCCATATATTGCTTTGGCCTTCATAGATGTATTAAATGAAGTAAAAATAACAATTACTGATCGAAAAACAACAAACCCGGTATTGAGAACTGACTCCATAACAAAATTGGACACTTTATGGTGGACACCCTGTACCCACTCCTATTCCATTCAAATATCAATCTAGCTTACTTTTTCATGTCTTCCACACTGTCGATTGCAACACCAGCCATTCCAACATCTCCTTGCACTCTTATATTATCTGAATCATATCCTCTGTGGGTTGCCAGATCAAAAGCAACACTCAGTCCTTGCTGCCCAGCTTTTATATTGTCTCTGAAAATCATTTCAATTTGAATGGTAAATTCACCCGTTTAATGAGTTTTCTCCAAACATAGCTCTGAAAGCCATTTAAATGGCCATTACCAACTTTAGTGCCAAGAGATTGTTCTAATAAAGGAGTGTGCAACATTTTTTGTCGGTGTGCGGTGTGGGCCAAATAACCAACTTAAGACATCTAGCTGGACCACACAAAAAATTTAGCGAAAGGCCATCGCTTAGCCTCACGGTAATAAAGAGCACCGGCCACTGGGCAAAATGGCGCAAGATTTTTTAGCGCAGCGACAACAGTAAAAAATCCCATATGTATTTTTACCCATGCCTTTTTAAACATAAAGAAGCAGTAACAGACTCACCTATAAAATTTATTACTTTGTTCAACAGTGCTAAATCCTGCATATTGCCTGATAGTCCAAGGTCTGTTTGTATACATCGTGGGATATGGTCCCCTGGTGTATGGATATTTGCCTGAAAATTTAGTAAATATTTTTTGTTTTGCTTATGGAAGGAACAAGGAAGACAAGAAGTCACTGAAATAGAAAAAGCTATTTTTGGAAGAGGGTTGGTCAGGTTCGGCATTGCCCAAAAACTTTATAAATCAGGAGTGGATATGGGAATTAAGACTGGGATCTTTAACCAGACAGAACAGTTCAACCCAGGGGTGAGCGTGCCCACCTAAACTGGCTGGCCATGTAATTGTGACGTAAAAAGTTACATTTTATGCGCAATATTTACAGTGTTACAAAAGCAAAAGTGGAAAACAGTAAGCCTCATGCGAAAACTAAATTTAATTGCAATCTCATTATATAACTTGAGCTATTTTTAGCTAAAACGTTTGTTTGGTTGTGGCAACATCAGGCAGACCAGATTGAATTACCCAATGGGCCGGATTTGTTCCTGGGCCTGGATTTGGCCCGCGGGCCATAGTTTGTCCATATCAGGCCTAGATGGTTAGTATGAAAAATACCTGGTAATTCATCTTCAAAGTTGCTGGAGTCATCTTTCGAATAAAGTGGTTTCACTTTAATGCCATCTGGTGTTGTCCATGTTAATTTCTTATCTGGGTCAGCTCCTTTTAACTGTTTTGTTGCCAAAGCCATCCATTCTTCATTTAAAGGCAGCTGAGGATTTTTGTTCGATGAAGAGCGGATGGATTTTAGGAATAATCGTTTAACGTTTGCTATCTTTAACAAATCCTTTGTAAAAATTATTCTATCCATTTTAGTTTCTACAAAAGAAGACAAATCACTTGAGTTACAAAATTTTAATACTGAGTCAAAGTAAGAAAACACATTATTTAACATGAACAAATAAAAATATGAATCGAGACATAAATTAGAGGTTTGGGTTACCTTAGTACCATTCGGACTCAACCACCAAAAACAACTCAAGCATAACTATTCGGAATAATGTTATCTGAATATGCAAGTGCTGATGCTGTCACTTTTTGCTTTGTTTTCGGGCTTGAGCTGAGACTTATTTTGTCGAATAATAAGTTATCACAAATCGACAATTGAGGCAAGTTCAATATGTTCAAAAAATTTAATACCAGCATATTGATGTTAACTGATAGCCTAAAGTCATTTCAGTGAAAATGATAAGACGGTAAAAAAGTAATTTATATGAATTGACATTAAAACATGGATACTCCCGTAGTGTGTTTACCATGTTAGGGTTAGGGCATAATTTTATACCGATTTCCTTATTTTAGTTCTATTACGAGTTCGGGGACTGTCTGTGTTAGCCAAGTGAATATACCCCCAGCCCATATGTTTCAGTCCTTTTACACAACTTGATGTAAAGTAGGCGAACGAAAATAGTTACTGCCAGATTGGTACACACACTCCTGGAGCACCAAAATATGATTAGGTATAACAAGGATGAGAAAAATTTAAGCTTGTGCTTTCTCTTTGGGATGTCAACACCAGTGTCATAAGCATAACCAACAACAATATCAAACGCATCATGTGAGTTTGCTATTGTAATTATGATTTTTAATATTTTAACCGGAACAGCAAAAATTAAAACAAGGGTACTTGTAGAACTTGAAGAGTTTTCATAGCTAAATTTACAGCAGCCTTCCCTTTATCTGTATCTGGTAAGTGGTATTATATATTTGAAAATATTATTTTGCTATTATTTTCTAAAATTACCAAACACTTATTATGAAATTACACAGCAAAGGACAATTATACCAAAATGCAGAACAGGTATTTTACAGAAATGTCTCAAAAATATAAAAACTGTATTCCAAAAAAAAAGATATTATAACATAGTAGGCATCTCTAAATTCATTTTCTAACGGATTGCTCTTCAACTAAAGATATAAATGAATGTGCAAAATGAATTTTAAACAGATACAAAAAAGCACCATAGTCAGTAAGATTACTCAAAAGAAAATATATCACAATAGCGAGTGTACAAATTCATGCAAAACAATATGTGTCCGTTGTGCTGTCGGAGCGTTAGGAACATACCACACATAACATTCTACAGGTTTCAACCTCATGGGGATGGTTATATGCAAGAAGATTAGTGTAGTTTTTGTTATCTTAGTGTGGCTTACATGACCTCTGCCCTTATATACCAAGCCCATATATTAATCTGGGATCTCATCTATTATTTATAGTTCTCTGACATTTGAGCAAACTACAACACATTGAATATGCAAATGATTAAATCGGCTGCAGAGGCCAATTTATGAACAACATATTAGACATATGTAAACATTGTTAATAAGGTGATTACCGCATCATACAATGGACAACAGTGAAGAGAAATCAGTGCAATGACCCTACACCATGTTCTCGTTAATTGTCATAAGTTAAATAAGAATTAATAAAAGCCTTTTTCAATAACACAAATTTCACAAAAAAATATACACTTGACCAGCAAGTTTGGAACGCAGTAATGAAGGCAGTTTTATTTTTACAAAGAAAAAGATGACATTTATTTAATTAGGCTAAAAATGTTGGTAATTCAGTGACTTTCAGATCAATCAGTAGCTTCTATATTCAAAAGTGAAAAAAATTATGCTGAATAAGCAAATAATACTGTTTGACAGGATTTTAATAAAAAAATTCTGCACTGACTCCATATTTAACAACTAAATCCTGTATAAATTCAACCTTTAGGTTGTCAATGCAATTCTTATATTCAGTTGATGAGCGATATTTTACAACGTCAAGACTGGCCATGTGTGGCAAGTGAATGACAAAACCATAAGGTAAAACTAAAAATTTAAAACCTAAAGCATCCAGTTCCATTATATGAGAAACTTTGTTCCAACCGAAACCGAAAAATCTTTTATCATAAGCCGGACAAAGATGTTTCGGTAACACAACATAAGGTTCAAAATCCTTTGTTCGATTTACCGAGTAAATCTTATTGGAATTTCTCCATTTTGTATAATTTGTTGCGGCATGGCCAACCTTCCACATGTATGATCGGAAAGGTGTTATTACACCTCTATCCCATTGGTCTATCAGTTCAGATTTCGAAGGCGGAAAATCAAACTTGTGCCACAAACTTTCAAAAGCAGGAATAATAAAAGCAAACTTTGAAGAATTTGGATACAATGGCAAGACAGCATTTTTCAAATGCTCATATAAATTATCAGAAGGTAAAAAATCAACATCACATAAAAATACAAATTCAGTAACTGCTTGCTGCCAAGCAATATTACGCAATAGATTAATAGGATAAGAAGTATCATCAAAATTCTGAAAAACCAAATGAAAACCAATATTTCTACGATTTGATAATGTGGGAGAAATTTCAATATGTTTAAGTAATTTTATTGTGTCAGAATCGCTTAGAAAGACTGCAACACTGATCGGACCTTCCCAATGTTTACATATAATATCTAACATTGGGATTCGATCTATCGATAAGTGAAGAGTTAAAGTAACATCTGTGTGATCGGAAGAAATGTAGTCAAAAGGAAGGTAATATAAATGTGTTCTACGCAGCTGTACACTTTTATGCAACATTTCTTGACAAAAATCTTTGCTAAATTCTTCTCTGCTTTCTTCTACTTCGGTGCATTTGCCAACAGGATTGCGCAATAGTGCACCATCATACACTGCGTAACTATAAAACATGTTTTGGAACAACGAGGCATGAATGTTCTGTAATTCATTTTTAAATGGTGAATTCCAATGTAGAACTTTGATACTTGATATATCTTTCCCATAACACGATTCTGAATTTGTATTCATAGATAATTGAACATTCCAGAAGCAGGGAAGAATAAAAACAGTATCTTGATGTTCCTTAATCACAGCGTTTATTATATCTTGGTCAGCAAGGGCGGTTGCAGAAAATGTCAACAGTTCTTTTTTTGTTACACTTTCCCATATTTCGTTCCATTTAATCTGTCTCAGTTTTTCACAGTGTAAAAGCATCAAGCCTGTGTTGAAGCCACGTCCCAAGGCAGGCCAAGGATGTTTGGTCACTTTGCCTAAATACCAGTCCGACTGGTTTTCAACCAGACCAATTACTTGGTTGTCAACAAATTGAGAAAACTGATCCCAGAGTTTCCCAATATCCTCTAGAAATATTAAATCGATGTCCAGAATTATTACTTTATCAATTCCCACTGGTAAAACATCCAATAACAGTAATTTCATTAGGCCGTAAACACCAGAATAATGCAAATTAGGAATCCAGGACACTTTTGGTTCTAATTTATCAGCAAGATAGAAAGAAACCGTAAAATCCGAAACATCCCATGTCCGAAACAAAGTACCCAATATTTTCTTAGCAGGTGCATCGACAATAAAATGCATATGAATGGGCAAGTGTCTGTGAAAAAGCACAGATTTAATCAAAGTAACGACTTCTCTACTCGCTTTATATCCAGCACAAACAACTGCAATTTGTATCGTTTCACATTTTTCCGCTTCTTCTGTTAAAAATCCATTATACACTTCTACATGAGACTCCTCCGCCGTTTCAAAATATGACATTTGTCTGGGTTTTTTAATCTTATTAGTTCCATAAAGTAATGACGATTTCTTTATCTCAAAAACTACAAGAATAAGTACCAAGATGCAGAATAGTAGAATCAATTTTCTTCTTGTTGTGTATCTCCAGAAAGTAGCATTCATGCTTCCAGCCAACCAGTGAATGTTTTACCATTGTTCACATATTTTTAATATAGGAAATATTGCCGAGTGTCATAATAATTTCAACTATTTTAAAACAACACTGTTACTGAAAAAAGAAAAGTACTTGTCAAGATGTTTGCAATCCATGGCACAAATTTTCCTTTCCCATAAAATTTTTCAATCAATTAACGATAGCACTCTCATAAGCAGAAAGATGGAGAAAAACGCAAACACAATTATTAGAGTTCTGCTGATTATTGAAGATTATGAAACTTTGGAAATGAAAACATTCAATAAAATAGTCATTCAATAATCAACAACCAAAGTATGAATATCAATTGTAAATGTTAACACAAGAAAAAATAGGCTACCGAATAAATTGATTGTTTGATTGATTTGATAAACAAGACATAGTAGGTGCATGTCATGCTGCTAATAGAAATAATACAACTATTATTCTTGGTGCCTCAGTGTTTTTCTATATTGCTCCAGTTCCAGGATAACCTTTAAAATATGTTCCTTTTTGCATCACAAAAAGAATAAGAAACTGAAATAGAAATGACAGTAAAAAATATCCTGTCAATTTAACGTGTCTTGGAATACCAAATAAAACACGTCACCAGCATTTTGCAGTCTGTAATATAACACAAGAAACAAGCAGAATCAAGATATTTAAAATACCAAATTTTGATTTATATAAACTGTCAGAATACAGGAATAATGTCACTTCAATCAAGATAGAAATATTCTGATAATTCGCTTTATCACGTAAGTTATATCTTCTATGCAAGTGTGATAATGTACAGCACTGAACCAAAAAATTACCTGCAATTGCTCTAAAGTTAATTCCTATTTAACAGATCTTGTTTTGTATTTTCAACGCATTTAGTAAATTCTGCAACAGTTTTAGAACAGTTTAAAATTTTTTTGGGGTTTTCTGCGTAACACTGTAAAACAGAATCTCGAAAACTCTCACATATTGGTTTTAACGAAGGTTTTCTAAGTTTACTTTCGGTTTGATTGACAGCGTCCTCAAATTCTTGAATAGTGAGGTCATAAAAGTTTTTATGTTTTTGTTTTTCATTTTCCAGTTTATCCTTCCATGTTTCCACCAAATCAGTCATCTGTTTTTCCCGCTCCTGCAGCAATTCTCGAGTTGCAGTTGCAACCCTCTCGACTTCCTCCAGCTTTTGTCGCTCTTTGACAATAACATCAGCAGCCGCCTTTCTAACCCGCTCGACATCTTCGTTGTTTTCGTTCTCCGTTTCTTGGCTAAGCATTCGGTCCAATAAAGCCGGAGATAGCTTAATCCCATCACCTGTTAATACATATTTGTCGTCTTCTCGTTCCAATGTAACGTCGCTACTTCCAGAATTTCCCATTTTATAATAATTTCAGCAATGCGACCTTGAAAGTCGACAGAAACAGCAATAGTCTGAGAGCAAATTGTGTAAACTGACCAAGCATGACAATATTTTTGCACGTGACTGTATGCTTCATTGAAAATCGCAGGAGAGGTCAAGCGCATTGTATTTTTGGACACAGAGAAAGATTTTAATTATTTCTTCAACCAAAGTAGAATAGCAGTCATCGAAATAATAGAAATTATAACAATAAAATAATTTGGTATAGATAGGAGGGAGTGATACGACCACGCGATCATCAAAGTCAACTCCCCCCTCACACTACTATGTTTGAGCAATGACATTAAACAACATGATAGGCAACTCTGACGTCACTCCATAAGACTACAGGCAAAACATTGTATTTCGTGATACGCTCCAATGCACATATTTCTCGTCGCCTTTCGCGTCCGTTTTCCGCTCGCTTTTGCTACTCGGCGTCTTTTTTACGTGTAGTACCTGCCTTTTGCGCCTGTAACGAAACAAAATAATCTCTATATCTAAGAAGTTTTGCTTACTTGGAAAGCTGGAATAACAGGCAAGCTGTAAAGAGCAATTCTGGACATCATAGTGTTTTTTTTTTTATCAGAGAAGATTACAAACGCGATAGCGGAAAGATTTGTGTGGAACATTTTGCAGATAATGACAAAGTTCAAAGTTAGTAATTTTAATGTTTGCGCTTAATCATTGAAATTTCATTTAAAGAGGGTGTCATACAAAACTGTTCTGCGATACAATTCCATAACACAAAGTTTGCACCTATCGAACTTGCTTTTGTAGGTGAATTTATTAGACATATTACATATTCAGTTAATCGTAGGTAACATTGCTGGTACATAATGCATCGTAGATAGGTTTGTTTAAATTTAGGAATTTAGCTCATACCCCACTAATTAATATTATCTTCTATGCAGGAGGTTGCAGGGCTGAATTCAGCTTGCAGCCTTACCGATCACCTGACGATGCTCATTTAGTTTGGCTCGAGCAAGTCTTCTTGAAATGCTTGTGTGGATGGAAACTACCTATATTTTTTGCCTTCCTCCGATTTTAGACAAATTTATTCTGAGGGATTTCGCATATAATTCTCACTGATTGTTGGCTGTTTATAATTCCTATTGATTGTGAATTCTGATTATAACAATGAGTTGAAAATTTTTTTACCTAATTTACTGGCACCTTTTTCTTGTCAATACTCCAAGCTGAGGTAATAAACATGACAATACATTTATGTCATCTGGAAGCAAAATATGCACACTAATTAATAGTTTGGCACATTGAGATAATACATCATGACAGAAAATACAAGTTAAAGATATGTATGACCATCACATGGTAATTAAAATTAAAAAAAATTAATATGGGCTGTGGAGTATGGAAAGTTCAAGACAAAGAAAAGAACAAATGTTCATAGCTCATGAACTCTCAATTTTGCCTCCATTGCTTTGTGAAGGCCAATATATTTCGAGTGGCTGAATTGGTTTACCTTTATGATAGCAACGATTTTGTATTTAATATAGCGAGATTATTTCAATTTAATTGAAGTGATATAATTTCCCAAAGCAATGCTTGAATCGTCTAGAATAGATCAGTGGTGTCAAACTCATGGGTTTTCGAGAGCCGCATTGCATTTTGAAAATTGTAAAAAGAGCCGCAAACAGTTTTTGATAATGTATACTTAAAAGATATTTTTAAGATAGTTTTAGTTTGTGACATATATTGTGATGCAACTAAACAGTTGGATTAAGTTTTATTATTTTCTTCAATTTCAAATGCAATTACATATTAATATTTGCATTCCACTATTATTGCAACATTTGCAAGTTACAGTATTTATTATAAAAAATCGTAAAATTCTATGTACAACCATCAAAATCATTTTTGAACAAGCTTTGAATAAGGAAAGAATAATACATACACTAAAAATAACTTAATCTAAATATATGAACCTAAAATTAACAAAAATACTACAGTATAAACTCAATGTTTTAATAATTACATTTGTCCTGGCATTTGGCATCTTTTTTGTGTCACCAGCATACTAAGGCCAGTCTGAAATGATTTTATAGTACCAACTCTAACTAACGAGGCCACATGATCATGGGTTTATCTGGATCTTTACGAATGTTTAATTAATTCCAGTAATGCAAAAAAGTTACTTTTATCATTTCATGTATAGATCAGTAAAAAAACAAATGACAGATTTTTTCGACAAGACATTTCGCACTACATTGCGTGGCATAGGATTGCTTGAATTATTATTGATATTGATTTTCAGTAACTAAGTCGTTGTATAATTATATTAATATACAAACACATGGAAATTTTCTGTTCGAAGTTGGTCTTCGAATTTGTCATATTGACTGCTGAGCTTATTGTGTTTTTTGATTGTATTGATGGAAATATGACAAATTAAACAATGTGCTTCAAAATTTTGTGAAGAGCAAAAATGTTACAACTCCCATTTTCTTCGAAAATGCCACCTTCTTCATGTACTTTGCGTTTAATTTAATTACTCAAGTGTTTTATTCAAGTATTCTTTTGCTAGCTTGATGTGTATTCTTAATTGGGTCAAAATGTGGACAAAAAAATTAATATTCCAAAACTACTTTCAGTAAATTGTTTTCTGTGTGAATAATCAATTTCACTTTAGAAGGTTTGAAAAATCTATTACATTTAGATAAAAAAAAAACTTCCAAAATACTATTACAATTATCGTTAAGCGTTCGAGGGCCGCACTGTAAGTTCTCTGGGGCCGCGAGTTTGAGATCCCTGGTCTAGATTGAAGTTGTTCAAAAAATATATGATAGTATTTTATCATGAATGATGATTATACCCCTTCCGGAATTTCTTCTATAGTACTACCAAAAGTTGATGAACCAAATATAACACAGGTGCAGTGAGGTACCCGTAATCCTCATTTCCAAAGCTGTTTTAAGTATGTCTGGCGTGTTTTGTGCCTTTTTACAAATAAGACCGCTTATGCAATCTTACGCTTTGAAATTTTTAGTTATTTTCCTCAAGCCCTGCAGGATGTGGGGGCCATACACAACTCTACCGGAGGGTCAAATGTCTTTGCATGCCTCCATAGGTTGTTTTTCTATTGCAAATTTCTATTTTCAATTGCATTATATTTCTTGGAATCACACTGTCACTGATATGTCGCCAGACTTCTGATATCTCCCCGTCTGCTATAGTTGTCCTGTGAATAAATAATAGGAAATTGAGATTAGACGAATAGTTGAAAGTTTTGCTTTATGTCGGCTTAATTTCTTGATTGATATACTTACTATTTCTGCTATTGCCTCTTTTGCTGCAAGAGTCTCACAATGCTTAGACAGGTTTGTCCACAACTTTCACATCTGAAGAAAGAGAGGAGATTTATTAATTTTCGTTAAGAATAAATAAAGCAGTCTATATGATTCAGAATGGAAAAGCTAATAAATCCAATATCTCATGTTTTATTTAAAAAATATTTTACTGAATTTGGTATATAAACCAACTAATAAAAGGGTTTAGTCAGAAAATTACAAGCATTCGTGGCTCCAAATACTTGAGAAATCAGACTATACAATATAGACCAGTATGAGTGAAATGTTAGGTGAACTTGTTAACACTTTGATTCGATACGCAAATAAAAGTGAATGCGTAATAGTATGTTACAATGAGCAGCAATCAACAATGAGTATATATCATCACTGATTAAAAAAATCTAACTGGAGGTGCATGAACTATTTGAAACCATAAGGGGTAAGTAAATATGTAATTTCGGCAAATGGGCAACTACGTACCGTACTGAATTAATAACTTCGTAGTATTTGACAAAGGCTGGCTTTCCCACATGTACTTAACAGTGCGATGCCCGGGTGTGATATACAACAATAGTATTCACCTTACCTTTTACCGATTTCTTTTTACCCCAACTTTCAAAAATATCATTAAAATCGACAACAACTGTCAAAGCAGGCACGAACACCATTCGTGCTACGCCTTGAAAGCAGCACACATCCGCTCGTTTTCGTCTCGTCAAGTATGTGCATTGGAGCGTGCTATCGAATACGATCTTCGGACAAAAATGCCGGAGTTGCGCATCATGTTGTTTAATGTCATTGGTTTGAGATTCACAAATTCAGATGACTAAATGTAAATGTAGAACATTCTAGAATTTCATAGTGATCAATTTTTTGTTTGCAAGGAAATGTCAAAAGTAAGATATGAAGCAACAAAATAACAAATGTAATTTACATCAAAATATAATGCAGAGATGAAGTTATACATAAATACACAATAAGAGAATGATTTTTAAACAATCCCGAATATGAGTGCTAGTGAGATATATCAAGTGGAAAGATACTAATGTAGAAAAAAATTTTGTCAAAACAAAATTAGAATGTTAAAGTATAAATTAGTGTTGGGTTAACCATAGGGGTGTACAACTTGAAAGATTTGTTAGTGGACAGTTAGTGGACACGTTAGTGGACATAACGATCATTTTGTTATAATGTTGTTGTTGTTCTTGTTCATTTTCTTCATCATTGCAAAATTGCTTTTCTCCTTGAATACTGGACCAATTGCTTTTAAATTTTCAGTGATTTAAGATTGATATTTTCGCCAGAAGGCTAGTACTTTTTCTGTTTTTTTTTCAAATTCCTGTGGACTTCGATAAATTCGTTTTTTATATGTCAGAATAAAAAATAGCGGCACCTTGTGACGTGTCCATATATTTAAGCGAAGCTCTCTTGTTCTTCTACTTATCGATATTAAAAAACCGCTTTTCTCTTTGATTACTGGACCAATCTCTTTGAAATTTTCAGTGCTTAAAGATTAAATTTTCGCTAGAAGTCTATTACTTTTATTTATTGCAAATATTCTGGTGAGCTGTATGGAATTCGTTTTGGTGTGTAATATGAAAACAATGAAAGTTGTCACTAGATGGCGCTACATATTCATATATTTGAGCATAGCTCTCACGTTTACAATACAATTTTATTTCGATCTTTCGTCCACATATTAAACACAGAACATTGGAAGTTAAGTCATAAAGTTAACACATGGATCGATTAGCTAAATTCTTGCCCACCAACTGACTTCCGTGTTTTAGTCTGTAAAGATTAGGCTATTACTATTCATTTTTAGATATATCGTCCGATTTTTCTGGGCACGTTTTGCCACTCAAAATTTTACTATTATATTCAAATTTATGCGGACACTTTTGATAAATAAATAACACAATATGGAAACACTTTATTCTGTCACATTTGTCAGACAATCTTTTCAGCAAACTCGGTGCTCAGCTAAGCCCGTACCTATCCGTACGGATCCCACGTGTACATATTAAGAATTAATCGTCGTCAATCAGAAAAGTATTATCTTACAATACTGAACTATTACAAGAGAGAGAGAGAGATGTATTGCCTCAAAAACAAAATCATTACTAATATAAACAGAATACATCATGCAAAATATTACAGCCGTAATAACAGTGATTGATTATTGTTTTGTGTGGGTCGGAGTGCAGGACCGATTAAAGTCATCTAGGCCAGGGCTACTCAACGGGCGGAATGCAGTCCGAATGCGGATCATTCGGATATTCGATTTGGTCCGCGCCTAATTCTTTATTTTGGATCAGTAGCCCCACTTTTGCAGTTTCCTTTTTAAAATCACTTTCATAGAATTAAATATATATAAAGAACTACAGCGCCATAATAAACAATCTTGATTAGCTAATAATCATTAGTCGGCGGAGGAAGTGCATGTTTAAAGATGCCGAAATATAATTTCTAGAAAGACCGGACCCAAATATTTTTGAAGTTTTGTATGCGGATCGTTCTGAAAAAGATATGGCCATTCTGCAGATACAGCTACTCTCCGGATACAGCCACTCAGCAGATACAACGTTTCTGCATATACAGCCATTCTACAAATAGAACCTTTCTGCACAAACAGCCATTCTTCAGTTACAGCCACTCTCCGGATGCAACCACTCAACAGATGGAGCCATTCTCGCAAATACCGCCATTATGTAGATACAGCTTCCTACATGTTTAGTCACTATACATATACAGCCATTCTGCACATATAGCCAATCTACTTATACGAACATTCTGCAAATACAGCTTCTCTACAGATACATTCATTATGCAGATACAGCCAATATATATATAAGGCCATTCTCAAAAACAGCCACTATCCGGATACAGCCACTCAGTATATACAACTTTTCTTGCATATACAGCTATTCTACAAAACAGCCATTCTGCACATCCAGCCATTCTGCACATAAACCCACTCTCCGGATACATCCACTCTACAAATGCAGTCATTCTGCACATACAGCCGCCCTACAGATATAGCCATTCTGCAGATACGGCCATTCTGCAGATACAGACACTCTCCAGATACAGGCACTCTGCGGATACAAATTTTCTGCATATACATCCATTCTACAAATACAGCCATTCGGTACATACAACCATTCTGCAGATACAGCCACTTTCCGGATACCACTCTACAGATACAGCAATTCTGCACGTACAGCCACTCTGTAGAGAAATCTTTATTGCACTTACAGCCACTTTGCATATACAGCCATTCTTCACATACGGCCAATATACAGTTACAGCCATTCTGCACAAACAGCCAATTTGAAGATACGGCCATTCTGCAGATACAGTCACTCTGCGCAAACAGCCAATATAAATATGTGACCACTCTCCGGATACAACCACTCTACAGATACAACCATTTTGCACATACAGGTACCCTACAGATACGGTCATTCTGCAGATAGAGCACACTCTCCGGATACAGCCACTCTGTAGGTACAGCTTTACTGCATGCACAGCCACTCTACAGATACAGCCATTCTGCACATACAACCAATCTACAGATACGATCATTCTGCAAATACATCCACTCCCCGGTTACAACCACACTGTAAATACAGCTTATCTTGCATACACAGCCACACTACACATACAGCCAATATACATATACAGCCATTCTACAGATACAAATATTTTAAGGATCCAGCCACTCCCTGGATACAGCCGCTCTGCAGATACAGCTTTTCTGAATATACAGCCACTCTACAGATACAACCATTCTGCAGCTACAGTCGATCTATAGATACAGCCATTCTGCATATGCAGCAACTCTACCGATACAGACATTCTGCAGATACAAATTTTCTGCATATACAGCCATTCTACAAATACAGCCATTCTGCAGATACAGTCACTCTCCGAATACAACCGCTCTACAGATATAACCATTCTGCACATACAGCCAATCATAATATACGGTTTTTCTGCATGTACAGCCACTCAGCATATACAGCCACTCTGCAGATACGGCCTTTCTGCAAATACAGTCACTCCCCGCCCCAGATACAGCCATTCTACAAATACACCGATTTTGCACATACAGACACAGCCATTCTGCACATACAGCCAATCAGTAGATACGGTTTTTCTGCATGTACAGTCACTCTGCATATACAGCCACTCTACAGATACAGCCATTCTGGACATACATCTAATCCCCGGTTACAACCACTCTGTAAATACAGCCTTTTTTGCATACGCAGCTACTCTACACATACAGCCATTTTACACATACAGCTATTCTACAGACATAGCCATTTAGATCCAGCCACTCCCCGGATACAGCCGCTCTGCAGATACAGCTTTTCTGCATATACAGCCACTCTACATATACAACCATTCTGCAGATACAGCCAATCTATAGATACGGCCATTCTGCAGGTACAGTCATTCTACAAATACAGTCATTCTGCACATAAAGCCACTCAGAATATACAGTTTTTCTGCATGTACAGCCACTCTGGATATGCAGCCATTCTGCACATACAGTCAATCTACAGATACGGCCATACTGCAAATACAGCCATTCCTCGGATACAACCTCTCTGCAGATACAGCTTTTCTGCATATAGATCCTCTCTACAGATATAGCCATTCTGCAGATACGGCCAATATATAAACACGACCATTCTGTAGATACAGCCACTCTCCGGAAACAGCCACCCTGCAAATACAGCTTTTTTGCGTATGCATCCATGCTACAAATACCCCATTCTGCACATACGGCTACGCTTCATATACACTATAGTATAGTGACTATACAACCACTCTACCAATACAGCCATTCATCATATACATCCGCCCTACAGATGCAGTCACTCTGCAGATACATCCACTTCCCGGATACAGCCACGTCGTAGATTGAGCTTTTCTAAATATACACTCACTCGACATACACAACTATTCTGCACATACAGCCATTCTACAGATACAGCCATTTTGCAACTACAGCCAATCTACAGATACGGCCATCCGGAAAATACCACTGCCACTCTGCAGATAGAGCGATTCTTCAAATACAGAAACTCTGCAGATGCAACCGCTCTACAGATATTCTACAAATACAGTTATTTTGCATATTCAGCCATTCTACAGATACATTCATTCTACAAATATTGCCATTGTGCAGATACAGCCACTATCCGGATTCCATCACAGCTATTCTGCAAATCCAGCCGATCTACAGATATGGAAATCTGCAGATATAGCCACTCTTTGGATACAGCCACTCTGCAGATGCAACTTTTCTGCATATACAGCCATTCTACAAATACAGCCATTCTGCACATACAGCCATTCAGCAGATACATTGACTCTCCGGATATAACCACTCTACAGATACAGAAATTCTGCACATAGAGCCGATCTAGATATACGGTCATTCTGCAAATTCAAACACTCCCCGGATACAGCCACTCTGTATATACCGATTTTCTGCATACACAGCAACTCTACAAATACAGCCATTCTGCACATAGAGCTATTATACAGTACATCCATTTAGTAAATACAGCCACTCCCCGGATAGAGCCCCTCTGCAAATACAGCTTTTCTGCACATACATCCACTCTACGATACAGCCTTTCTGCAGATACAGCCACTCTATAGATATGGCCATTCTGCAGATACAGCCACACTGCAGATACAACTTTTTTGCATATACACCTATTCTACAAATACAACCATTTTGCACATACAGCAATTCTGCACATGAAGCCACTCTCCGGATACATCCACTATACAGATACAGCCATACTGCACATACAGCCAATCTGCAGATATAGCCTTTCTCCGGATACAACCACTCTGCAGATACACTCTACTCTACTCTACATTCCAACCACTCTACTCTACATTCCGCAAATGCAGTTATTTTGCATATACAGCCAATCTACAGATACGGCTGTTCTTCAAATACAGTCATTCCCCGGATACAGCCATGCTGTGGATACAGCCATTTTGCAGAGAGTTGCCAGTCTGTAGATACAACTTTTCTGTATGTACAGCCACTCCACATATACTGCCATTATGCACATACAGCCAATCTACAGATACGGCCATTCTGCAAATACGGCAACTCCCCGAATATAGCCGCTATGCAGATATAGCTTTTCTGCATATGCAGTCACTCTACAGATAATGCCATTCTGCAAATACAGCCAATATATGAAAAAAGTCTTTATGCAGATACAACCACTCTCCAGATACAGCCACTCTGCAGATACAACGTTTCTGCATATACAGTCATTCTACAAATGCAGCCATTCTGCACATACAGCCACTCCCCGGATACAGCCACTCTGTAGATACAGCCATTCTGCACATACAGACATACAGCCATTTTACAGGTACAGTCCTCTGCACATACAGCCGATCTACAGATACGGCCATTCTGCAAATACAACCACTTCACGGATACAGCCACTCTGTAGATACAGTTTTTCTGCATATACAGCCACTCTACAGATAAAGCCCCTATGCAGATACAGCCATTTGGCGGATTAAGCTATTCTGCAAAGAGGAGCCATTCTTCAGATACAGCCCTTTTGCTCATACTGCCTTTCTACGGTTAAAGCCACTCTGCAGGTACATATGTTCTACAGATACAGCCATTTTGCAGATACAGCCACTCTACAGATACAGTCACTCTGCAGTAACAGAAATTCTGCGAATAGAGACATTATAGAAGAAGATGCCATTCGACAGATACTGAAACTTTACAGATAGAGACATTCTGAAAAGAGGAGCCATTATACAGATACAGCCATTTTATGGGTACTACCATTGTACAAACACAGTCATTTTACCGCTACAGCCATTATGTAAATTAAGCCATTTTCTACAGTTCTACAGATACAGCCATTTTGCAGATACAGTCATACTGCAGATATGGTCACTCTTCAGATATAGCCATTCTGTGGATACAGCCAATTTAGCTAAGAAGAAGATTGGATTCACTGATTATAACGACATTCCAAGAACGGGGACCTCTTGTACCCCAAAACTGGTTATGCCCATCTGTCAGTAATGCCTATAATTGACAAACGAGTTAAATGTGGATTGCCGCGTAGAATAAATTGAAACTATATATGCTATCGTATTGTGACAGAGCCTGCTGAACTATTACACGACGATTGCTTGATCTATGAAATGCACGTGGCTAAACTATCGCGCGTGTACATACATTTTATTAAAGATAATATCTTACTATGTAGACAATTAACTATATAAAGGAAGAGCAAATATTTTTTCGATGTTTTTTTTTTTATTATTAATATCGTCTCGCGTATTGGCAGTATGGAAATTAAATGTTCGGTGGAAGAGATCAAAAAGGTTAGTCCCCAATGGCAAGTACGTGGACAGTTACATCAAACAGAACACATGAATTCGGACAACGCTTTCGTCAAAAAGCGAATAAACCGGATCAAATTTAGAACTAGCTTTGGTCTTCGGTCACATTGCTCGGTTGGCTGAATTGTTCTAATAGACGTAAAATTTGTCTCGAGACATACTGTCACAATACGAATCCATTGCATTGTCGAAACTATACTAGATTTGGAATAGGTGAAAATACTACTGAAAATCAAAAAAATAATTTTATACATATCATTTGAGTGCAGTCTGTGCAGTTCAGTACTTTTGTCTTTTTCAATACATTATATAATGAATGAAATGCGGTTGTGTATGCTTGATCATTGTAGAAATATTTATTTGTTTTAATGAGCTTAATACATTTCTGCGGGGCTTTTTGAAATTATGTACAAAGCCCGCGCCAAAGGAGCACTCCCGCCAACTCTCGAATTCAAATTGGCGCAAAAAATATGTGTGTAGGCCTACGTTATACTAGTGTACCACCAGTGTGAGTATTTTGTACGACAGAAAATATTGTAAATGAAAAGCATTCATTACTACGTCCAGAAAATGTCGATATGCTAATATTCCTATGATATAATGCGCCCTTGTTGAAAGACAGTGAATATACGCTTTTGCAATGAAATTGTGAATAATATGTTTACTTCAATTATTTTTTTGGTGCTTACTAATTGAGTTAGCGATCTTCTTTCGAATTGAAAGCCACAGAGAAATAAATTTGTGATGATCTAATCATTCGAAGAAATTGTAGTAAGGCAATTACATAGACAATTAACGGTCAAAATTAATCGTAACCGTTAACCATCAACTACTCATGAAGGACGTCAAACCTATTTATGTGTGGCAGGTCTCGCAATCGCTTAAACGTGACGAGCTTCGCCCATACTTGATTGAGCGAGAAACTGATTTCATAATGACTTCCGAACCCGGGTAAAGTTAGCAGACAGTTCCAGTAGACAGTTACCCATTTTTTCCAAAATCGAACCCGCCATGTGCCAGTGGAATTGATTGGAAATTAAGTGAACAATTGTCACGAATACCTACTTATATGGATTCCATTAATGAGGCGATTCCCCATTTTTCAAAAACAAGGAAAGACGTGAAATATAATAAAACAGAGAATGATTAAAATAAGACACTCGGTAAAATGAATAAATGTTTAGCAGATATAAATTTTATCCCAATTTATCGAAACTATCGACAAAATCGTTAATTTAACTGAGTTGAGGCGTAATTTATGCAAGAAATAAATTTTCCTCATCAAATTCATCAGCACTGTTACTATTAATAGATAGATTTAAACCACAATTTTAGATTTAAACCTCAAATTTCACTTTGGAGAAAGTAGGTAATTTCCTCCCAATTTATCGAAAAAATCAACGAAATCATGCATTTGAAGAGTTAAGGCGTGATTTATGCAAGAAATCAACGAAATAGTAAATTAAACTGATTTAAGACAGAATTTGCGCATGAAAGAAATAATATTTTCTCATCAAATTTATCAACCCTATATCTTTGATAGACGGATAAAAACAACATATCAAAATTAAAAAAAATTACCGTGCGGAAAAGAGGGAGTTCCCCCTCGATGTATAGGAAATATCGACTAAACCGTCAATTTAACTGAGTTTGAAGCGTAGTTTATATATAGTTTAGAAGTAATATTTGCTCTTGATCTTGAACCCAATATCTCGGTCAGACATTTTTTTCAAACACATACTAAAATTTAAAATATATTTCGAAGGGATTTTTTATCAAGTAGTTCAAAATAAAATCATGCATATACTTTGTATATAATTACGTTAAGTTTCACCAATTGTGCTGCTTCTTTGGTATGAGGTAAATCACAACAGCTTGAGATCTCAACCAAACTAACACCAAAAGATTTATACACAGGTAGGGAAATGGCGTTTCTATATCAATCATCGAATTAATGAATATAACTAGCATAGCCATGTTGCAATTGTTTGAAATGTTCCCCGGCAAATGCCTATTCACGACTATCAAAAATGTCTGGCCCATACTTGGCCTGAGAACCACGATCATTAAACTGATTGGTGATTACGAAAAAACAACTTTCATCATGGGCCATTCTCAACAACTAGTTCTCAAGCTTGATCGAAACGTATTCAACTGTAAAAGTATTAGCTAAAACACTTCAAGCGTTGTTTAAATAGATATTGGTGTCTTGATATGGCGGCGCCTGTTACTGAATGTTTACCCATAAGATATATCATTTAATAATTAATTTGTTTGTGTATAAGTTGTCTGTGGGTGATTTATTTTTGCACACATCATATCAGCACTATATTACGCCTCGTTCCATGAGGAAGGCAGGAATAGGCTTGCGTAAAAAGATGTATTAGAGGATAATTTTCATTTTAATATGACTCGGAATGATTACTCTAATAACTAATTTGAAGCGATGTGAAAGAAACCAAAACAAACCAAACCAAATGATATGATTTTTGAAACTTTTATCACAAATCCTTCTATTTTATTTTAGGAAAAATATAGTTTCAGACAAAGTAGCGTCAGAAGAACATTGAAAATAATAGGAAAGATAAAAAAAAAGATAAAAATCTAACCCAATGGATGGTATTATTGCATAACAGAGGATATGTTATTATAAGTGCAATCAATACTTTATTCAGCTCTGAAACTTTGGATGATGTTGAGGGGTCTAAATTTTAAAGCAAATAATTTAGGGCAGGGGTGTACAGCATTGGTAGGAATCCTTGCAGAAAGGATGAGTTAAAACTTATAAATTTCTCAAGAAAACTGCTGTTCGAATTCAGGGAGAAACACGTTTTCTGGATGGCTGGATGGTGAATTATGCAACAGGTTTTAGCTAGCTAGTTTTGCTAATATGACAGTGGCACTCACGTACTGGTATAGGTTTAGCGACGCAAGAAGATTGGAATTGCTCACACCTACCAGATTAACTAAAATAAAAACTCGTTTCGAGGGCACACTATTAAAAATTGAAATGTCACTACAAGATAACCCTTATATGTTCCATGTTCAATAATAAGAAAAAGTGCGCTCCAGAAGTGTGTGTACCAATATGGAGGTAACTAACTTTTTTGCCTACTTTAAATCAAGTTGTGTAAAGGGACTGAAACATATGGGCAGGGGGTATATTCAATTGGCTAACACAGACAGTCCCCGAACTCATAATAAAACTGAAATAAGAAAAATCGGAATAAGATTATGGTCTAACCCTAACCTGGTACACACACTACAGGAGTACACAAAAATAATACTACCTTGCAGATAATAGGTACTAATTGGTTGCAATATTGTTTAGCTTTTTAACAGAAATTGAATGGGGTTTAGACTCAAAGATGTTTTCATGGTATCCCATTTCCTTTTTCTTCTGCACCAATTCAAATGTAGATCGAGAACAACTGGGATATTTGAAAATATTCTCTCAAGATTACCTTTCAATAAACAACATTTCCAAGAAGAAACATTGTTAAATGTTTGAGAAATTTAATGCTAACTCCAGAGCATTCCAAAATTCAGTTTATTTCATGTAAAGAGTCATGAGTGAAATTGGTTTTTGTCCACCTGATTGCCTCAATTGACAATTCATACTTGGCCACATTATTACAAAGTACCGCTCATGCATTACTAATAATTCATTTATTTACATTCAAATGTTAATTATATAAAATACAAATCTATCATATTTTTGTTAAAGGTATTTACATATTTTTGTTATGTAAAAATGTAGCTTTCCCTTATATTCAGTAGCTTGAAAAAAAGCAAAATTTGCTCGAAGTAGAAAGATTACTCATAGAATAGCTACAAATAACCACTGACATACTAAATTCTATATTTATTCATATTATAACAGAAGATGGTGATTGGTGATTGAAAAAATTTGAGTCAAGTTATAAGGGAATAGCCATGCGGAATAAAATTCAACAAATGCAAGGTTGATAGATATAAATGATTACCGTAGTTTGGAAAACCTATGCATTCTTTAAATATTTCACCCGCATGAAGTTCTAAATCTGTATCAAATATGCCAGCATCACATGTGATATTTTATCATCTCAATTACATACCCTCATCCACCTCACAGTGGAATAATGATAAAACTAGAGGGTACAACTACAAAATGCAAATTTTTTTTTTGGATATTTCAAAATCTTTAGAACATAAGAAGTAATATTATCATGCACTCTCAGAGCTTAATTAAGAGTTCAAATCTAAGATTAAGAATGAATACTTACATGCAATATTTATAGTTTGATTTGAATTGTTTGTAATTTGATCCTAATTTGTATTTCTTCTCCTTTAAATATCTAATGTTAAAGTATTTAACACTTTTGTACTTTTAATATTGAGGAATTCATCAATCAATGGTGATTATCACAGTCTGATCACAAACGGTTCTATACATTTTTAAATGGCAGAACACTCTAGTCAGTAAAGGTATGTGATTTTAGCTCTCGTATATAACAATTTTTCATCATATCTCAAATTCTTGATTTTTTTTCTCTATATCAGCGGTTCCCAAGCTATGGGTCTCGACCCACTGGCGGGTCGCAAAAGGAATCTTAGTAGGTCGTGAAAAGATGTAGGGAGCTTTGGTTAAATATACTGGTCATAAGGATCGGTGGGGACTCGAATACGTAAAACTTCAAAAAAAAAATCAAAAATCAAATTGAATTTAAATTCTAATCTGTGAAAGTTTCCTTTTTACGATCTTTTCAAAGGAACAAAAATTTGCTACACAAAGAATAACCATGTGGCTTTTTTACGCATAGCAGTTTTGTACACTGTACTGCACTTCTTACCATGTTTCCTCAAAGTTTAGACAGGATTTGGATTTATTTTCTTTTGAAGAATAACACTATGTTTTTTTTTGGAAGAGATCTTTTGTGTTCATTTATCAAAAATAAAATTACATTATAGAAAATCACAAGATTTTTTACTAAACATTATATAAAAACCGACATCCATTGTTTTTAGTTGTATTTCCTATACAAAAATCAAGTGACAAATATCATAATTGTGATATCACACAATCTTGAAAAGTAGTGTGATCTTCAACTTACCTCAGGCCAATGAACCTTTTTTCTCCCACACATTTCAAATTTATTTTAAGGGTAGGGTTTAATTAGAATCATTTTGAAAATTCAAATTATAATCTTATTTTCAGGCCAGGTCTTCATTTCCAGGAAACACGGTAGTTTTGCAATGATCAGGCATTGCTGTGTTCTGTGTTATGTCATGGAAAAACAAAATTAAATTAAAGTTAAGTGGGTCGCCATAAGCTGTAGTAATAAATAGTGGGTCCCAACTCTAAAAAGTTTGGGAACCACTGCTCTATATAATTGTTATCTCTGAACAAAATCTGTTAACCCTAAATATTTGTTTTCATAACATGTACTGCATTTATGATTAAAGCCCCTGATATGGACAATTTTCAGATTATTGGGCGCATGTTGACTAAACGGCGTGAGTTCTTGTATTCGGCGTTGCACAACCATTTTTTGCATGTGGTATTTCTAACCCCCACCTGGCTATGCTGTCCAAAAATTATGTCACTACGACGTCACAATCATGTCATAGAGTCTGTCAAAGTATAGTTACAATCGCCCGAAATGGCATCTGTGCTGCCGATAACGAACTCACCAATGCCAGCGATCTATCTCATATCAGGATCGTTATGAGAAATAGCTTGCTCGATTTCGTGTGATCGTCTGCAAGTCTCAGATGGCAGTGAATATAGTTTAGATGGTCTTTATACATTACATTGTAACATCATCGTGACATCATTGTAACATAATTTTTGAATGACGACGTCAGGTGGGGTTGCTCACGTCGTCTTGTGAACATGGCCCGATTATTGTTATTTTTGTTTCAGTTTTTGGAATTAGATGTGAACCAAATAAAGCTGGATGAGCTAACGCCCATGGCTAAATGTATGTATAAGGCATTCTACATTTATTTTTCAGTCCTGAATTGAATTTGTAGCAATGATTCAAATTTGGATTCTTATGTTAAATTGACCCAAGCCTTAACCAATGATGTGCTTTGTGCTAAATTGATAAAATGCTTACCATTGTGCCATTGATTTAGTTGAAAGGTTCAGATATTAATTTCTAAAGGATTTTTTGGTCGCTTTCCCATCGTAGACTGTTTGGCACTCCACATGTATGTGTACCAATATGTAGGTAACAATACCTATTTTTGTTTGCCTATTTTACATTAAGTGGTGTAAAGGGACTGAAACCTATGGTCAGGAGAATTGGCTTAGACAACACAGACAGTCCCTGAACTCGTAATATATCCAAAATAATGAAAATCAAAATCAAATTAGGGTCTAACCCTAACCTGGTACACATAATTTGGGAGTACTGACTGTTTTCTTGACCACTGAATGGTTGCACCTATCTTCACCATAAAGTTCATGGTGACATCAAATTTCCTTTCAGAGAGGGCAAATATGAAAATTAACTTATACTTACTTACCTGTTATAAACCAAGAATCAGTGTTTCTACATGAGTTTGAACACAATTTTATTGAGATGTGCCTGTACTGTATTTAAGCCTAGGTAAAGCTCGCCATGTGCCATGAATTATTTCTTGCATAAATTAAGCTTTAACTCTGTTAAATGACGATTTTTTTCGATAAATTGGGGGAAAATTCCCTACTTTCTGCACGGTGGAATTTTTTGAAATTTTAATTCGAGTTTCATATATATCCTTCAAAGATACCGTGTTGCTTAATTCAGGGGTGTGCAGCCTTTATTACAGGCGGGCCAGAAACAAGTATCTGGGCGAAGCCACGGCCGCACCTTCATCTAAGAGAGCCTTTCTAGTAATTGTAGGCACCAAATATTGTTTATTTTTGCTATGGATCTTACGGCATTGTTAGGGGTCCTTGCAGAAGTGGTGAGGTAAAACGCATTAATCTCTAAGGAAAACTGCTATTCAACTTTATTCAACCGACTTTAAACGAATTCAGTGAGAAACACGTTTTCATAACATCATGTATTTTGCTAGCTAGTTTTGCTAATATGACAGTGGCATTCTCGAGAGCTTTAACTCATATAAATTGATGATTCCGTCGATTTTCTCGATAAAAAGGGGGGGTGGGTAGGGGGGGGGGGGTCCCAACTTTTCGCATAGTGAAATTTTTTTTAAATAATAATTTTGAATATGTGTTTTATATATGTCCTCCAAAAATACTGTGTTGAATAATTGGATGAGAAAAAAATCTTTCTTGCATAAATTCCGCTTTAATTCAGTTGAATTGATGATTTTGTCGATTTATATCTGCTAAACCAGGGTTTCCCAAACTTTTTGGGCCGCGGCCCCTTGTTTGTGAATCTTAATTTTGACGGAGTCCCATCCTATGCTGTATAAATTTCTGTGCCTGACCAATGAGGAAGGATAATGTTTCATTTGCGACACAAACAACATTAATGTGATGGATGAGGTTGCTTTTCACTCCACAATTTATCAATTCTCAGAGCAATTTGTGACAAGCAAGTTTGTAGGTCCGACTCTACGGCAATTCTCGACCTGTATTTTGTCATTATATTAGTCAAGCTGTCTCATACATGTAGGTCGTTGCAACAGGCAATAAAATTTTGAATTCTGACAGCAATGGATATTCGGCCGCAACGCTAAACTTAAAGAGATATAATGACGTTATCATTAAAAATCGACCAAGTTCTTTCCATATCTTTGCGAACTGTGCAGTCATCACGGACCCCCAGGAGTCCCCGAACCTCAGTTTAGGAAATTCTGTGCTAAGCAGTTATTCATTTTACTGAGTAAAAAATGTATTGTTTTAATCATTCTCTGTTTTATTATGTTTCATGCCTTTCTTTGATTAAAAAAAAGGGGGGGGGGGCGTTTCGCCTCTGTAATCGCATCCATCAGTCGCAATTAAGTCCATTCGCAATTAGCATTGTCTTGCTTAAAAAACTCGGTACTGTATTTAGTACTACAGGGAGTCCTCAACTTACGCGGTTGTTCCGTTCTTGAAAAGCGGTGTAACCCGAATTTTAGTGTATGCGGAACAACCAAAATAGTGTACAGTATCATTGAAACTGTGTACCACTGAAGCTTAGTGATTATTCGTTCATAATCGTAATAGTTCGCAACTGTCTACGTCATTTACAATGTGAATGACGAAAACAAATGAACCCAAAGCACTGATTTTTTTGATCGCAATGATCCAGTTTGAGGGCTTATATATTACAGTACAGTATTATCTTTTTGTGGAGTGTTTCATAACCTCGAAACAGCGTAAGTCACAACCGTTGTAACCCGAGGACTCCCCATAGGTGGTTTGCACCTTTACTTAGAAAAAGGATTCGTACAATCAGTCAATTCTGCATGAAGGGATAGATTGTGCAATATTCATTTAGCTCTTTTTAAGCTTTTACTTATATAATCATGTATTAAGATATAAAGTTTAACTCATTTCAATAGCTCTCTTTTTAATTCTTTTATGTTTCGTATTTGCAGGTATAGAGAAGCCAATTGATCTTTGTGTACAGCCTGGACGCAAATCACCAGACACTTCATTCATAGTGAAATTTAATTATCAACAATTACCAGGAATTGAACATGATGTTTTCTACAGAAGCTTAACAACAGGAGGAATAAAAAAAGTCAAGGCTGACCAAGGATTTGCAAAGATTGAAAATCTCACTCCTGGTGATGCCTATGATGTATGGGTTGTTGCATCCAAGGAGGGAGTTAAAAGTGAACCATGCAAACTTGAGGATCCAATACAAACATGTAAGATACATTTATGATTTGTTTTGCTAAGAACAAGACTGGCACATGAATTACGCATAAAGAACACATGTGACATTATATGCCACACCACACATGTTGTAAATATCCTTACTATTTGCTGATTATCCTTCATGGTTTCACAAGTTCAAAGCTTTATGTTTGAGAAGCTTGCTTGACTCCAAGCAATCGTAGGATAGTTCACATCATGACTAGCTGACTAGTTGGAGTTGGTTGAAGCTAGTTCTTAATTGTGGCGATATGACTCATCGTGCAAAGCATTAGGAATACGTTCACAACTGCACCTCTGATTACTCTGCATGGATTCGAAGGTTCGAATCCCATGCGTGGTTTTGCCGCCGTAGGGTGGTTCACATAACTACTGGTCTGTTACTGCTTCCTCCACCATCACATTAATCCTTTCGAAAACAAATAACTGGCTAACTAATCCCATAACTGATCTGGATTGGTAACCGGATGAGAGGTCGTGGTTCCCATTTGATTAATCCGTCTTACAGTACGGCACACTGTACAAATCGGGTGACATTGTCCCGTTGCAGAGAAACCCATTTTACAGATGATGAGATACCCCTCCTTCGGGAAACGTCTGGACATTGTTGTCCCTCAATATCGGTAATAATACATTATGATGAAGTTGCGCATAATAGTACAAAAAAGCGCAATCTTGTAACGTCATCATTGAATTCCTGGAAAAATATAATTCGATTCACGGAAGGAAAAAACTTTTTACTGTATCATTCGAGACTTTTTAGCAAAAAACGGCCATTTTGGTCATGTGACGGCCATTATTAGTTTAGATTATTATTAAGACAAACATGGCGCGATATGAAGCATCTGTTGTGGTCCCAGACGCCCCTCGTTTGTGAGACACATGAAGTGTTTGTTTTATTGAGCCAAATGGAGGGAAATTCTTGGAATTTGGATATTGTGCTGTACTGTCTTATCGACTTTCCTCTCTTTTGTAATAAATGTGAAAATACTATCCTATTTATCAATTTTCTGACAATGTATAAGTAAATATACGTATACATACATTGGAAACAAACATTCAAGGCGAAATGGATAAAAAAATAATTACAGTTTTAATGGTTTATATCGAAGCAGCACCTCATGTAAGTGTCAGAATGCATCTAGGGCCCGCCTGATGCTGCCATGAATTTATGCTTTAAACCAATTTTTCCAGCACTACATAGTCGTTGTTATTGAAATCTGAATAATGATTTGTTGAGATTGCAATTTAGTTTTGGCACGAAGCATATTGTTTTTTACACGAATAAAATTTTGTTCATAAAATTTCTTTTTCTACATCACATTCACATGGGCTGCCAATCTAGATGATTATTCTTTTTTACCCCTGGTCCAAAAACCTTGCTCACCCTTGATCTAGGGCCTACTGGAAACTTGTTGCGGTCAAACAGCCATAAAATACCTTATGCAAAACTTAATTGAGATTACTGATATTTGAAATATAATTAATCAAGGGAAGTGAAATATTTTAACTTTCACATAATTTTCTATTTAAGATCCAGGAAAGTTGAAAAATGTTAAAACTGACAAAACTTCCCCTACATCGCAAATCATTAGCTGGAATCCTGTATTTGGAGCAGATTCATATTTAGTTAAAAAGAAAAGATGTGATGGCAATTACGAAACAATTCCAACATCAGACACAGAGCTCACAATTTTGAATCTAGATAGCGGTCAAACTTACAAAGTCTGTGTTGCCGCAGTAAATTCAGCAGGAACAAGCGAATTTTCAGATTCGATTTTGTTTACGACAGGTAATCATGAAGGCAGTTATATTTTATGGAAATAGACAAGGAAGTCAACAATACTGTAGATCAGGGGTCGGCAACCTACGGCCCGGCCCGCGGGCCGAATCCGACCAAATCTAACGATTATATTCTTTTTCTTTATGTAACAGAATTTATGTGAGAAACGTGTAGACTAAATTATATTATAATCCAACAAGTATAAATTCACAATTACTGGTTTAATGAGCTTATAATTTAATTATAATTAGAGAAATGGCAACAAAACGCAGTGCAAAGGGTTCAATGCCGCCGAAAATATCCAAATGAAATGAGAAAATAAATCTATATTCTATTATAAAAAGTATCATTTGTTCGGTTTTCAACTTTCTAAAAATATGTGCGGCACGCCAATGACTTGCAACCCCTAACTTTGGCCCGCGAGCGAGAAAAGGTTGCCGACCCCTGCTGTAAATGAAAAATAAATTTGCTACATGTTATGCTGAAGTATGGTAATTTTCTGAAAATAGACAAAAATCTATTACTAGCAGTCAGGCAAGACCATGAAATTCATACTAATGCACCACATGATCTGCTTGGCTTTGCAATTCACTTTTTAATACCACACTCATCATTTCACTTGAAAGTCTGGTCACCTACTCTTCACAAAAGTCAGATTTCAAACTCCATTTCCATTTACAACTTCCTCCCTCACTTTCATGCCGGTCACAAGCAAAGCAGTCTGTATTGACATATCCTTATAATAATGGGCTCCTTTGCAATATACCACTGTACAAAACTCATATTGTCTGTGGTTAAAATTAATATTTTATTCATTTCAGTTCCATTACGTCCCAGGGATATTTACAGAAATGTGATTTATACTCGGGACAATGTTTCCTTGGAAGTCAAATACACCAGTTCAGATCAAGAAATTGATAAATATGTCATCACTGCAACATCAGACTCTGGTGATTCGCAAACAAAAGAAGAGGAATCATGTCAAACGCTTTTCTCAAATCTGAATGAAGGCCATTGTTATACAGTTTGTGTCCAAGCTGTTGCAACAAATGGAATTGAAAGCAAGAAAGTTTATGCCGAACCAGTTTGGATACGTAAGTTATTTGTCACTTTTACGCTAATAACTCAACATATGAGTTTGCATCTTGTGGAAAACGAATAATAACAAATTCTCTAATCTTGCCAGAATTGCTTGTATATGTATATCCTATATATGTATATCGTATCTTCTATTTAACTACCCATTTTACAAATATGTTAAATCAACACTTTGGAAGAGATATAGCTTTAAATCTATACATTAAAAATATTGTTATTGCGGGTCGAGAGTAGTCCAACCCAGAAGGATAGGTTGTTTAGTTGGATTTTCCATCTCATTCCGGGGAGATTGAAGGTGATAGGACTGGTTGATACTTTGGCATACCATAACCTCTCATTTGTTTACCAGTCCCTGTTATATGGAAATAAGTTACCAGCCATTTGTTTCCGATGCACGGACTTGATTAGTATAGGCTGTCATGTTCTCACTAGGAGAAAAAAAACGTTTATATGATGAATTTCTTGGTTGGTTGCCAGTCTGGAATGTATATATAACATCAGTAAGCTGGTTCATAATTATTGTTGTTAAAAAAAGCTGTTACCTGCAATTGTGCTTTGTGTATTGAACAAAATTGTAAATTGAGTAAAAAGAGAAACATTTACTCTCACAACAGGACCTGGCTCTGTCACCAACTTGAAGAGTCAAGCTGTTACAGGGAATTCAGAAAGAATATACTGGGATGATGTGGAGGGAGCAGAGTCATATTGTATTTTCGTAGAAAAAGATGGAAAGTCAATCAAACATGACAGTAACATACCAGAAATTACTCTGACAAATCTTACCTTGAACAAAAGGTTTTCTGTGACAGTCATGGGGGTCAATGTAGCAGGTTCTGGAAAAATATCTAAGCCAGTTAATTTTATGACAGGTATGACAAAAGTTAGGTCTGCTGTTGATATTATTTGGTTTTGTTTGATTTAAAGTTTTTTTGATTTTTCCAATTACTTTACAACTCTAAGCAAGCCTCTTTGATGGTATTTTTTGAAACAAATGAATTCGTCCATCTACATATTCTAAAAATGTTATTAAACTGATGATAGAATAAAGTTTTCATATTTAACCTGGGGAAAGAAAAATGGTCCGATCCTATGGCTTCCTAACAGTCCATGAGAATGGCATTTACATACACCTTTTTGTGAAAGAAGTTATAACTAGCCAGCGTATAGGTGAACTGCCCTTTCGGCTCAAAGAGTCATTTACTACTCATCATCATCATTAGAACCATTGTGCTTGATTCATCAAGTAATGATGAGGTATTTCATATTGACTTAATTTGGAATTTGCTCTTTTAGCTCTTTCACCACCAGAAGATATAAAAACCAGCAACATTACTACTCAACATCGAGAATCTGGAATCCTAGTTTCTTGGAAAGGATGCGACGGCGCTATGGAATATGAGATTGACTTGATAGAGGTTGCAACATGTCATTTCCTTCCAAGAAAAACAAAAAACAAATGTTTTTATGAGTTCTACGATCTCAAACCAAGTTGCGAGTACAGAGCTTCTGTCAGATCTATCTCTGACAGTCAAAACAGGAATAGCACACTCGCCCTATCTGACTCAATATGGACTCGTAAGTTACTATACTTTCATTTAGGTCATGATAATTTTACAATAAAATATGACTGCTTGATCAACAAATGTTCCATCTACCTATCTTTTTATCTTCCCAAATGCTAATGATACCAATCCTAATGAGTTCTAATTTCGTTTTTTTGTCGCCTGTAACAAAAAGGTGTGTGTATACTTTAGCTTACTAAGCTCATCAGGTTTTCAGCTCATTTTATTAAATTTTTATAGTCCTCAAAAATTTTGGGTTCTAAATTGAAACTTTCCCAATGGAAAGAAAGGTTTCCATGACCCGATTTCATGACAAAAATCAGAATCAGCATTGCAATTGTTAAGCATTTTCTCGATGGTTGGACATCATGTCGACTGATGTTTCTTAGAGAGCTAAACACTACTCGTTCGTTATTGTTGTTACAGCATCTAGCACTAGTTATTCAATTCCTAACCAAATCTAGTGCCAAAATTTTATTGCACCATTGTTAAAATTGTACAGACCTTGCCCTTGTTCAATGGTTCAGATATAGAATTAGTTAAAGTCAATTGAAATAGCTTATTTCAAAGGATCTTAATCAGAATGAGGCTTTATGATATTTATATTGACGGATTAAAAATATGTGATAATCCTATTAAAATTTGGAAATTTATTTCATGCATTTTTGCATTGTATTCAGGTCCTTGCAAAGTATCCAATATTCAAGCCCATAAAGATTCAACAAATTCACAAATTATTACATGGAAAGAGATTCCAGGAGCTACTTCATACAATGTACAACTAAAGAAAAAGGGAATTGCTCTAGTCACACATCCCACAACTGCTAATAGTATATATTTCGGAGATTTAGAACTCAATTGTCAATATTTTGTATCAGTGACAGCATTGAATTCTGGTGGTTTCGGAGAAAAATCGGAATTTTTTTTATTTGAAACAGGTCAGTAAATAATTGTGCAATGATGTGGGGCGATACGATACGATACGATATACAACATTTTGATTGTATCAACAACAATGGAATATAAGATCTGTACATAGTATTCAGATGTTAAATTCGCCTGTAATATACAATATTAGATGCTTGATAAAGAAATATAGTTTTCATTTTTCCTGTATACCAAATTTACAATCTTTGTATTGCAGCACTTCGCCCAGTGAAAAGTGTATTGATGGAGAACAGCCAGAAAAATCCAACCACTGAACTTATTGTAAGACTCGAAGGTTCAGAAGCATCTTCGACCACAAAATACAAACTCTGATTATTCAACTTAAATGAAGGCACAGTCGAAGAAATTATAAAATCTGGAAATATAATTAGAATGAGTGAACTAAATGAATGCACAAAATATAAAGTAGGAGTGACTTCAGTTCATGAAACAGATGAAGAACTCAATAGCGAAGAAATATTGTCCGATCCAATATGGACACGTAAGATATTCCATAATTATTGAATATAAATATATAATTTAGTGTTGCAAACTCTTCCTCCAAAATTGAGTTGCCTCTGAAACAAATAACTGGCTAACCTATTCCATATATGGCAAGGACTTGTAATCAAAAAGGGTCGGAGAAACGCCATATGATTAGGCTGTCCTATCCGCTTTTCCCTCTCCTGGTATTAGTATGACACTCCTAGCCCATTACCTTGTTTCTATTCTCTAGTTCCGCCATCGCTGGTTGTTGAAACCATGAGCATCAGTCATGACGAACAAAAGTTCATGTGGAACAAGATAGTCAATGTATCGGAATATGGATTTCATTGGAGAATAGAACATAGAACCTGGCAACAAGAAACTGTTAATCAAGACGAATTTATTTTGGAAAACTTGGAACCTGGGAAAAAATATGAAGTCTACGTCACTGCAATTAATGATAGTGGTGAAGGTGAAAAGTCTCCCATTGTACAGTTTGTCACAGGTAAGCAGAAGTATAAATGATTAAAATGTTTCTTAGTGTAGATTATTATCGGAAACTATTGAAATCATAGTGTTCACATTGGTCCAAAAATTAGAAATTTAAGAAACTTTATTGATCGTTCGTGTACACCCAATATTACTTTTCATGTTGTGGTTGGACAATAAAGTCTTGTTAAATGACAGTAGACTCGGTAATTACTGTAGTTATAGGTAATGCTTCTAAGGGGATGAAATCGTGACTTCCCAAGAAGGTCTTCAGATCTTCAACTTATTGAGCAGAATATAGGTTATCCTTTAATTGTCCTTTCAACTCAATCTAATGTACCCCTTAAAAAGAAATGTAGCTCTGGGGGTACCAGTACCCCTGTTTCAGGACCCCTGTAATAAAGCATTATTGGTAGCGTCACCATCCGATATAGAAATAAGTAATATAGTGACAGGAACAACATTACAGTATATTAAAAACCTATTCACTCCATTTTCATCAATTTTTTCCAGTTCCTGCTGTTCCAACTGATCTTCAACAACATATACTTTCAACCCAAGAGGTCAAGATATCATGCAAAACCTGCGAAGGTGCAGACGGATATATTTTCAAAATCAACAATATTAGTTATGCTTCTAAAATTCCTGAGTTTACATTGCAATGTGAAAACCAGGTCAATTTAGAAGTAACTGTGCAGTCTCACAATGATGCTGGGGAAAGCGAGTTATCAAAGGTGTTGAAGTTCAGACAAGGTAAACTGTTTGATTGTTGTAAACCAGGGGTCAGCAACCTACGGCCCTTACGGAGCACTATAATCTGGCCCGCGACGCTCCACTGAATTATAGTAACAAAACATCCGTTTTGACGAATATATTCTTTAGACTAAATTATATTATAACCTAACAATTATATAATTTGCAATTACTCGTTTAATGAGCATATAATTTAATTATAATTAAGCAAATGGCAACAAAACGCAGACAAGTGGATGCTAAGTGCAAAGGGTTCAATGGCGTTGAAAATATTCAAAAAAAAAAGTATGAGATGCAATGAGGAAATGAATCTATATTCTATTCGAGAGATGTATCACTGCTTGATTTTTATTATGAAAAGCACCATCCGTTCGGTTTTTCAACTTTCTAAAAATATGTGCGGCCCACCAATGACTTGCAACCTTAATTTTGGCCCGCGAGCAACAAAAGGTTGCCGACCCCTGGTCCAAACTGTGAAGTGTACAGTGTTTATTCACAACTCCATTTCTCCAAATATCAATAGTTGGTTCTGACATACTGTAAAAAGTGAAACTAAAATTCCAAGTGGGTGCTTACAAGCTTACTCATAGTAATGCCTGTACAACTGGTATGAAAAAAATGATACAGCTTTGTCAATGTTTTTGTTTTTTATACCGACAAACTTTGTTTGGGCATTGAATACAAAATAAAAGTCAATATTGTCAGGACTCTGATAGATTTTGTTGATAACAATAAGTTTTATGTAGTTGCATGTATATATGTATAAGTTTGACTGTAAAGATATATACATTTATTGTTTACTTTTTGATAACAATTGTGCATATATTATAAATATTTCTCCCAATATCAGTGCATCTTCACTGTTGAAATGTCTTTGGAACAGTATAGTAATTTTGTGTTGTTGCTTGAATCATTGCAATAAAATTATCAACACAAACTTTATAAGATTAAATATAATATATTCAAAAATTTATTTTTCAGTTGTCATCTTCTTGCAAAAAAAATTTAAACAAGTTGCTGAAAACTTTCTAAATAGAAGTAGATTCGTTAATCCAAAACTGATTAAGATTCCTAGCGGTGATGTCATGGAGGATCTTGCATTACAGGCAACTCAAATTAAAGAGGGAGATACAGTAATGATTAATGGAGAGAATTTTACAGGCAAAACTACATGCTGCAGCTATTTCATGCAACATGTACCCAATACAAAACTGGCAATTTTTTTGAATTACAATGAAGTCAAAACACTCGAAACAAAATTCAATGTGAAATCAATACTGCAGAAGTACATGACTGATCTGTCTGAAGAGGAAATGGCATTAGTGTTTCAATGGATAAAAAACAACTCCAATCAAGTTGTATTCATTGTTGATAATTTCAACTTAACACCTGAATTCAATCCTCAGAATCCTCTCTATGAAACTGAAGGACTACCAAATCAAATTTTTTATAACTTTCTAGTCACCAATCGACAAGTATTCCCCAAGTCTCAAGTATTCTTCTCTACATCATGTGATTCGGTGAAACAGTTTTTGAACCCCACACTGTCTGTAAAGATTTATGGCTTTGATGATACTGGAATCATAAATATGAAGAAAAACATTTTGGGAGAGAAAAATGATATTGCTGATCTTCCCGAATCTTTTCAATTTTTTTGTGTAAACCCAGGATTCTGTGAAAGTATTTTGTACATGATGAAAAATGATAAAATCGAGGTAGATCCCACCTCATTCTCTTCCACAGTTGTCCAACTTTTCCTTGAGAACTTAAACAGATATCCATTGGTTCAAAAGAAAGTCAAAATCAATCACTTGTGGCAAAAAATTAATGAAGTACCAAAAATAAATGAAGACGCTAATATTAATCCAGAGGAAGTAAAAAAAAGAAAAAGCCAATTTTCAATAAACTGTGACAAGCTGCAAGATTTTATTATTATTGCCATGCACTTTGGATTGGTTTGCAAATTGAATGATTTTGAAAAAAGACTGAAAAAAAACTGCTTGAAGTTTGGCTCATTTGCAATAATATGGATAATGATTGCTGGATTTTTAAGAGAAGAAACAATGAAAACTGCAAAAAAAATATTTGAACCAGCTGAAATAGTAATTATTGAAACAGAAGTTTTCTATAAACGCGAGGTTATAAAAAAATTCATCAGAAGCAATATGGAAAAAATCTTAAAGCAAATTTACATCAAACCACAAATAACTTTGGACTGGTTGTCAATCTGCAATGAACTTAATGATGATAAACTTCTACAAATGTTCGAAAAGAAAATTGAAATTACAGACAAAAGCACAGCTGATGAAGTGGAAAAAGCAGCTGAATATTTGAGACTGCTACCAAAGAAATTCTGCTTCACTGTGAGAGTGAAGTATTCCTGTAATGATGAAACAAAAATATTGTCGATATTCAATGCAAAAAAGGAGAACCCAAACGGCGATGTAAGTGTTAAATGTTTTTTAATGGTATTTATTGGAGTTTAATTGTTGGATTCCAGATGGCATATTATTGAAAATCACAAATTTGTTGTTTTATTTGAGATTTTTTTTTCCACTTTAGGACACCAAAATATATATTTTTGTTATATTCATTTCTAAGAACTCACCCACAAAGTGGATTTGAGGACAGAAATTAATACAAGTGGAGCACTGTTATCTGTACTAGAAAATTGAATGTTAATTATCTATTAGCTTTTTGAAAAAATTTGCATATTAATATTAAGAAGTGGACATGATGGCTTAAACAAATAAAAATGACAATCTTTCCAATCTGAAAAAAGTCAACCGAATCATTCAATTTTTTTCAGCTAATTCTGGTGAAAAGCGAAAATTCTTCAAGTATTTTGTCTCTGAAACGCCATTCATCCAAATCACACCCACACAAGAAAAACTTACGAAGTGTGTCAATGTCATCACTATATTCTGTAGACATGTCAAACACAAGTAATACAATATTTATTTTGAAACTCACCTCAGTGTTTGGAAACATTTTGAAACTATCTTACTCAATTTATTTTTGAACACTGCCCCACATCTTTAATCATTTATTTATTGACTGACTGAAAAGCATGAAATACAATAGCTTGAAATATTTTTGCACGTTTTTAATAACTCATATATTAGTAATTCTTCAAAATTTGAATATTTACTCTGGTGAGAAAACTCAATAACAGGGCATTGTAGTATGACAAACCAGTCGAAGTCGGTATAGGAACAACTAAGCAGTTGGTCATTTCACATGCATGTGCTTTGAATTTGTGGATTTTCTTGTTCAATAAGACATTTTTGCTCTTTCCTTATTGCAATAAAGTAAACATGTAGATAGCAATAAAGTAAACATGTAAACATGAAGAATATGTAAATTTTGTGCAAATTTGACCAAAAAGGTGTAGGTTGATTAGGGTAATTTTATCAATTAGATAAACTGCTTAAATTAAACATGTTTTATCCCTATTAAATTATTTTCAACAGTTATTCCAATGAATCTTGAAAGCGTAAAAGAAACTTGGATAGTACGAAACGTACTCAAATGATTGCAATTAAAAAACTCTCTAGATGAGTGTGTAAAACATACGTCGAGTGCATTTCATTTTACAATTCAGAAGCATGTAAATATGGTTTTGTTAGATATTTATCACATAAAGCGCATTTATTTATCCTTTCTTCTCTTCAGTTTGTATTTTGCAGTACCACTGGTATTTTTGGTAGTAGTGATCATGTGGTCTTGTTGGTATCAAACTATACTTTTATATAGTGCCCAAGTATAGCATTTTAAACTTCATTAATTCTTGTTTATAGAATCCATTGAAGAAATTACTGAAAATACTTCTTCCAAAGCATCAAAAAGTGATTACAGCTCTCTTCATGCCCAAGAAGGCATATTTCAATTTCCGGTCAATGTTGGATCACCAACAAAATTTATAAAAAATGAAGACAGCCATTCTTTCCAAGGCTACATTAAACTAAGCAAAGAATTCACCACTCCAAAATCACTTTCCTTTGAATCGGAAAAAGTTTCATGCACTATTCCTGTGTTTTGCACTTCCTTGAACAAACCAGTAACAGCTATAATTGTCCAATCAAAGAAGGATGAATGGAAAAACATTGGGACTGTTCAAATATCAAAACAACAATTTGTGCATTGTGATCTTGATGCCGGGGAAACCTACGCAATTGCTTTTCTTTCCTGCAAAATTATGAGAAATATCATTTTTCACTTGACTTGCCAAATTTACCCAGTAGGGGATTCCCAAATAATTAGTGAAGTCTCCATGGATGATGGTGTGGAAACCATAACAAGATCACCTGTGTCTCATCAAAGATTCACCATGAAATTGGGTGAAACAGTCGATATTGTTGTAAAGAAGTCTGACAGCGTCATATTCGACTGGAAATTTAGCCTTGACCCAGAAAGCATTAATATTTCAAAAACCATCAAATGCCACGAGACCGTAGTCGCAGGCCAAGAACAGAAAAGCAATACTATAACATGCTCGATAGTTAACGCTACTACAGTGATTAGCCATATAACATTCGATGAATGGTCAGAGCAACAGTATTTCGCACATGGAAAAAAATCTGAAATAGTGGAAAATATTCCAGGTAATTCTTGATACTCCGGTAGTATGTGTACCAGGTTAGGGTGAGGTTACAGTTTTTTTTTCAGTTTGCCAGTTTAGTAGCCCCATTCTGCTATATGTAGCATATGTATATGTTATACATCTATTCATTTTATTAGATCGCGTTTCCCCCAAAAAATGAATCTTAGTTTACGATTCCAAAGTTGAAAAAGTATATGCTTTTGATATTCATTTAAATTTTAAAAATTCTAGACATAAAAAAAAATTCATCCTCTATATCTGAAATCTCTTTATTTCAGAATCGTCAATCTGGGTGCAGTTGATAAATGAATCTCCAAGAAATATGAAAGTTGTCGCAAGATCCCTGTCAAGCGGCCATGAAATTGCAACAACATCGACTGGAAGTTCAGCGATCATAAATGGCATAGATCCGGGAGACAAATATTCTGTCTCCATATTTGATATGTCTGATGGTCATTGCCACAAGCTTATTTCCAAAAATGACATCCAAACAAGTAGGTTGCAGTTTTGTTGTTGATTTTCACAAAACTAACCCAATGTTATATTGAGTAAACATATTTAATGTTTTCTCATTTAAATATATTTGAACTATTTTGTAGAAGAGCAAAGTCTGTAAGATGGCTCAATAACATGGCGAACAATGGCCTCTCATCTGGTTAACATTTCATGTCGAAAGGTTTGTACCACAGGTTTGTGTGAAACACACAATACTGGCAAAAAGTTTAGCAAACCTCTCTTGCATGATTATCTCCCACTGGAAATGAAACTCCAAACTTTAAAATAATTATCCCAAATGGGATATAAAACCTGCAATGGCAAGCATGCTGGTAACGCTTATACGCCAACTGGGAGGCCATCTTTATCAAATTTAAGCTACCTTGTGAGCCATATATATATATGGCTTTTTTGGTGATGGTTAACCCCCTCCCCCCCACAAATCAGTCAATTTACATAATATTAGAGTTATTACATTTATTTTTCCCAGGTAAAACAATTGGAAAAGGAGGAGACATTGTTCGAGCTGGAAATTGCACTCTTATTTTTCCTGAGGGCGCTGTCAAGAATGGAACCAAAATCGAAATATCAAGTTGTACTGAGTGTGTACCAACCCTCCCTGATGAATACTTCTGCATTACACCTATAATGGACTTTCGTTCATCACAAAAAATATTCAATGAGCCTGTTATCTGCAAACTTGCGTTACCCCATATCATCTTAGAAAAACCTATATCTGTCGATGTTATGTGCTTTGAGGACAATAAGTGGGATAAAGTATGCTCCAGTGTTTTGACTGAAAATAGTGCAGTCGAGTTTAGGTGTGATCATTTTTCTCCTTATGCATTAACAATAATTATTCAATTGCCATACAGTCTGATTCCCAAGCAGATTTCTTTCCGGATGCACAACTTGGTGTATTTTGACAAGAATGACAATTTTGTGTGTGTCACATGTTTGGATTATGAATCTATCATGCAGAAATGTAAAACAACGTTAATGGAGGCTAACTTTATACCATCTTCATTAATTATCCCAACTTTCAAGCTAAAATTGGAAGAAACCGCTGGTTTTTTCCTCAAATGTCTCAGTGTTGAACCAGAAAGGCTAATTGGAGAATGGCAAACAACTCTCAATCGTGATTTTGTCGAGGAATGGTCACACATGCAAGATTTTCAAATGGAAAAAGTCACTGGTAAAGACAGAATCACTCTTCTGTTCAGTCGACTATTGGATGACTCGCCCCGGCCAGTTGAAAAGAAAACTCAAGTGTCATACCCTCTAGATAAAAATGCAATCAGTAAGTATTCAAGTATGCCACATTATTGAAATTTATTTAAATCTATTTGTCTAAAATACCATGTGGTAGCAAATGACTAAAGTTCTGGCATATCCTTAATCTAAAATTCAATACATCACCAGCCGATAGGTACATACATGCTTTGTGTGAATTGCCAGGTATGAATAGTGAGATTTTGAAATATAATTTACCCTCGGTTATATGAAAACATATTTTCTTAAACTGTGTGTGTCGTCTTGACAATAAAAATGATATCAAACTATGTTTTGCCCTAAAAATTTTAGCTGCTTGGCTGGAGACTTCAAAACAGCAAAACACAGACATTTATATAATTTTGTATTATTTCAGCTTCAACAGAACCATCAAGCGCAGCTGTGAATGTCATCCATGGTCAAGGCATAGAAGTTATAAACAAAAACACTGTATTGCACGGTCATTGAAGCAATTAGACCCATGATTAATTATGTAGCTATTGTGCCACTTCTATGAATAGAGCTTTCGAAATTTCATGGCTTCAGCGAGAAAGACATTTGTGACAATATTCAAATAACTTATCCATATTTCTTACCAACTAAAGTTTCATATTTCACTCACTTAGAATGTTCTGTAATGTTTTCTTGTATTTATATTCATATAAACATGAGATATTTACACCAGTGACGCGAAAGTGTTGGCGCTTCAAAAGTATGTGAACCAAGATGGTGGACACCAGAACGTATTATGTGTACCAGGCGAGGGTTGGGCCATAATTTTATTTCAATTTTCCTCCTTTTAGTTCTATTACAAGTTTGGAGACTAGCAAATTGACTCAAATAGTATTTGTACCTAAAATTATGGACTAACCCTAACCTTCACACATACTGCGTTCCGATACCCGCCATCTTGGTACACATACAACAAGAGTATCAAAGTTTCTCCTATCCCTGAGGGCAATCACCTTTCATATGGAATTATGTTTCCCCATGAGGCCATAAATGAAGCATTTTGGCAAGCTGTCCAAAGTTCAACTATCAATATTATTTTTAATTTTAGACCCAATTAGTCAATAATTTGTAACTACATCTGTTTGATTAACCATGTAATTGCATTATTTTAATTTTATATCAAGTATTATTATTTCTTATTAATACGTGTGACTTGTGAGCCTGATTAGTTTTGAAGATTTCCGACTAATATTATTTTGATTATTTATGTAGTGCATGCTTTTAATTTCACTTAATTTTATGTATATATCAATTATATTTTGATCATACAAAGTGAGCCTTAGTTGATAATAAATGATTATTAAAATGAATAAGTCAAGTTCATACAAACCCCCAAAGTCAAAGGTAGGCTATCACTTCAAGAATGTATTAAGCACAAAACTACATTTTTAACTTGGTAGTCCTGAAGTATGCGTAACAAGATGGCGGACACCGGAACGTAGTATGTGTACCAGGTTAGGTCATAATTTTATTCCATTTTCCTTATTTTAGTTCTATTATGAATTCGGGGACTAGCCAAGTGACTATTTGTGCCGAAAATTATGGCCTTACCCTAACCTGGTACGCATACTTCAGGACTATCTTCAAGTGAATGCTTTCGCCATGTGCCTGCATTATTTGTTGGGAATACTTTGGGCTTCAGCGAACCTGTGCTTGGAATTATGTAATAAGCAGTGAAACTGATATTATTCTGGACCAGTTTTTCCCAATTGTAGTTGATTAACATCAAAAAGGGTAATTTGGGAGGTAATCTAGATTGGATTGTAGACCAGAGGTGAGCAAGGTTTTCGCACCAAGTGCCAAACATTTTGCTCATCCAAAACTGGCGCGCCATGTAAGGGTGATGTAAAAAGAGTTTTATTAATATAAAGTGTTACTAAAGCAAAAGTGGACAATAAGTCTTGCTCGTGCCAAAACTCGAGCTATTTTTGAGCTCAAAATTTGTTTTCAGTTTGGTTGTGGCAGCATTAAGCGGGCCATATTAAATTACACAACAGGCCGGATTTGGCCAGCGGGCTGTAGTTTGCCGATGTCATTTCTAGACGTTAACTGTTTTAACAATTTCTTTTGTAGTTCCCCTTTTGACTGGTCTGTGGAAAGGCTGGACATGCAATGCTCGCATCAATCAGTCTAGTCATCTAGTAACGAAGTCCTTAAGGACGTAAAAAAGATACCTCGCGATACAGGTTGCAAGATAAAATCTTGATCGGGAGATGTATTGAGTTAGTATTATCGCCATTTTTGGTCAAAGATAAAGTATGTACTAACAATATGACTGCTGTACCATAACGGGTAATCGATCATTTGGTAATTCGATTTAGAGGTAACGATACTGAAAAGTGTGGGAATCCTGCCGAAAATCGTCTTGAAATACAGATTGGCAATTTTATTGCAACAAGACAAACTTTATTGAAAAAATAAAGCAATTCACAACACTGATACTGTAGTTCAACAAGAAAATGCAATATAAGAAATAATTCAAATGAAAAGAACAATATTGTCATGATTCTAAAACTAATACTTTAATCACGATGAGCAAAGAGTTTACAAATTTTTTAGTTTGGCACACTTTTATTAACTCCGGAGTCAAAAACATCAAAATGTAATCCACAGCAGTGTTAACTCTAAGCAAATTATGAGTGCGAAAGTGCTTCGCAGTCCAAAAAAAAAGTGCGAAAGTGCTTTTGCCGATTTTAACAAGTTAGGTGCCCTAGCCTTTCATATAACCCATTTAAAACGGCATAGATACTCGAAAAAGGGCTCCTCCGGTTAATATTATGAATTAAAGAGAAGCCTTTTCGTTAACCGAGTTCCCTTTAAGGGAATTCATGTTTAATTAAAACAAGCAAATTCATCGGCAACGAAATGACATCTGCTAACACCTGCCGCGGACAAAACTTTCATGCAATGTATCACGGTGTCAGTTGCTTACTCGCGTAAACAGCAAAGACTTTCACATTAGTTACTCCTTCCATCTAACAGACACGAGGCCGGCTGGAAACCATATTAGTTACAGGGTGGATCGTTTGTACAAATCCGGTGCAAACCCCCCCCCCCCCCAAATATAAATAGCAATCAACTAATTAGGGTTAGGTGCGCTGGAAATTCAACTTTTCGATTCATCTCTAAACCTAATCTGATAATTATTCATTTGTGATTTTGAACCACTTTGAAAGTCGGCACCCGCTGTTTTGAAAGATAGGTTAACTTACGTTCCCTCCGAAATATTATGCAGGATACTCCCCTGTTTTAGGAGATAGGTTGACCTACTTTCCTTTCAAACTTTTTTCTCCGAAATATTACACAAGATCACTTTGAAAATCCTCCTTGAACATCCTTGTTTCGTGAGCTAGCGTGACCTAATTTCTCATTTACATTTATATTATATTATTTCAGAGCTTACCCAAAGACAAGTAATTTTTAAATGTCCACTTGCCTTGGTTTGCGTGCGAGTTAGTTTAAATCGGGCAGAAAACATCATATATTGGCAAAAGGTTTAGTAATGTCATGTACTTTCAGCATTCATAAATAGCACTCTTTGTAATGCTGCTGACCTAGTATCAAATATTCGCATCACAACGCCACTTGCGAGGTTTCCATATATTTCAATTACACTAATAGGAACAATGACATCAAAGAGTTTTCTTTTGCGAAGGTACACTAAATATAACAAGGGTGATTCTTGAGAAAAACATGAATATAAAAAATAAATGAATGATATGATAATGGATCCCAAATAATTTTGAGAGTGTCTCGAAATACCAATCCATTTGATAAATAATTTTTATTCGACCACATGAACGCTGATATCCTGAAAATTAATGTTGAAAGAGAATTACGCATTCTCAGATATCGGACATCCAGTCGCGATATTCAATCGTTCATATGCACAAATCTCACATTAATAGTAATTGCTACCCAAGTTTGTAAAGTTTAGAAACCAACAAACAGAAAATAACTAACCTAAAACACAATGAAAATTCAGTCGGCAATAAATTCGTCGCCAAGACGATGCCATACAAAACAAAAAATATTTGGTCGCGAGAGTTACGTGAGATGACTGCCGTTGTTTTTTAAGCAGAATGTAAAAAAAAATTATAATTAATAAACGGGAGTTACGACGCCCTTTACACATCGTGTGTACTAAACTTCCCTGGTAGGTACTTTGGTAAGTACTATTATAATTGTACCTATACACCTGTTGGAGTATTTCGGACAATTTCGAATTTAAAATAAATGAAAACCAGACATATAATAGAGACGCAAAAGTAAAATGAACATTTATTGAAAAAGTTATTATTTAAGGAAGACAACATGATCGTACAATTCCGCCAAAACCTCGATGTTCGCAAGTGAGATGATAAATAAATACTTCCCTGTATTCGATCAATTAACTTTAGCGTATAGTTGTTCTGCCAACAAACAGCCGGGTGCAAAATATTTCCGTCCTGTGATATGCTCACAAATATCCTCGATATTAATATCATACCCTCGCGTATGTACTTTCTATTAGCTCTTTAGTGAGCCCTTCCCTCCTTGGCCAAGTCATGTTTCGAATATGTGAACATTTTATTCGACCATACATGGCCGGCGGGATGTTAAAATTGTAAACAAGAGAGAGGTAAAATCAATCGCGAATTTCGTTATAACGGCTCGTTTACGAATTGTTGCGCCTGTTATCGTCGAAAATGATTACATTTGTTGTATTTTGAGGCATTTAAGCAGTAATAATTAGGGCATGACATCATCAAAATCGTCAAGTGAGATCTTGAAATTGCAAATTCCGTAAATAAAATTGCGAATTATTCGGTAACGAATTCAGCTTTAATGACCGTCGGGGTATTGTTTTGTTGAAAATTATTATTAATGAAAGGTAAAATTTGATCTAAATTAATTGCAAAAATGTTTTATTTTGAATGTAACAAAACACATTTTGCGATATAACCTTGTATTATCAAAAACGGGTGTCCTGAAAAGTAAAATAGGATCTAAATTAATCGCAAAAATGTTTTATTTTAAATGTAACAAAACACATTTTTCGAGATACAACTGTATTTTCGGATACCGGGTGTCATGGAGAGTAAAATGTGATCTGAATTCACCGTAAATAATGTTTCATTCCAAATGTATCATAAGGCATTTTTTGCGATATAACTTTGTATTTTCGAAAACGGTGCGTCACGAAAATTATTAATTTAATGTTTTATCTATCGTCTAACTAACGTCTGGAACACATCATTTTCGGGGAGAACTCTAGCCCGCGAAACGTCATTTAATTTAAAATAGAGAATGTTTCACGCATTTTAAAACGGAAAATCACCAGTAAGTGGACAGGGATTCAACCCTCCGGATTCAGTATTCTATATCCCCGTGTCAGAACTTTCTGAAGAATGGAACAAAGAACCCGTCAAACCGCCGCGGAAGAAGGGGAGTATTTTTTGCACGAATAATTAGGGCGTGACAATATCAAAATCGTCAAGAAACTGGTGAATTTGCAAATTCCATAAATAAAATTGTGAATTGCTCGGTAACATTTTAGCTATAATTATCGCCGGGGTATTGTTTTGTTGAAAACACGTTGAAACTTGAGGGAATTAGTTACAATTAGCGCCTGACCTCTATTAGGCACTCGAGCCCAATCTTTTTAGCTTTAAGTCGCATACCTAAAATATCCTGCAAAAGAAGTGCTGTTCATTAACGTCATCTCGTCTTATGACCACGCAGAAATGCCTTTATAGCCGAATTATTCAATCACTATTTCAAATCAACATTCAGGATTGGCACAATTTCAGATTTGCGAAGTTTATCACCATAGAAATACATGAGAAAGTTAATTATCGTCCTAATAAATATCTGCATCACGGTATGGACAATAATATTACCATTCACATAAAATTGGGACGGTAAATTTACAATCTTGATAGGTAATATTAAAGCCAGCGCAAATGTTAATTTGAGTCCTCAATGTCTTCAACAGCTGTTGCCGATGTGAACGAACGGGTAAACCCGAAATATAAAACTTCGATGTCCGCCGACCCACAAGAATTCATATTTGTAAAAAAGAGAGGGCGGGAATATAGATTACCCAAAACCTGGATATCGCCGCCAAAACGATCGGTGACAAGAACAATTAGCTATTACAACGGAATTAACCAGTAAAAAGGCTTTGTTGCCGATTTTTTAATGTTTCCACCACGTTTATGCCCACCCCTCCTCGCATATCAATGAGAAATAGTTGTGTAAATATCGCAAAATTCCGGAAAATGCCACGTCCTTTCAACATTGTGATTACAATAAAATGGCACTTAATGGTATTTTGTGAATTTGTTGATTTTGCAAATCTGTGACATGCTGCTAAAAGTTAAGTCTGATTTGAAAATCGTGCAGTTTGGTCACAATTCATCCAAAGTGACTATAACACCTTACTAACACTTTTTATAGTCATTTTGAATTCATCGATATCATTGATAGTCACATGACCACTCTCGTTCAAAGAAACGCCCCGAGAGCGTTTTTTGCGGGAGAAGCGGAATCCGTGTGCTTGTATAATAATCATATTATAAACAAGAATTTTGTCGTTAATGCAAAAGCTTTATCTCCTATGTCTGCATCTCATAGGTTAGAATTCCGGTAAATATCGTTATGATATGCAGAATTGAGTTACAAAAGTACCAGTATGTTACTTATTTGTCAACTTAATACTCGAAAATATTTGTTAACTTTGAATTTTTATTCCATTCAAAATCGGAAAAAAGTGCTATTTCTCTTCAAAATCGGAAAAAAGTGCTATTTCGCAGTCCCTAAAAAAAGTTGCGAAAGTGCTTCGCAATTTTCGCAAAAAAGTGCGCTAATAGTGAACACTGATCCACAGTCTAGCTATCAGTAAGCAGTGCAAGCGCGTATAGTAATACACAGACCCCAATTAAAACTAGACTGAAGCGGAATTGTCAAGACAGGCGGCAGGTAAAGCAATAAAGGGCCAGGCTCCATTCTCAACTAAGCATTGGCGAACTTTATCAATCGAGACACATGTACACAATATATATATGTATAATCGTTGTTAAGAATCTTATTATTAAAAATCTGCAAATGTAACACTTCGAAAGCTTTTACACACCGTAGAACACTTTCACAGAATTTATTCATTATACTATATTGTGTACTATATTCTGCGCCAGTGGTTCTCCAAATGGTGGGGTCCGCTTCACAAGGAGGGCATATGCACAGACAATTTTTTTGAGGGAGTGTGAAAATAATTTAAAATGAAACTATTGTTAGATTCGCATTTGCCCTCATTATTTAAATATTCACATTTTGAAACTTTACATTTATTTCAACGCGTTTTTCGAATGAAACATACTTTTATTTAGTTCACAATTTCTCCCTCATTTTTTTCAATGGATTCAATAAAAATAGGATTAACATCAGTTGGTTTATATAAACTATAAGTGGAAGCAGGATAGCCAACAAATATAACATGTCTCTTCTTTATAAATGTACGAAACGCTCCTCGATGCAGACCTCTTGCTTCCAAGTCCCAAAGCTTTAAACATCGCAAGACTTCTATGAATACATCTGTGGATCCTTCTTTGTCCATTCTGGTGTAAAATAAAAAGATAAATTATTAAATTACATTGGAGGAATCAGAGCTGTGAACTTCAGTTGTGATCTTGAATTTTGATAACAAATACTTTGGCATATGCGAGCCTTAATCACCATTGAAAGACTGAAATTACAACCAAGGGAATTTAGATTTTTTATTCAAACTTCAGGAAATTTGAAAATACTCCGACATCCAACACCACAACTTTGAGGGAAATTAGTTTGATGAAATTTTTATTTTCACTTGCATGTCTCCAGACGACAACATATGCCAAATTATTTCAAGTACTTGTTTAAACTGGAGTCTTGTTTGGTCATCTTGGGTTCATTTCCAAATTCAATTTTCAAACACTTCCAAACCTAAACTAAGTGAAGGTTCTTTCATAGAACAGGGCTGGTCAACTAGCGAACCGCAGTCCGAATCAGGACCTTTCGAGTGCTAAATTTGGACCACGGCTGCTTCTTGACTTTGAATGCATCATCTCTTTTTATTTCACAATCATGATGTAATGTATTTTTCGCTAAACCATAAACCACTGTGGAAAAATTGTCATTGTACTATAAGTTTCTCAGAGCATCGACATACTTGTGTGACTGAACAAGAAGATGTTAATGCCAACCTAAAAACTGAAGCTTCTTGGATACATTTTCACAGATTTTCAGACATGGTGGTAAACATTAGCTTGTCATACAGGCACCGAAGCGTGTTATTAAGCATTGCTTTTGCTCTGCAGTTAGTCGGTAAATCAAAAATTTATATAAAATATATTTTTACACTTTTCAATCTAAACAAGGTAAGCAAAGCAAAACAAGCAAAGCTAAAAGTATATTCTTGGACTGACGGGACCCCGGAAATGAAAATAGTTGAGTAGCCCTGTCCTAGAATATGACTTCGGGACATAATAATACATACTCAAGAATAATAAATAGTAAATTTAATTTGCCAAACCTACCTGAAATAAGCGACATATGTATTATTAAGCGAGAGTTCTTCAGTTATGAAATTATCATCACAGGGTGACTTCGAATGATCGAGAAGTTTTGAATCTCTGACAAGAGTATGCATCAACCTCTCATATGGTGCTTTCTTTATTGTGTCAACATCCTGAGAATAATAGAAAATAATACCTATGATATTGCGACAAGTGGTAACAAAAACAACTCAAAAACCTACCTAAGTTCATTCAAAATTACTTCTATTTGATATAGAATTCGGAAATAATTTAGAGTATTTTTAATAAAAAAAAATATTATGGGTCTGCACAATCAGTATAGGTCAGTCCTGAAAACTGTAGAATAACTTTTGATGACAAAAACAAATTGAATACATTCAAAATTCGTTCAATCTGATGCAAATTTCAGTATGCATTTCGAATATTTAAAAAAAAATATAATCTGCGTAATCTAGTGTTCCAATCAGTTCATTTAACTTCTGGTAACTATACAATACCTTTTTCACAAGATAAAAATCAATTTCTATAAATAGGCAATGATATGGGTAGTATGTGCATCAGGTTAGGGTTTAGCCATAATTTTATTCAGATTTCCCTTATTTTAGTTCTATTAAGAGTTCGGGGCCTGTCTGTGTTAGCCAAGTGAATATACCCCTTGTCCATAGGTTTCAGTCTTTTACACAACTTGAATAACACACACTACAGGAGTACCCAATATTCCACTATAATGGTATCAAAATAAAATAATGTAACTATGATCCTATAAACAGCCCACCTTCAACCTGACATTTTCTCTTTTATTCAAAGCGTGCTTTTCAAAATACATTTCAAAAAAATAGGAATTCATGTTGATTCCAACAGATCCAAAATGAAAAGTTCGGGGAACATCTGGAACCCCGCATTCTCTTCCCTTTCTCATTGTGTCAGATCGCATCCACATATCCCAGTCCCAGCGCTGAAAATTGAAATAAGAGAAACTGGTGAATCTACTATGGCTCAGAGACTGGAAGGACTCCTAAATGATTATGCTTTATAACTTGATTTGTATCAAAAGACAGTGACAAATTTTGAGAATGTTCCAGAAATTTCATCGGATGGCTATAGCTCTCTACACCACAAAGTGTCCACACCTTTACAGAGCTGGCCTTCTTAATACAACACTTCATGAACCTTTCACTCCAAACAATACCTTGTACAATCACTATAAAACGGGCCACTATATTTCAGAAGAACCATATTTGCGTATTCATCATTGCCTACAGCGACAGAGTGTTAGAAATAAGCTACATGGACTGGTAACAGGACAAGAGGCCGTGGTTTGCCATATAATAATTAAACCATAATTATGGGCTTTCCCCTCCACCTGATAAATATGTAAACCCTATCCCATCCTAAATTGTTACCCCCTAGGTGAGAGCAAGGAATTTTGAATTTTGAAAGACTTTCAGGTTATCATTCGAACATAGTTGAGTCCAACAATACTACTGACTACTAGGTCAGCGTTTCTAAATGTAGGAGGAATTTTATTGTTTTCGGGACAAAAATACAGAAATATGACTTTGTATTCAGTTTTATTAATATTTAGTTATTTATTGTTACTGCAAAACACATTTATGCTTCAATTATAGCTAGTAAATTTTCAAGATTGAAAAAAAAAACAGGAATAGAGTTAATATGCATAGTGGGGAGAATATATGGCCGAAGAGTGGATATACAAGCTGGTCATTGAAAAAACAGAAAATTTGTCAAACAGATATTTATTTTTACAAAGAATAACTTTTACAAAGTTTTTCAAAGGCGTATGTTATATATTACACTCATAGATGCTCAAAATGTTGGCCATGCACTTTAGGGCAGTGTCTTAACCTAGAAGTCAAAGCTCGTGTAGCGTTTTGAAGGTTAACTTGATGGATATTGTTCCAAGCTCGTTTTCGAATCTTTATTTGTGAAAATAAATAGCTGTCTAACAAATTTTCTGTTTTTCCACCTTGTATATCGAAAAAAGCCACTGCACTAAGATACAATTACCATAAAAGAATAGATGATGTAAAAAAATGAAATGCTGAAATCACCTTCTCTTGTGAAGGCCAGTAAGGTTCCAATTCTTCAACAAATAAAGAACGTTTGAGCATCCAACCTAAACCTGGCATTGTTTCAACTCGATAGAGTAAAGATGGGTCGGTAGATGAATGATCATAAGCCTGCAAGTATAGGGTAATATGAAAGAGAATTAAAAATTATCCACTACTAATTCTAACAGAACTTTGAAGCCGAAAAAAATTTTTTGAATTGTATGTTGATTGCCAATATCTCCCATATTAATATTTTGGAATATTTGTAATAAAAAAAAATTTCGACATTAATTATAAATTTTCTGGAATAAGTTATTCAAATGATTATAGCAAGCACAAAAGCGGTATTACAGTGGTCGACTGAAAAATATGGAAAAATGAATTGAAAACAATATTTTTTTATATTATTTGCTGGGGTTCCATAAGTATGTGAATTAAGATGATGGACACCGGAACGAAGTATGTGTACAAGATTAGGGTTAGGCCATAATTTTATTCCATTTTTCCTTATTTTAGTTCTATTATGAGTTCGGGGACTAACTGACTCATGTAGTATTTGTACCTGAAAATATGGCCCAACCCTAACCTAGTATACATACTATGTTCCGGTATCCGCCATCTTGGTTTACATACCTCTGGAGTACGGATCTGATTTGTAATGCTCACCTGATCATTCCATGCTGATATGCAATACAGTGATGTGTCTTCATTTAATAAGTGCATTGTTTGGCTAAAATAACTAAAAAAAAAAAGATTTGATCAAAAACTGGAATTGGGTATCATCCTGCCATATATGTCTGCTGAGACATACAAATACATGTACTGCCGTAGTGTGTATACCAGGTTGAGTTAGGAAAAGATTTTATTCCGATTTTCCTTATTTTAGTTCAATTACGAGTTCGGGGACTTTCTGTGTTAGCCAAGTAATCATCCCCCTGCAAATAGGTTTCAGTACCTTTATACAACTTGATGTAAAGTAGGCGAACAAAATTAGTTGCCTCCATATTGTTACACACGTTACTGGAGAACCCAAATGCACATTTAAGGCTGGACGATTCAGAATATTGAATATTTAGGATTATTGAGGCTAATTGGAGCAATGTCAATAAGTAGAGTTATATATTGCCATGAACTGTATTTTTGCAATGGGCTTAGGCCTTGCATGTAGGCAAGGAAGTTGATACAGTATATGTCCCAGTAGGTGGATTTCCGTCAAACTCTGAATGGTGGAATAAAATACATAGATAAATAAGCGAGAAGACGGTACACTGTTGGTATGCGAATTTTTTCTATTTAAATTCGCCAGGAAATGTTGTGATTACCGGTCCGCCCACGAAAAGCTACAACAAGAGACTTAAAACAAAAACACTTTATGAAGCGAAACAGCAACCCCCACAGTCATAATACAACATACCTGGCTATTGCACCATAAAGCAGCTATGGAGTATGAAATTGGTTTGTAAGAAGAAGTGGAAGTAGAATAAATTGTCTGAAGTTTCGAGGGCTTATCCAAAAAATAAATCAGCCTATTGCATAGCAATGAATAAACTTCGAAAAATGGACAATATTTACTTGTTTATTTCAGTGATCTCAGGTGAGCAACAAGCTAATTTCATTTGTCTAACAGAATCCTATTTGGGATAAATAGAATTCAGTGATATTTTCTGGGTTAGATATGAATATTATACAAGAAGAAAATGTCTCGGATTTCAGAAAGCGTATAGGTACGAAAGTATATTTTAAAAAAATATTCATTTATGTGCCTATCATAATTTAACACATGTTTTTTAAAACTCAAATTTCATGTTTTTCTAGTGCTTGGCATCTTGTTTGGTAAAACCTCCAGCCTATATAGGCGTTTGGTTTGAAGTCTGTGTATTTCGCAATACGTTTCATGATAGTGAACGCTCCCTAGAGAAAAGGGACAGTTTCGACTTTCGAGCATTAGATATTTAGTTTTAGTTTGCCACCAAGTGGGTTGTTTACTGAAAAAAAATGAAATGATCGATAATTAATTGCTCATAAAGGTCAATCAACAAGGCCAAATGATATCAATTAAAATCAGGCACTCCCGAAGTATGTGCATCAAGATGGCGCACAACCTGAACCCTAACTTGGTACACATACTATGTTCGGGATGTGCGCCATCTTGGTACACATACTTCTGGAGCTCCAAAATCAGTAATAGTACATTCTCAAGTTTTAAAAACCATCTATAGCTTGAATAAATATTTCACTGGGACCTCAACCTCACTAAACAGTCCATTTTTACAGTTCTCTGCAATCGTCTGGGTGAAGCAGTATTACGCAGCGACTGCCCTAATGAGATACTAGGAACAGAGAGCAAAAATATAACATATGGACCAAGTAATGAATACAACTGCCAGTGTGATTGGACAATACCAACAAGAATGGAGACAGATCATGAAACTGCAGTTGTTCTGTTGTTACAAAATGTTTCACTGCCAATGACAACAGATAGTATCGGACATTGCTCTGGAGAAATCAGATTCCCAAGTAAGGAGGCTATTTATTTATTCAATGATGCCATTGCAAATCAGGAAAAAGGGCAGTTAAGTAAAAAAATATATATATTTCATGCAGGCACTGATGATCACAAATGTGAATTTAAGAGCAACTACTGTCTTGTATTTGCAACTTTATCAACCATTTGCAACATCAGCAAAATCAGAGAGAAAATTTCAGTTGCAAATCACACCTGTGATTCAATCCTGGAATGGAATGAAGCCGGAGGAAGCCCATACAAGATACAATACTATGCAAAGAATTATGCTGGTTACACAAAATACTTCACAATACAATATCTTGTAATAGATTGTAGACCAACAACCACGCTTGCACTTGGTGAGTTATATAACTGTTTGAAATTGAATTTTATTTAAATGAGTTATATAACTGTTTGAAATCAAATTTTTTTTTTCAAATATAACCGAATTTGATCTCAAATTCAGCCACAATCACTGAACAGACATCAACTCATCGAACTTATACCTCAACATATGGGAAGCAGTATTCTAACCCCGCCATTGAATCGACCGAAACATCATCAAACAACATCCACTGCACAACTGCTACAATCATTGCTATTCCAGTATCAGGAATTGTGGGTTTGATTGCTGGAGCTTTGTTAATGTTCATTATATTAAGGTGAATATGAATATTATATATTTAGGCAAATGTATGCTTAAATGCGAACCAGCATATTCAGAAATATTTTTCATCTTCCAAATATGTGCCATTAAAACAAACTCTGATTAAAGTAGTCAACTAGCTCCAGCACCCAGGTTCAAAAAAGTCCAACCCCAATACCTATAAAATACGGAAAATCTCTCGATCTCTAGCTCGAACTCTTGAGCTAAAAAACGATTCCAAACCTGATTAAAATCAACTCCATCTACAGCTGATACCTAGATGGCAAAAATTTTACTATGAAAACTCCAGTTAATTTCAATTACAAAGTTAATCAAACTTTTAGAAGTCTGAAATTTTGACTCTATTTCTACTCAAGACTTTTGAAATTACTACAAAAGATTGGAACCCAATGAAAAACACCACGACTGCTAGTTCTAGATCAACAATGAAGCAATTGTTAATAAAGTCATCGTTAACTTTTAACTTGAATTACCGTACTTTCTGTCGAATAAGATGAAGTCAACTTTTGGCAATTTTTTCTAGTATGTCTATGGGTTAAGTGTCATGTTGTCTAGTCTAGGGCCGAGATGGCGGAAGAAGTTGAACAGGAGAACAAGTCAAAATATTACCTTCAGAAAATCAGTCTTAATAGCTGGAAAATACTTAAAATATAATATAACTTATAATTCCTATAAAACCCAAGGTATCGCAACAACAACAACAAGTCAAAGAACAAAGATTCAATGGAAATGGGAAGCATTCAACATCAGCAGCTAACTGTCCATGAACGAACACCCCATGAAAACTACACACCAACATCAGATGAAAGTGGATATGAAGTTCCAATTCAAGTTGATAACAAGAATGAACAACAATATGAGATTATAACAAGTGGAAAGGAATATCAATATGAAAATGCCCAAATTAAAATTGTGTGACTCACAGTCATACCAGTTTTGATAATACTGATGATTTTGTATTTAGATCAAAAAAGCTGATTTTTTAATTCGTTAACTACAAATAACCTAGGATGTTTACATTTCTTCAACAAATATTACCGGTACATATCTTAACTTGTTTCGATATTTCCTTTATGTAGAAAACAAAGACATGCTTCCATACAAATTAGCAATCATATCTGTTATTGTGTTCTACAACTATCAACGTGAAACAAAGGAGGCCTATTTCCTACTGTGCGTAAAATTTTCTCAGATATGATTTTTATCATTATTTAACCGTTATTAAGATTAAAACTGGCGTCTCAATAAATTTCCACCATCAAGAAAAGGATCCCATGCTGTTAGGAAAGTTGGAGCCAGCTGTTGATGTTAGAGTTTATCATGCTTTATTACAGTCCTATTTTAAAATTTCCCAAAACTCACAACTTCAATGATGGTAATAAATTGAATTTTTTTTCAGAAAGTCAGTTAAGTAAGCGTTCTTGGCAGTATAGTGAAGCAGGTTACATAATTATGCCAAAGTTTTTATTATTAAAGTTTGACTTCCTCAGGATTTCAGAGAGGCGTTTTGTCACAGACTGAACAAGGATCTGGACACATAATTATAATTTCCAAATACATTAGAACGCTGGAATGCTAAATTTTTCCCAATGGCACACACAGATTTTTTGGCGCTCCAGAAGTGAACCAAGATGGTGGACACCGGAACGTAGTATGTGTACCAGGTTGAGGTTAGGTCATATTTTTATCCGCATTTGCTTTATTTTAGGTATATTACGAGTTCGGGAACTAGCCAAGTGACTCCCGTAGTATTTGTACCTGGAATTATGGTCCAACCTAACCTGGTAAACATACTACATTCCGATGTCCGCCATCTTAGTGCACATGCTTCTAGAGTACCGTTTTTTAACAATTTCCAAACGTAATTTTTAAATCAAATAAGCATAATAAAATACTACCAACCTAAAAAAATCTGGAGAAACATCTAAATCTTCTTCTAAAATAATAATTTCTTCTGCTTGAGGAAATAAAGTGAACATTGCACTTAAACTTGATTTGTAGTGTTGAGATATCCGAGCATTTTTCACCCCAACAGGAACATGTTGAATCACTCGAATGTTGAAGAGTCTTGCAATTTCATATGGTTCCTGGAGGAGATAAAAATCTTCTTTTAGATCAAATCTAAGAAAGAGATGCCTCATGGGGTTGTATGACAAACTGCCTATCCCTCACTCCACATATTTCGGGGCTCCCGAAGTATGCGAACCAAGATGGCGGACATCGGAATGTAATATGTGTACTAGGTTAGGGTTAGGCCATAATTTTAGGTATAAATACTACGGGATGCTCTTGGCTAGTCTTCAAACTGATAATAGGACTAAAATGAGAAAAATTGGAAAAAAATTATCGCCTCACCCTAACCTGTTACCCATGTTACGTTCCGATGTCCGCCATCTTGGTACGCATACTTCGGGAGCACCCATATTTCTATAAAGTTAGATCAGTATGTGTATTCAAAAATATTTCAATTTCAATTTCGTGATTTGTTTCAACATCAAAATATTTAAAAAAAAAAGAACTCAAACTCACTTCGAAATGTCCATCAATGAATACAATAATTACATCCGGGTTCACACCTCTTGCAGAAAGCAACGAACGCAGCATTCTGAAATATAAAATTTAACTTGAAGTCAACTACAATGTTAATTCTAAATAAATAAATTTATAAGGTAAATTAGGTAACCGACTATGAATGCTTGCGAACACATAACTTGATACATTCTGCTTATTGGAAACTTTTATTTAATGATATGTCCTTCTCCCTGGGGTTATGTTTAAGTCAGAAGGCTGGGTTGGTGGGTAAATTTTTGATTGAAAGGCTCAATAAGGTAAATTCTGCAAATTCAAATCACTTAATCAACGACAATCGAACAAAATGTAGAGAAAGGATCTCAACCAGAGTAAATTTGAGCTGTGCTGGGGATAAATTTCACTTAGGTGAACAAATTAGTATGGTACATTTATTAACTCAGGGCTTCTTAAACTGCACCACAGAGCAAAAGCTTTCAGTTAGTAAAATTCACAATGGCAACATTAATTCAAAGTAAATTTACTGAATTGGTTTAATTCTTCAACTGTAATGCCTTTTTATTTTTATTTTTTTATTTTTTATTATTATATCCCGCACATGAAATAACTGATTGGAATGTGTTAAAAGCAATAAAAGTATTTCCATAGAAGATCAGGGATCATAAGTGTTGACTGTTGAGAGTCTTTGAAAGATGGCTACAGTTCGTGAAAGTTCGAAAACCATCACTTTAACTGTAGGTGAATTCAACTCAATAAATTTAGACATTGTTATCCCTTTTCAGGAGATTCTATTACTTCATCATAGAGTCATTATAGATATTTGTGGGACAAAAAGATGAAAAGTTTGGAGGATAATCTTGCTTTTGACATTTGTAAAGAAGTAAATGGGAAAACACAGGTTGAAAAATGACAACCCCTGATCAGGAGATTTAATTTATTTAGAATTTAATTGGAATGCTATTCTGGGAACGAATCTAGAATACCAGATAATGTTTTATTTATAGTGATTTATTAAGTAAATTCTACCATTGAATCCTGGACACACAAAATAGCAAAATTAATTCTAAGAAAAACTTTTTGTCAAATTCAGAATACTCAAAATATATACGATGTACTCTGCTCAAAAATGTTTTAGAGTAGGCCCCTATATCAGAAAAGAAAATTGTTTCGTTATGAATATCCTTGAGCACAGAAATAACAAAGTTATTGCTAAACCTCATATACTTAGATAATGTCAGAACTCCCCCAACCAAATATTGCAAAAAAATATTTAAGATGCCATGCCTAATGAGATAATAGGATATGTATATTCTCTCACCTATACAGATACTGTGGTCTGTTGCTGGCGATAATTGCAACAGGTACAGAGCTTGCTGGTAGAACTTCCTTAGTGCCAAAGGTCAGAGGTGAAGGGTTATTACAAGTGCACAATTCCAAATAACCATCAAAATGTGAACAAAAATGTGCTCTTCTTGTGGTGAAAGGATCTGATTGTGGCCAATCACAAGTAATTACTGGAAAGTGGAAAAAATTAAAGTTAATGTATTAATTCTTATACAAGGCACCTACCTAAGTATATTAATTCTGTGAGAGAGAGGAAGGGCATTATGACAATTTTAGTAGATTCAAACACTTCGAAAAATTTGAATTTGGTGGAAACAGTCAAATGTATAATAAGTACTTTTATAAGCAAAATTCTTTTTGTGTTGCAACAGTAGAATGAATCAAATACAGCACTACAAAGTTTGAGTTAAAATTGAGTCTGTTTTTAAATTCAAAATTCAAGACATTTGAATCACTAGATTATTTAAAAAGCATATTATAAAAATTCACACAGGGCTCAAAACCAAATAAATAAATTTCAAATGAATGGAACTGTAATCGCAATAGTAAATTTTATATTAACTAATGATTTGGTTTCTGCAAGACTAACTACTTATCCTTCTTCTATTCTTTTGTGCCGATGGATCTGTATGCATATATTGCAAGGATGCTGTAGCAAGAGTAAAGATAACTATCCTAAGCAGTGCAAGAGTCTTGCTGCACACTAACACAAATATATTTCTGTAACATACCGTAGTTGAACAATGCATGTCTGAGGAAGTCTGACCTTGGTCTGACGATACGTTACAGAATATATTTGTGTTAGTGTGCAGCAGAACTCCTAAATCACTTGGTAAATTTTATAATTGGAATTGTAAATAATTCCAGTAATGGCAAATCAAGTTAGTTCATATCTAGTTGAAAATCGCTTACAGGTGAAAACAATGATTGCTCATTGTAAATGTGATGAAAAATAGTCTGTTGAGATCTAACTTTATAAAAGCATTGTGGGGAAGGGTGCATTTTCACAATAGCTGAAGCAAATGGCTTTAATTATCAAAACAAATACAATATGAGGTGCAGTAAAGACCATATCACCTTGGCTTTCTATTGAGTCAATATCTGTTGCTATGACGACATCAGTTGCCCAAGCTGTTATATCTTCCGTTGTTTCCAAGTTTTCAGCAAAGTTTGTTCCTGGAAAAGAGAAGGAGTAAAATCAGAAAACAATAAATTGCCCGAAATTGGCTTCATATCTTTCATTAGCACACTGATTTAGCAACCTCATGCTTTCTTTAATCACATACTTTTGCTCTCCTAATTAAAAATGCACACAGGAGCAGTTATTACCCCCTGGGCCATTGTCCAAGAACATTTTTAATACGTGCCATCTTGAGCCACCCATCAAAATCATAAAAAATTCCCATTCCAAAATTCCAATCTGTACTTTCCTACAATTTTTAGTCAAAAAATTTAGATCGTGTCATCTCGCAAGTAAATAATAAACTATTCAAATTGCACAGGGTGTCCATAAAATCACTTTACAATTTCAATTTTGTTATGAAGTCAGTTCTCAATAAATATCAACTAGGTTTGTTGTTTTTTAATTAGTAATAGTTTAAGTTTTAATACATCTTTGAGGACCAAAACAATATATGGTATCGATGAATCCCCTTTGAAATTTCAAAAAAATTCAAGACTTCATGGACACCCTATATTGCTTGAAACTATTATTTGATACCAGCTCGAAAAGTATGGACACCTTACCAGTAATAATTTATTTGAATAAGTTGCATTATTCACCTCTCTTAGAGCAAATCATTGCCCAGTTGCTTCTCCAACTCAGGTCATCAATCATTTTACTGCCAAGTTCATTTAGTTTTTCTCTGGCTGATTTCCCAAGTTCGAACGAAGCTTCATCCTAAAAGTACAACAGAATTGTTAATCTGGATGATTCTAGCGATACTTTCATGATTTTGTGGCATTTCCCTCATCTGGCTCTTCAATAATCCCTAGGGATAGTAGAGACTCCATAAATGAGGGTTACCCAAACTAGGGTCCACGATGACTGCAAAGGGGGTTCGCAACGATATGAAAAAAAGTCGATCTTTAATGATTGATTTTTATCAAAACGCCATTGCATCTTTTTGGTTGAGTGTTACAGACGAATATACTTTGCTTTCAGAATAGGCAAGTCAAATTTTATTGCATTTTGCAACAACCTGCATGTGTGAGGCAGCATTTTCAGCAATATGAAGACAAAATACATGTCGCAATTCGCAACCTGCCATAGAGTCAGACCTACGAGTTTGCTTGTCACAAGTTTCTACGAGAATTGATAAATCATGCAGTTAAAAGCAACCTCATTCATCACATTAATGTCATTTGTGTTGTAAATTAAACATTATCCATCAAACATAAGATCACAAGCAGGAGGCCCAGCCCAAAAACTTTGAAAGACTCTGCCCTAAACAATCATATTGACTTCCTCATATAATCTGTAAAATTATTTTTAAATGTCAAATATCTTCTAATCTTGAATCATGCTCAACAGAGAGCATCATGAATATCTACGCAAAGACAGAAGAAAAATAAACGTTGACTGTTTTTGCTTGTATGTATGTCAAATCCTAAAAATTGCCAAGTTCTACTATAAATCAGTCTAAAACAAGAATAATTATATTGAATTTACTTAATGTAGGTCTTGACTGTACGAAATGGTTTATGTTTTTCTCCTTAAGAGATTGTAATCTGATATTCAAATGACCTATAATTGTAATCAGGGATAGATGTTGATATAGAATGACAGTTCTGAATAGCTTGAGTTGTTCATATTTGCGAGACAGACTTTAAACCAAAAATTTCTCCCAAAAACCCAGCCTTCTAACCATACTCTTAACATTATAACCTTAACAAGGATACGTCATCAAATAAGAGTTACAATTTATCAATAAGCACTATGTATCAAGTTAGCTGTTCGCAAATGAGTCGGCTGCTACTATTGGACAACTTGTGCCTTTATTCAGAAGTTAATTATCCAATTTTGGTTGGAGCCTTGCACACTCATTTTGAAAAGATATATTTTGTTAATCACTAACTTTTATAGCAAATACAAATATTCTGTTGCTGATGATTGAATTCAGGAAGACAACCAAGGCTTCATCTTGTTTGGGTGCGTAAGTATCAAACACCCTCTGCGACATTACAGAGCCCTGAAAAAAATTGCAAAAAATTATTTTGCATATGTTCTGTTAGTTATTATTGTCGTCATTGCACATTTGAATGCTCTTGTGTTGAGCAAGCTTATTTTTCCAATTACTTGTCATGAACAACACAGCTCCAATACTTTTATATAAACTTATTCATATTATTTTTACTGATAAAATATATAACAGGTGTGGCCGCTCAATAACCAGTATTGGTTTCTCGCGACTTCTTTCACCCTGAATTATCCGTTTTTGCTCATTTTTACATTCTGTATTCATTTAGTGTATTTCATGTATAGTGAAAAAATAGACTAGCCTACTGATTACTGAATCAACTAGCTTGTATAATACATAAGTTCAAGTCAAGCCAAGTATATGCACCTGAAACAAATAACTAACAAATTAATCCCATACCAGACATGATCTGGTAACCGGATGAGGGACCTTGATTCGCCATATAATTAAGCCATCTTATCTACTTTCCTCTCCCCTGGATGAATATGGGAATCCTATCATACAAAAGACCTTTAGTTCAAAGTACAAATGTACTAGTACGCAACTTATTTGTCAACTTCATACTCTGAGAAAATAATTGTCAACTTTGAATTTTTGTCCTTCAAAATCGGAGTGCTATTTCGCAGTCACTAAAAAAAGTTGCGAAAGTGTTTCGCACTTTTTGCAAAAAAGTCCGCTAATAGTGAACACTGGTTTAAACCCTGATCAGTCCGATGATGCCCACAACCTCATAATATAACTCTAAGAATTAGGCGGGTAAAGGGTAAGTAAAACTGGAAATCAGCATCCTTTCCAGAATTTCATTATTTGAAATCTCTGGTTGTATACAGTTTTGTCAGAGCAAAACACAACTCACAGTTGTTTCATGCAAAACAACAACATGGATTCCTCTCCCTTGATTTGCTTCTGCATCACGATGTACAGACCGACCATTTACGATTACTTCAACAAGATCTTTGCTTGATATAACCTGCAAGGTTAATGAACAAAAAATTTGAGCTCTGATATTTAATAATTCAATATGCAAATAAGATTCACGCAGCTTAATAAGGGAGCACTCATTAGAAGCTAAGTAAAAAAGATTGGGAGTAATGACGAAACAAGAATTAATATTTGAAATAATATAACCCAAGGATTATATATGGATGTAGGAAGTAGCAACAAAGGTTACAAAATAACAATAATTCAAGCCTATGCTTCCCTTGCTTAAATGCTGCAAACTCAGGTAAGTAAAATCAAACCTGTGGCAATTTCATGGGATAGGGTTTAGAACCCAGCATTCTTTTTTTTACAGGGGTGTCAGGGGTGTCAAATTTGGGGATCATATGAAAATCATCCCACCGGATCAAATGAGGATCACCCCGCCAGAGTACCATATAAAGACCCCCTCCAAACTTGCTGAGGGAAGGATCTTCGTACAATTGAAATTTATAAATACCATTTAAAGTAAATTTTAAAAATAGCGGATGAAATGCTAGTCACCTGTATTGAGAATTTGTCTGATATTTCTTCTGCATCATTGTTAGCTCTCAGATGACTGAAGTAATCATCTTCATCAATTGGCACAACATCACTGTCTGAATCTACAACATAAAGTTGAATAAATGACGAGGTGAGTAACGAATGCTTGTTCAGCATACTGCTAGTTTATGAATTAAATTAGGGCAGAATAGAAATTAATATCCAAGAAGGGAAGTTAATCAGTAATCCGTAGCCGTAGGCTATTTTTCACCATACTAAAATACACTTTAGGAATAAACAAGTCTAGTCTAGTCACCTCCTATTTCGTTATTTTTGTAGAAATTTGGGCGCTCCAGAAGTATGTGTAGCAATATGGAGACACCAATAACTAATTTGTTCGCCAACTTTACATCAAGTTGTGTAAAGGGACAGAAGCCTATGGGCAGGGCGTATATTCACTTGGCTAACAAAGACAGTCCCCAAACGTGTAACAGAACTAGAATAAGGAAAATTGGAATGAAATTATGGCCTAACCCTAACCTAGTACACATACTAAGAGAGTACTGAAATTTGTGCTAGTTACAATACATCAATGAAAATGTTCTTTTACCCAGTTCCAAAATTAATCTATGATTCTCGAGTCTTCTATTTGTCTCAATAACCAACTTCAAATTGAATATGCATGTTCCAATTAAGAGCAACAGAGATAATATCTAAATAGGAAAAAATAATTTATGGCAGTTGAACCACAACATCTGGTCTAGCAAAGCATAGTGTCATACTCTCAAATGATAACCTTGCCAAGCGTTATGTGGGGATTCGTTGGGTTACAAAGATTTCGATAAGAAAGGTGATTGGCTTAATGAGTTAGGCACTAGAAGCAATTTTTCTTTTTCAACACTGCAAAAAAGTCCCCAGCATTCAATGTAAAATGATCGTCAGTTATGACTTCGAGAGGCTGTGGTTACACAGTTACAAGCAGTGTTCACTATTAGCGCACTTTTTTGCGAAAATTGCGAAGCACTTTCGCAACTTTTTTTAGGGACTGCGAAATAGCACTTTTTTCCGATTTTGAAGAGAAATAGCACTTTCTCCCGATTTTGAATGGAATAAAAATTCAAAGTTAACAAATATTTTCGAGTATTAAGTTGACAAATAAGTAACATACTAGTACTTTTGTAACTCAATTCTGCATATATATCATAACGATATTTACCGGGATTCTAACCTATGAGATGCAGACATAAGAGATAAAGCTTTTGCATTAACGGCAAAATTCTTGTTTATAATATGATTATTATACAAGCACACCGATTCCGCTTCTCCCGCAACTCCCGCAAAAACGCTCCGCGTCTTTGAAACCAGATGTTGGAATACTACCATTGCCTTTCTTTGAACGAAAGTGGTCATGTGACTATCAATGATATCCTTGAATTCAAAATGACTATAAAAGTGTTAGTAAAGTGTTATAGTCACTTTGGATGTATTGTGACCAAAGTGCACGATTTTCAAATCAGACGAAACTTTTAGCAGCATGTCACAGATTTGCAAAATCACCAAATTCACAAAATACCATTAAGTGCCATTTTATTGTAATCACAATGTTGAAAGCACGTGGCATTTTGCGATATTTACACAACTATTTCTCATTGATATGCGAGTACGGGTGGGCAAAATTCAATATTTTATTGAATTGAATATTTTTAACCAGTACGGAATAACAAATATTTTTGGAACGTCGGTTGAAACATTAAAAAATCGGCAACAAAGTCTTTTTACTGGTTAATTCCGTTGTAATCGCTAATTGTTCTTGTCACCGATCGTTTTGGCGGCGATATCCAGGTTTTGCTAATCTATATTCCCGCCCTCTCTTTTTTACAAATATGAATTCTTGCGGGTCGGCGGACATCGAAGTTTTATATTTCGGGTTTACCCGTTTGTTCACATCGGCAACAGCTGTTGAAGACATAGAGGACTCAAATTAACATTTGCGTTGGCTTTAATATTACCTATCAAGATTTGTAAATTTACGGTCCCAATTTTATGCGAATGGTAATATTATTGTCGATACCGTGATGCTGATATTTATTAAGACGATAATTAACTTTCTCATGTTTTTCTATGGTGAAAAACTTGGCAAATCTGAAATTGTGCCAATCCTGAATGTTGATTTAAAATAGTGATTGAATAATTCGGCAATAAAGGCATTTCTGCGTGGTCATAGGACGAGATAACGTTAATGAACAGCACTTCTTTTACAGGATATTTTACGTATGCGACTTAGACTTGATGCTGAAAAGATTGGACTCGAGTGCTTTTTTTTCGAGTGCTCGAGTGCCTAATAGAGGTCAGGCGCTAATTGTAACTAATTCCCTCAAGTTTCAACATGTCTTCAACAAAACAAAACCCCGGCGATAATTATAGCTAAAATGTTACCGAGCAATTCACAATTTTATTTATGGAATTTGAAAATTCACCAGTTTCTTGACGATATTGATAATGTCACGCCCTAATTATTAGTGCAAAAAATACTCCCCTTCTTCCGCGGCGGTTTGATGGGTTCTTTGTTCCAATCTTCAGAAATTTCTGACACGGGGGATATAGAATACTGAATCCGGAGGGTTGAATCCCTGTCGACTTACTGGTGATTTTCCGTTTTGGAATGCGTGGAACATTCTCTATTTTAAATTAAATGACGTTTCGCGGGCTAGAGTTCTCCCCGAAAATGATGTGTACCAGACGTTAGTTAGACGATAGATAAAACATTAGATTAATATATTTCATGACGCCCCGTTTTTGAAAATACAAAATTATATCGCAAAAAAATGCGTTTTGATACATTTGGAATGAAACATTATTTACGGTTAATTCAGATCATATTTTACTCTTCATGACACCCGGTATCCGAAAATACAGTTGTATTGCGAAAAATGTGTTTTGTTACATTTAAAATAAAACATTTTTGCGATTAATTTAGATCATATTTTATTTTTCAGGACACCCGTTTTCGAAAATACAAGGTTATATCGCAAAATGTGTTTTGTTACATTTAAAATAAAACATTTTTGCGATTAATTTAGATCAAATTTTACCCTTCACGACAATCCGTTTCCGAAAATACAAAGTTTTATCACAAAAAAAATGCGTTTTGTTACATTTATTTTGCATTCCCAACAAAATACATATTTTCCCTAATTAAAGTTGTCGATGAATCTGTTCCTGTCGGTCAAGCTTGACACACGTTTGGACGAGTGTGGGGCGGTTTTTTGGTCGACGATAAATTAAAAAGTTGCCACACGTTATTAACTGAAAAATTAGATTTTATAATAGAAGTGAATTTGTCTCAAGATGGTATTTTACGATTCTTGCCCACAGAAAATAAACACGCTGACAGGCTTGGTTATAATTGATATTCGTTTAGTTTATTTTACACTATTAATAAACGCGCCACACCAAGTGCGGCCATATAAATTGCAGTCGCATCGGTATGGACTGTATGTTTTTGGCGCTCTCACATTAATTATAATTTTCAACAAAACAATACCCCGACGGTCATTGAAGCTGAATTCGTTACCGAGTAATTCACAATTTTATTTACGGAATTTGCAATTTCAAAATCTCACTCGACGATTTTGATGATGTCATGCCCTAATTATTACTGCTTAAATGCCTCAAAATACAACAAATGTAATCATTTTCGACGATAACAGACGCAACAAAACGAAATTCGCGATTGTTGCGACTCTCTCTTGTTTACAATTTTAACATCCCGCCGGCCATGTATGGTCGAATAAAATGTTCACATATTCTAAACATGACTTGGCCAAGGATGGAAGGGATCACTAAAGAGCTAATAGAAAGTACATACGCGAGGGTATGATATTAATATCGAGAATATTTGTGAGCATATCACAGGACGGAAATATTTTGCACCCGGCTGTTTGTTGGCAGAACAAACGCTAAAGTTAATTGCTCGAATACAGGGAAGTATTTATTTATCATCTCACTTGCGAACATCGAGGTTTGGGCGGAATTGTACGATCATGTTGTCTTTCTTAAATAATAACTTTTTCAAAAAATGTTCATTTTACTTTTGCGTCTTTATTATATGTCGGGTTTTCATTAATTTTAAATTCGAAATTGTCCGAAATACTCCAACAGGTGTATAAGTACAATAATAATAGTACTTACCAGGGAAGTTTAATACACACGATGTGTTAAGGGCGTCGTAACTCCCGTTTTTTAATTTGATTGGTTTACATTCTGCTTAAAAAACAACGTCGTTTTGCAGTCATCTAACGTAACTCTCGCGCCCAATTTATTTTTGTTTTGTATGGCATCGTCTTGGCGACGAATGTATTGCCGACTGAGTTTTAATTGTGTTTTAGGATAAGTTATTTTCTGTTTGTTGGTTACTAAACTTTACAAACGTGGGTAGCACTTACTATTAATGTGAGATTTGTGCATATGAACGATTGAATATCGCGACTGGCTGTCCGATATCTGAGAATGCGTATATCAGCGTTCATGTGGTCGAATAAAAATTATTTATCAAATGGATTGGTATTTCGAGACACTCTCAAAATTATTTGGGATCCACTATCATATCATTCGTTTATTTTTTATATTCATGTTTTTTTCAAGAATCACCCTCGTTATATTTCGTGTACCTTCGCAAAAGAAAACTCTTTGGTGTCATCGTTCCTATTAGTGTAATTGAAATATATGGAAACCTCGCAAGTGGCGTTGTGATGCGAATATTTGATACTAGGTCAGCAGCATTACAAAGAGTGCTATTTATGAATGCTGAAAGTACATGACATTACTAAACATTTTGCCAATATATGATGTTTTCTGCCTGATTTAAACTAACTCGCACGCAAACCAAGGCATGTCGACATTTAAAAATTACTTGTCTTTGGGTAAGCTCTGAAATAGTATAATATAAATGTAAATGAGAAATTAGGTAACGCTAGCTCACGAAAGGGGAGGATTTTCAAAGTGATCTTGTGTAATATTTCGGAGAAAAAAGTTTGAAAGGAAAGTAGGTCAACCTATCTCCTAAAACAGGGGAGTATCCTGTGTAATATTTCGGAGGGAACGTAGGTTAACCTATCTTTTAAAACAGCGGGTGGCGACTTTCAAAGTGGTTCAAAATCACAAATTAATAATTATCAGATTAGGTTTAGGGATAAATCGAAAAGTTGAATTTCCAGCGCACCTAACCCTAATTAGTTGATTGCTATTTATATTTTGGGGGGGGGGGGAATTATTTTGCACAGGATTTGTACAAATGATTCACCCTGTAACTCATATGGTTTCCAGCCTACGTGTATCAATCGTTGTCTCTTAGATGGAAGGAGTAACAAATGTGAAAGCCTTTGCTGTTCACGCGAGTAAGCAACTGACACCGTGATACATTGCATGAAAGTTTTGTTCGCGCAAGTTTTAGCAGATGTTTTTTCCTTGCCGATGAATTCGCTTTTAATTAAACATGAATTCGCTTAAAGGGAACTCGGTTAACGGAAAGGCTTCTCTTTAATTCATAATATTAACCGGAGGAGCGCTTTTTCGAGTATCTATGCCGTGTTAAATGGGTTATATGAAAGGCTAGAGCACCTAACTTGTTAAAATCGGCAAAAGCACTTTCGCACTTTTTTTTTCGACTGCGAAGCACTTTCGCACTCATAATTCGCTTAGAGTTAACACTGGTTACAAGGTTAGCTATATCTGTAGGACAACACTAAAAGGCTGAAGGAAGAAACGGATGAAGTGGAGGGAAAACGGAAGTTGAAGTGTTCCCAAAGGCGAAAAATTAAAAAACACTAAAAGGCTGAACACTAAAAGTAAGAAGTGGATGAAATTTCTTCCGACGGGTAGTTAGGTGGCTGAAGTCACTAAAAAGCTGAACACTAAAAGGAAGAGGTGGATGAAATTTTTTCCGACGAATAATGAGGTGGTTGAAGTCACTAAAAAGCTGATGGAATTTTTTCCGACGAATAATGAGGTGATTGAAGTCACTAAAAAGCTGAACACTAAAAGTAAGAAGTGGATGAAATTTCTTCCGGCGAATAATGAGGTGGTTGAAGTCACTAAAAAGCTGAACACTAAAAGGAAGAAGTGGATGAAATTTCTTCCGGCGAATAATGAGGTGGTTGAAGTCACTAAAACGCTGAACACTTAAAGGAAGAAGTGGATGAAATTTTTTCCGACGAATAATGAGGTGGTCGAAGTCACTAAAAAGCTGAACACTAAAAGGAAGAAGTGGATGAAATTTATTCCGACGAATAATGAGGTAGTTGAAGTCACTAAAAAGCTGAACACTAAAAGGAAGAAGTGGATGAAATTTTTTCCGACGAATAATGAGGTAGTTGAAGTCACTAAAAAGCTGAACACTAAAAGGAAGAAGTGGATGAAATTTTTTCCGACGAATAATGAGGTGGTCGAAGTCACTAAAAAGCTGAACACTAAAAGGAAGAAGTGGATGAAATTTATTCCGACGGATAGTGAGGAATACTTGAAAATTCGATATATTAGGAATTGGGTAATTTAATGTTTGTTCTGTTCGTATTTATGAGACAATGTCCTCTGGATTCGTTTTTTGTTTATTTTTTATATGTTATGCTCAGTTCGAGCCTGGCGAATATTGAAGGCCATGACATTCTCGTTATATTCTTTTTAATTTTGATGTAATGTGCAAACAAATTACTATATATATATTCATATCTAGCTGTTCCTGCCGTATAATGGGTATGTTGCGCCACAATGGGTGGTTACGGCGAGGCATGTTTTGCAAATAGATATCTTGTTTTTCATGACTCGTGAAGCTGATTTTGTTATCAAATCAATTTTTCCAATCAACAAACCTTGTAATTTATAATATGTTTGTGGCCCACCTCAAAATGCCTCTGAGGCTTACCAGTGGCCCATGGCCCATTGGTTGAAAACCAGTGGTCTAACAGGACTTCGATTTGACTAATACATCATTATTCAAAGTCTTCGTGCTTGCAAAATTTATAAAAACAGATATTAAGTTCAAGGAATGAAAAACGGAATCAAAAATTAATTATATCCGGGCACAATACCACGGCAATCTATGTACATAGATGTGTGGTCAACTGCGCGATTATTATTAATTTTTGATTCCTATTTTCGTATTTACAAAATACAACGGCGATCCATGGGGGCGACGTTCTGGACCTGCTGCGTATAAAAAATATTCGGTATTGGACTATTCGGTATTTGTTGAGAATATTCGAATTATTTGATTCGAAAAAAATATTCTATTTTGCCCACCCTTTTCTTGGCCGCCATAAGAGTATAAAAAACACGAAAAATTGAGAGTCATCGAGAAAGAGCTGCGTGTTTGTCTCTCTCAATTAAATTCCAGCCAGAATAAAATATTGAAACTTTTCGAAACAGGCCCAGATATTACATTAAAATACCATTTCTGTTCCTAGCTCCGAATTGGAATATGTGTAACGTCTTTTTCAGCTGAAGTTGACAAGCTATTATTAATTTCGTTAATTTATTTTATTCCGAAATGATCGATGTCAGTTAATTGCATAATATAGTTTATTTCCAAAAATCTCATTTGTTGTTCCGTCACAATTTTAGAATAAACAAGAGAGCTACGCACAAATATATGGACACGTTAGACCAGAGCGAATCAGTCCTTACCGGTACCTTTGACGCTACCGGTACCCTCAAAAAAGTTCTGAATTTCCAGTAGCAAGAATTTTGCAGAATCAAAACGTACAGCCAGTCATGACACTGACTAAAATCCGTGTTCCCATGGATAAAAAATAATACAGCAAAATTTTAGACGAAATATCAAATTTCATAGAATTCACGCAAAATTTTGAAATAAATAAAAGTAATAGCCTTCTAGCAAAAAAATTAATCTTTAACCCTTGAAAATTTCAAAGCAATTGGTCCAGTATTCGAAGAGAAAAGCGACTTTTTAAAAACGTGTCAAAGAACAAGAACAACAACAACATAATATTGAAACGATAGTTCTGCCCACTAGTGTCCAAAAAGTGTTCCGCGATACAAAAAAGGTTGAAAATCACTGGTGTACGAGGTTAGGGATCAGGTTGTGCGACATCTTGGTGCGCGTACTTCAGAGTAGTACCAGTATTTCAATTTCAACGGAGTTTAAATTGAATTTCAATCAAAATTAAATGTTTTCTAGAAGTCGGTATCTGATCGTTTATCAATTCATGTCAAGGCGTATCATAACTTAGTCGCAGAGAAGATGTCCACTTCTTTCTGTTAGTGTTCAGCTTTTCAGTGACCTACGCCACCTCATTATTCGTCGGAAGAAATTTCTTCCTTCTAGTGTTCAGTTTTTAGTGACTTCACCCACCGCATTATTCGTCGGTAGAAATTTCACCTACTTCTTCCTTTTAGTGTTCATCTTTTTAGTGACTTCAACCACCTCATTATTCGTCGGAAGAAATTTCATCCACTTCTTCCTTTTAGTGTTCATCTTTTTAGTGACTTCAACCACCTCATTATTCGTCGGAAGAAATTTCATCCACTTCTTCCTTTTAGTGTTCATCTTTTTAGTGACTTCAACCACCTCAATATTCGTCGGAAAAAAATTCATCCACTCCTTCCTTTTAGTGTTCATCTTTTTAGTGACTTCAACCACCTCATTATTCCTCGGAAAAAATTTCATCCACTTCTTCCTTTTAGTGTTCATCTTTTTAGTGACTTCAACCACCTCATTATTTGTCGGAAGAAATTTCATCCACTTCTTCCTTTTAGTGTTCATCTTTTTAGTGACTTCAACCACCTCATTATTCGTCGGAAGAAATTTCATCCACTTCTTCCTTTCAGTGTTCATCTTTTTAGTGACTTCAACCACCTCATTATTCGTGGGAATAAATTTCATCCACTTCTTCCTTTTAGTGTTCAGCCTTTTAGTGTTTTCAATTTTTCACCATTGGGAACACTTCAACTTCCGTTTTTCCTCCACTTCATCCGTTTCTTCCTTCAGCCTTTTAGTGTTGTCCATATCTGTATATGTCCTTCTTGATAATTATGAAAATTATATACTAGTCACAGTGAGGTAAATGGTCATTTAAAATGCGAAGTCGGTCATCCAAAATCGAACGAGCTATTTCTCTCGTTTTCTCGTAATTATAGTCAGCATAGATGTCATTTCGAATGATTGTAGTTATAATTTGGCAAGTTCTATGTCGTAATTGTCATGTCAAAGCGATATAATTTTTAGATGACGTAGTCAGGTGGGGGTTGAGAAAAAAAATTCATGCAAAAATCATTATGCTACGACCACTAGAAGTAGTTGTGGACGCGTACTATAGTATGATAAGTACAAGTTTATTTCGACTCCATAATCAGCATAATAGATTATGATTGATAAAAACAAAACAAATACTAGAAAACGGTATTAAACTATTGGCCTTTTCTATTTGTAAACATTTTAATACTGTAATAAACGGAAAACTTCTTCTCACCTTCAAAACTTGAGTGAAATTGTATCTTGGTCCGCAGAAATATTGAACGAAGGTGAAGCAAGTAACTTTGTTTGCTTTGTCAAGGCCTAAACGTGGATTATGTCGATCACGAACTGAATGCCAATGCCACCCTGACTTAAATGGCTTGGTTTCTGCCATAATGAGTTTTTCAACATAGACTACCTCCAGTTTCAAACCCCTAAAACACCCAAATATGTCATCGCAAAACTACTGAACTAAACTACTAAGCGATAATCATACGGCCAGCCAAAACTATGTGGCGAAAACAGCTGAGCAGGTCGATTGTAAACATAGAGATATCATTTGCGCGAATTAGTTTTTCGTTAGAACCACATAAGCTATTTGCGCGAATACAGTTTTGTATTTATCCGGGGGAGAGGGAACCGATAAGACGACCTAATCAATCTTAAGCTTGGGAAATTTTTCCAAAAAATTAGATTTAAAAATTGAACATGAAAACAAGAGAGAGAGAGAGTTTATTTCGTTTTGTCAACCAGAAAATCTATACACAACAAAATTATGAGTAAATTGAAATAATTTTCGGTAAAGTCAGTCAATCAGTCAGTAGTAGTTTATTTTTCACCAAAATGAAAATGCACTCACAGTGAACATAAACTCAAAAAAAGCTGAAGATGACATTTTATGATGAAAGGTGACGCGAAAAATTTTTGGTAAAGACTGGGTGGCAACGATATGACCATGCGGTTATCCGAGTTAGCACCCAATAATAATATCAAGAAATATAAATAAAAGCGCTTCAGATATGATTTAACATATTTCAGGTGTGTCCAAAAACAACATTAAATTTCCGTGGAAAAGAATTAGCTACATATCCAAGATGGGCAATAACATACAGGCGTTAAAGCTAAATAAAATATTTGACAATTTGCATATTTGATCAAGTGTGGTATTAACCGAATCGGATATTTATTTTTGAGTAGCTGGGGAATACAGAGAGAGAGAGAGAGATTTATTGTTTTGTCAACCACAAAACAAATAAGGTCATCAGAGTCGGCTTCCCCCAAGTTCTCTATTAAGATTCACAGTAAAACGTATGTAAATAAGGAATAAAAAATGCAGAATAATACAGTATTTGCTTCTTGTGGGGTTTATATTATATGATGCACACAGTATATTTAATGGTACGATTCGAATGAAGGTGCAATCCTGAGTTCGGTGGTTAGTACGAATAGATTCAACGCGAACATCTTTCTAGGGTCAAGGGTCGGGGAAACGTTCATTGAAGTGTGGCGGATTTCGCAATTTTGATGTCACATCGCTCGAACGTGACGGGGAATATCATTTTTATAAATCCGATTTAGCAATGGATTTGAATTTAGCAAAAAAGAACGTGACGGGAAGTGAACGATGGTGGCCGAGCCGTAATATGCTGGAATGGCAAATGGCCTTGCTTTTCGGTACGGTATTTGGAAATTAAATATTTTTCCCCCGGGATAAATATGTAAATCCTATTGCTGTATTGATTTTTCCCTATTTTGGTTCATTTAACTCTTGAGAAAACTGGCTCTACAAAGTTCCTAAAATTAAATTTTTATTGGACTGTTAGATCTGTAGAATATTTAAACTTATTTATGCCACTGACAATGTCAGTATTTTGACGTTACACTCATAACTTTCAGACTTTAGTATTTAATGTTAGATTTTTCACTTTGACTTTTAACTTTTGTATGACCTAATGTCAGACTTTTCATGCTGATGTCGCTGCTCAATAAGCAATTCTGTTTTTTTGGGCCCCCTTTCACTCTGAAATGCATTTTTTTTGTTTGTTTTACCTCGTTCTGTATTTTCAATTTGGTGAAAAAATAAACTACTGATAAATATTTATTGGAAATGTCAGAAATAAATCAAAATTATAGTCAATGGATTCACTCGTACGCAATGTACCACTATAATTCTCTATGATTTTATTAATAGTAGCTCATGACATTTCATTGTTCGTCTATGACTGTATGACAGTGGTTTCCAAACTTTTTTTCAATCGACCCAAATTTCTCAAAAAATAAAACTCGCAACCCAAGAATATTCTGAAATACTAAACGGCATGTAGTGTTTTTATGCAGTCAAACTCACAAAACAATAATTTTTACATAATATTCACGAGAAATTGCTTCAAAAGTGAGAATACGCTTGTTTTCCATCACTGAGTTTTTTTCAAATCGTGGCATGGCTTGTGCTTTCGGAAAAATAGATGTTGCCAAGTTTTTACAAGTTAATTCCCACGTATAACTCACAAATACTATTGTGTAACACTCCCAATGAAAAAAATTTACTAGAAAATAAAATTTATAACTTTTATGTCTTTTGTTGTAAAAACGAGCAACCCAATAGTATTTTAAGGCGACCCAGTTTTGGGTCACGACCCCTAGGTTGAGAAACACTGGTCTATGGTCACTGGTCACTGTGTAGAAGCATGAACGGTACCATTGATTTAAGGAAATTTCCATGTCATTTACTTTTTAACTTACAGGTCATATTTAATTGATAAATAAGCAGTGAACAACCATAAATAATGCCGAAAAAATCTAAAACTAAGCAGCAGGGTGATGAAGAAATAGCTACGAATAATGTTCAGTCAATGTCTGATTATCCGAACTTGGATAAAAATGCGCCGAAGGAAGGCAAAAAAAAGAAAAAGGGGGGTAAAAAAGCCTTTTTTGAAGAACTTGCAGATGATAATATAAATCAAGATGTAGAAAGTCCCCCTGTAGAACAAAAAACGAAAAAACAAAAGAAAAAAGAAACTGTTGAGCTTGCACCAGAGGTTGAAAAAGAAAAAACGAAACAAAGAGGGCGCCAAAGAGCACCCGGTCCTGAAGATGAGGAGGAAAATGAAAATGGTTTAGTTCAAGACTTCACACATGAAGATGGGCCAGAAAAAGAGGAATCTGACGCCCTGGATGCGGAGGCATTGAGTAAAATGACGCGTAAAGAACGAAAAAAGTATCAAAAACAGATGCAATTTCAGAAACAAATGGAAGAGTTAGAATCTGAGAGATTGAACGATGAATTGGGCAACTTCAGTATTTCCGAGCAAGCTTCTGGTCAAAAGATTTCAGCGATTCAAGACAATAGTATGGACATTAAAGTAGAAAGTTTTTCAATCGCAGCCAAAGGCAAAGATTTATTCAAAAATGCTTCTCTTACAATCGTCGCCGGACGAAAGTATGGTCTTGTCGGCCCTAATGGTAAAGGGAAAACGACTTTATTGCGCCATATGGCAGCGAGAAAAATGGCGATACCAGCCCATATTGATATTTTATATTGTGAACAAGAAGTCAGAGCTGATGAAACACCCGCTCTTGAAGCGGTTTTGAACGCTGACAAAAAACGACTTGAGTTGATTGAGCTCGAGAAGCAATACATAAAAGCACAAGAAGCTGGCGATTTATCTGTACAAGAGAAATTACGAAAGGTTTATGAAGATATGGAAGCAATTGGCGTCGCATCGGCTGAAGCAAGAGCGCAAAGAATTTTAGCCGGACTGGGATTTACAAAGTCAATGCAAAAGCGTGCGACGCAGGATTTCTCTGGAGGCTGGAGAATGAGAGTTTCCCTCGCAAGAGCTTTGTTTATGGAACCAACATTACTTATGTTGGATGAACCCACGAATCATTTGGATCTGAACGCTGTCATCTGGTTAGACAACTATTTACAACTATGGAAGAAAACTCTTTTAATCGTCTCCCACGACCAAAACTTTTTGGATAACATTTGCACGGATATTATCCACCTTGATGACCTAAAGTTGCAGTACTATCGAGGAAATTTTGCACAGTTTAAAAAGATGTACGTCCAACGATTGAAAGAGATGACAAAACAATATGAAAAGCAAGAGAAGAGATTAAAAGAGCTGAAAGCGCATGGATCATCAAAACAAGCAGCAGAAAAGAAAACAAAAGAAGCATTGACCCGTAAACAAGAGAAAGGTCGTCGTCGTGGTGCCACACAAATGGAAGAAAGCAGTGAAACGACTGTTGAATTGATACGAAAACCTCGTGAATATATTGTCAAATTTTCTTTTCCAGATCCTCCACCTTTGAACCCGCCAATATTAGGATTATATAACATCAGTTTTGGTTACCCCGGGCAACCAATGCTTTTCAAAAACGTAGAATTTGGTGTTGATATGGAATCTAGAATTTCTATCGTAGGACCTAACGGCGTAGGCAAGTCTACGCTTTTGAAACTTCTGTGTGGAACGCTTGACCCGACTTCAGGAGAAATGCGTAAAAATCACAGAGCCCGAATTGCATTCTACAGTCAGCATTCAGCTGAACAACTGGACTTGGATAAATCACCAGCGGAATATTTGCAAAGTAAGTTTAACATGCAGTACCAAGAAGCTCGGAAGCGTCTCGGCTCTGTCGGACTTGTAAGCGAAGCTCACACCATCCCGAATCGGGATTTAAGCGGAGGACAGAAAGCTAGAGTAGCTCTTGCCGAACTCGTAGCAAGCGCACCCGATATTTTAATCTTAGACGAACCGACGAATAATTTGGATCTTGAATCAATCGATGCACTTGCGGACGCAATAAACACCTATAAAGGAGGAGTTATAATTGTGTCTCATGATTCACGTTTAATTACCGAAACAAACTGTCAACTGTGGGTTGTTGAGCAACAGACTATCAATCAAATTGAAGGTGACTTTGATGATTACAAACAGGAAATCTTAGAATCTCTTGGAGAGGAGATTGTTAAAAAACAGCCGTCTGCCGCCGCAGCTATAGCGGTAGAGCAATGAAATCGCTTTCTCATATAAAATGTCGGTTATGGATGGTGGTGTTCCAGCTCCTAGTCAATTCATGCAGATATGATATTTATGGGTCGCTCCAGAAGTGTGTGTACCAATATGGAGGTAACTAATTTGACTCGCCTATTTTTTGTGTAAAAGAACTGAAACCTATGGGCAGGGGGTATATTCACTTGGCTAAACAAAAGCGTCCCCGAACTTGTAAAATAAGGAAAATTGGAATAAAAATTATGGCCCAACCCTAACCTGGTACACACACTACGGAAGTACCATTTATTGTCATATTCTATTTCATGGAGTGAATGGTTGATGTGAATGAAAAAGCATTATTAAAACCGAAATTCACAGATATATATATATATATATATATAGTGGCACTACTATAGCATGGAATCCACTTCGAGCCCTATCTATTCCTAATAGATATGAACATTTAATTTATAACGCTGATACAGTGGTTCCTAACCTTTTTATGGATTGTGGCCCCGTTCCGGAGGGTTTTAGCACGCATGGCCCCCGTTTATTGTTCCAGTGGTATTTGTAGTTTTATTTTGATTGGTTGATTCCAAATCCTATTCTGTTTAAACAATTCATGCTCAACAAAGGAAAAACACCCTGTGAAATAACTTTATCAAGTAATGAAACTAGGATGAACAGGGAGTTAGTTTACACCTGGCATTTTGGCTGATAAACCTCGCGCTATAGCATCACGGATATATTTATAGAATTGAAATTGGCAAACAACTTTTGGGGCTCAAATATTATTGCAATATTGTAGTTCTTTTTTTTTATATGTTGCTCATCGAGCCGGAGTCAAGAAATGTCTGAGTATGACTCAAAATCCAGCAAAACAGAATCAAACTCAGAAAAAATCTGAGGGAACAAACTGTTAAAATACTACATAACGGTATTCAAGCAAATTTTAGGCAATTTTTAGCGGACCCAACTTATGTAGGATAAACTCTTTGCCTCTAATAGGTTTTTCTTTGCAATCAAGACGCAGAAGCAGGGACTGCATTGCATGTAGGAAGATATTATTTTTGGTGTCTGTCATAACATGGGGTTTAGTTAATAAACTCAGTATCCATCCTGTGGAGCCAACATGGGTATTCAGTTTGATATAAATAGCTTGAAGGTATTAATAACCTTAATACAAAATATGTCACAATACTGTTTTGCCTGAGCCGTGGTAAAAAAAAGTTACATATTAAGGATAAGTCCACTAGTTCACTAAAAAGAATTTGGAAATGCTCTTACACCTCATTACTTTACAATTACTTTTCTATTTGGCGAATTGTTTCTTGTAAATATAAAATATATCTGTTCCATGAATATTATTTTGAACTGTGTGCCAAGGATTCGGATTTTATGTTGTACACCAATGGTTCTCAACTTCTTATGGCTTGTGGCCCTTTCGGAGGCTTTCAGCACTCATGGCCCCCTTGTTTATCTTTCCATTGGTATTGAGTGTGTTAGTAGATTCCAAGTCTCATTATGTTCACACATTTAATGCTCAACAAAGTGAAAACACCCTTACCAATCAATGAAATTAGATAGAACAGGAGATTTTTTGTAAAAGGGAAATGTAAATCAGATAGGCGCCTAGCATTGTGGCCCTCCAACTGCCCCTTTGGCCCCCTGGGAGGTCACAGGCCCCCATGTTGAGAACCACTGTTGTACACAATGGTGCGGTTTGAAGCTTCGGAGATTTCATTCATTTTTTGTGAGGTTGTGTACTCAAACAAATCATTTGTGACTTACTGGGATGTTTGTCTATTTGGAAGTACAATCATTTTCTTTGGAATAGGAAATTTGAATATTAAAGAAATGCAACGATGTATGCACCGTCTATATGTGGTTAATGTGGGGCCGGTATCTGAAACAGTGGTAGGATGTAATGGGGGGCATTCTGGATGATATGTACCTTAACTTGAATCGGCAGCTGTCCCCTTTTTAGACTATCAAGTTTCACGGCCCACCTCGAAGATAACTAGCTAACAATAAGCAACCAATAACAGATAGCAATAGTTTTGTTATAAAAATATGTGAATTGAACATAATTTTTCATAAGCTTCACGCCCCATCAAATTATCCCCCCCCCCCCGCAATTTGAGGACCAATGCCTGAAATGGAACCTGGATAACAACTGCTCGAACCGTAATGGCAAAATACCGTAATATGGATTAATCAAACCTTCAGTTTTATTGTCAATGTGATTTATATTTATTCACAGCAGCAAGCATGAATACGAAATTCATCCAAAGGGAGTGAGATCACAAGTGTATTCCTAAGTCTTGAAACGAGAATATCGGTCAGAGACGTAAGACAGTATCCATGGATAGTTAGGGGATCCCCCGAAACAGCGCTCTTACTCCATAGTGACACCTCGTGTCTCATCACTAATTAATTATTAAAACTCGCTAATTATACGACATAATTCGTCCAAAATCAATAGGCTTCTGGTCTGAGATATGATGAATGCACATGCAAAATTTGGAGCAGATTCAACTTTGCTTTTGTGAGATATCGCATGCATCTAACAGACAGACAGACAAATATCTATCAACATACTTATCGATAAGTAATAATGCGGAAACAACTAAGCTGAACTTTTTTTAAGTTTGTTCGGGGACGGTTATCTCTAACCACCACTGTGAGTGACACGACATGCAGTGGAAAAAGTTTATTGCTTAGAAAAGAATATAATAAAGGTAAATGAGATGGGAAAGGAATATATCAGTCTTGTTCATTTTATTACATGCCGAAAGTACACATTGTACAAACATAATTAAGAACAAAAATGCATTTCAGTGTGAAGGGAGACGTGATAAACATGCGGATCACGATTAAGCAATTAAAAACATCAGGTGTTGTTTCAATCACAAAGATTGCTGAGTTGTTTGATATTTTAGATTTTGATTGATATATTTGAATCAGAGTGTTAAACTAGGTGTTTGCAACCTTTATTAATACAGGAGGGTTAAATTGATATACGATTGAAATATAGTAATGTGAACACATTCAATTCAAAAAGCCTATGTGCACTATTTACTTTAAAATTGAGTCCTTATAGATATGTGTAGAAGTATGGGGTGTCCATCAAGTTTTAAAGACTTTCGAAGTTGGAAGGGAATTTATCAATACCACATATTGTTCCGGCCCATGTATTATTAAATGAAGTAAAAATACTTGAAAATTGACTGATAAAAAAAAACAACAAACCTGGTTAAGAACTGACTTCATACCAAAATTAAAATTGTAAAGGGACTCCATGAACATCCATAAAGAGTGGAGTCGTGAAGAGGTAAATTTTAACTTCGAAATTTGTGAAAAAAGTAAATGAGAGAACAAAGGTTTAATTAATAAAACCCCTGTCTTAATTGAACCAAGTAACAAATAAGATATGCAATTGTTCTCAACTCAGTCTTGGTGGTAATAACCTAAGCTGCAGAGTAGGAGGTCAGAGCTTGGGATGTTTTCCCTGTAATTTTACCCACTCAATGACGATGATAAGTCAAATTTTTCCATTAAAATCCAAGAGTATTAGGTCTATTGAGTATCTATTGGAGGAGACTTGCATAATACCAATTAATATTAATTTTTCTCCAAGTTAGAAACTGGAGTCAAAATTATTTACAATCTTAGAGAAAATTGTTATTTTTTCAACCCGCAGCGTTGATTGTAAACTTTTCCTGCTCCGCAACCACGACAGACATCAGAAACCTGGCATTGAGCAGATCAATGAGTGTCTTCGGCATCATCAAATTGTCCTTCCACTGAAGGAAGAATAGGGGCACCTTGCTGCGGGTTGTCATCGACAACAGGGGGCCTTCCTACCACAGGAGGCTCATCAGTGTTCATGGGGCCCTCCTCCTCAATCTGAACCCCTTCCATTTGGGAAATCCCCTCAGGTTCAGAAATTTGTGAATCTGCTAACATATTCTCTAGTCTTGCTAATGTTGCTTGCCCTGCAGGCGTTAAATGTTGTAAGCCTTCTTCAGAAGTATAAAATCCTTCCCCCGCACCGCCATTGTAAACAGTAGGGGGGTACATAGCCCCTTCATAGTTTTGCTCCTCACTGTCACCATCTCCTCCATAATAGTCATCGCTATCCTCACTGTCCGGATGGAGACATTGGCAGTCGCTCATTGCATCGAACATTCGTTTTAAATTGTCTTTACATACTGGTATAAATCTGATCTCTGATATTGTACCACTTGTGTCAGCAGCAAACTCGTTATCTGCACAATCGTACTCTTCTGTCTGTCCGTTGCCATTGACAACCGGTTCACAAATCTCACCATTGAACATTACGTAAAGACATTCTTCAGGAAATGCCTGGAAAATCACAAGATTATACACTGAATAAATTATATCTAAAACCATAACCTTCAAGGTATGGAAAATACAGGGTGTTAAAAAAGATTTTTCGGCATGGCAGCGTTAAAAAAGTAACTGTTAAAAAGCATCAGACGTGAAATGTTTAAATGGCATTTCACCATAATTCAATACTTTTGAAAGATATCAGTCGTTAAACGTACCAAGTAGCATTTCATCCAAACTTCTGTTTATTTTGCGTTACTTTTTTAACACCCAGTAGTATGATGGCAGAAATGTACAAAGCCAAATTATAACATGATTACATTACACCTGAAAGACGAATTCCGCAAATTGTATTGATTAGTAGTCCTGTTTCACAGAGTTCGTAGCTGAAGCCTAAGGTCTAAATTTTTATTAACCCAGAGTCGCATTTAATCTAGAATCGACTAGTCACTGGCAATTGTGGATTTCTCAGACGCCGCAGTCTTGGTTGTCATAAACCGTGCCAAACCTTATATCTGATCAACTAGTTGTCTGTGGACTTTCTCACAGCCAAGGTATAAAATATTCTAAAGATATGACAGCTATTATACAGTCAGTCAGTAGTTTATTTTATCACATGTCGAAAGTACACATTGTACATTATAACTATGACAGATAAAAAAATGAATTTCAGTATGCAGGGAGCACAATAACCAGTGATGGTTATCAAGCACCGTCACCTATAAGGAATTCAGACTCTGAAGATACATTTAGGTGACCCATTACCCCAGTGTCACTCTTGTTAATGGAAGAAAACAACTCTAGACAGGCAGGCGGGGTAACCATGGCAACCACAGTTCATTGAATACCAAGCGTACAACTGAATACCTGTAAATCTTTAGAGACGGCATGTATTGCGATATCTTTATAACCGAGTGACAGTCCACGATGCTCCTGATTCTCCCAGATCAATCTTTCTTCTGAAATATACAACGTTCCACTTCCTCTGTCATCAGAGTTTATGTTGATTCTGCAATTTTGTTCCGTATGTTGAATTCCTGTATCAGGCGTGACAACTCGAGGCAACATTTTGTATCTGGCATAAACTATGATTCAAATAATAGATTTTATTCAAAATACATTATACCACGATTCTCATCAAAGTTTTTTGCTACTAGGAGAGGTTTTTATAACATTTTATACTGGGGGCGGGTGGAAAGTGAAAAAGGGCTTAATCATATGGCAAAGCAAACTCGCTCATCTAGTTATCATTTCAGGCCGGGTATGAAAATAATTAACTAGATTTTCTTCCAGATGCATGGACTTGACCAAGATCACAAATGCATTTAGTAGAATACAAGCAATTAGCACAGGGTACACCAGCAAAGCATAACATCAGCTTTATTAAAGGATAGTATAAATGTCAAACAGTCCATGCAACATGCAATGGCATTTTTATAGAATATTTCTCCATGCAATCCAACATATAATTATAGAAAAAGTACAAAAAATTTTCCAACTCATTAAAAATGACTATTAGGCATTAGATACAACTGCATTAAAAAAATAAATTATAGCAAGGTTCAAATGATTGCATTACACACACACAAGTAGAAGGAAAATATTTCATTAATACTAAATGAAACTAGCTCAAGTTACATCCCCTAAAAATTTCAAACAATTTGTACTTGAGTGACGATAATAAATCACATATTATAACAAGGAAATAGACCTAAAATTCCTGAACAAGGACTCTTAAAAGATATTAATTTGAATGGGAGTCTTTAGTGTCAACAGGATTTTTTTTGTATCCTGGATAATGCGGAGACAACATGAAATCCACACCAGTGGAAAAGGATATCTGGTCTATCAACCAGGAAAATGTGTTTGATATATTTACTTGGCTAATTGCTTTTTAGAGTTTGATCCACTCTTGAGGTGATCCTATAGTCTTAGTGTAATCACTGTGTTTTATCGAAAATAAGACCTAGCCTGATTTTAAAAAATTTACATTTTGAAATTTTATTATAAGCCCTCCCCTTATTGATAAATGAAAAATACCAAAACCACCAAAAATAAGCCCAAGTGTTAATTTTGGAGGAAAATTGAAATACGCCCCTGTCTTCTTATTTCCAGGAAAACACTGTATGTACAGACACTAATCGCCTGTAGTACAATGAGATTTCAATGTGCATTTACAAGCCAAAAAGCAATATATAAGGGTGCTATTAGAACTTCAGTTTAGGAACTATCTCTATGACAGTGATTCCCAGAAGGTGGAGCGCGCCCCACAAGGGGTATAGACAATTTTATGAGAGGGCATAAAAGCTAATCAAAAATAGATGTGATAGTGCCAGTCTTATTTTGAACATGTTTTTTTGAATAAATACTTTACTTTACATACTTTTGCTTTACTATCTGTTATTTGTAGCTTATTGCTAGCTTCCGTGATATTTTTTGTGTTGGGGTGCGAGACTTGACAAATTCTAGAAAGGGGAACGGGGCTGAAACGTTTGAGAACCATTGCTCTATGTTTTTTTAGACTTTGAATTAATCTCATCAGGACTTAGGAACAAACCTATAAGCATCAATAAATGCATTACATGAAGGAGAGAAGAACTAAACACTGTGGAAGGATAAGTATTCCAACTAAGTTCAATTAGACCAAATATTAGCAATCTAGCTGTCGAGTGAATTTTTATATTCCATAATAAAAAGGGTAAAGTATGATAATACCAAACATAGAACTGGTAATGTAATGATCGACTAAAGCACATACCGATGAAATTGCTCACAAATAAAATCTGAACCATTTTTGTTGGAGATATTTTTGGCAAATTAGCTTCCCAGTTCGTGAAAGGATTAATTAAGGAAAACAATTGCTTGATTCCGTTTCTCCATTTAAATATTGCAAACAGCACAAGAATTGATAAATGTAACAAGAGCAGGCATAACTGGAATTGCTTGTTTAGAAATATTTCCTCCGGTACGAGCCTCCAATTTACAGTCCAAATATAGAAAAACTGACGACTGAACTCGAAAGATTTTTTAACGTAGCCGACTGAATTTTCAAGTAAAAATGGAATCGCTATAACTATTTGGGTGAGTAAACATACAAATAAATGTCCAATTGTTTTTAAAATTCCATTTTCGATTAATAGGATCACCAACAATGCAGGTGCAAAAAGAAAAATGTTCATTTTTACCCCGACGGCGAGACTGTAAAATATGCAACCTATACTCCATTGTTTTGACAGAAATAAATTCACTGAGGCATAAAATATCATCATAGCCACTGGGTCATTGAAAAGCCTCAACACAAAAATTGAATGAATTCTGTAAGAAGTCATACACATAAAAATAAAAACATAGGGAGGACATTGCCTAGTTTTTTCGTAAATCCTAACCACAAGAGCTAAATTAATAACATAAAACAAACAGAAAATATACTGTGCTACTTTTATGTTTGTTCCTTGTGATGTTAGGTAATAAAGAGCAGAGTATATGTAAACAAAAGCAGCGGGGTAAACAAGCGGCCCGGTGTCTCCTTTTAGTTCCGTATAATCCCGTGTTCCGTTGATGAAGCCCTCGACCTCCTGCATATACGCAACCCAGTCAATTTCTGTGTATTTCACAAAGTGTACAACCAGTATATTTAAAATGATTTCTCCAATAATGAGAAGACAGCATAATTTCCATGTGTACGCCGGATCCGTCAGAAGTTTAAATGCAAAGTCCCACAAGTATTCAATGTTCGTTTTCAATTTAGAAAACAAGGAGAGCTTTTTCTGCTTTCTCTTTTGCAATGCAGGCATGTTTCAAGTGCAAAACTGCGCTACAATTTGTCAAAAAGTTGAAAAACAACAAACCCAGAACTAAGATCTCGATTTTTGAGATTGCAGAACGTCCACGAAACGAAGTGCGTGCGAAATCCACATGTTGCGCACTCTCTTTTGAAAAATGTGGACGGAGTTACTATTTTCAAATATTTCCTTGTAAATTTCTAAAAAACTTCTTCAGTTTTGAAATTGGTTAAACTTACATAGGATATAATGTAACAATAATTTAAAACTTTTGTGAGGCTTACAGGCATATCAGAAATCGAGAAAAAAATACTGCAGTAATTAAAATAAACCTATCCGGTGTCGAGTTCAATTAATCTGACTCTAAACTATCCCTCTCTCTCTCTCCCCGTCTCATAAACTCTCGATTGTGAGTTTAAATATCTGCTTATTTATTTGATGACAATTTTTTTCCTAATTGTAGACTTCCATTATATCTTTACGTTTTATTAGAAAAGGATTAAAATCATATTTAAAAACACAGTTGTGGTAAAATAGACTCCATTCACCACCAGTTTATTTAATATAAAATACATCCTCCAGATGTCGCTAGTAAGCTGCAAAATAATTGGTCTAAAATGTTGCCACATTTTATCAGCTATTACTAATTTTTTCAATTAATTAATTTCGAAAACTTTAAAATAGGCACATATTCTTAGTGATTTTTGGTGAAAGTGTGCATTATTTTTTTTACATATATTGAAGCCTCATCATATTTGAAAATATTTTTTAATGGAAATCTGAATCATCATAAAATTCAAGCGTAAAAGATGGCAACGAATTATTCACATCATTTTGTTTTTTGCAAATTGCATCTGTCTTCGCAACATCGAGGAATCTTCTGTTCGCCCTGTGAGGATTTATCCCTACCGAACTTTACGAGATGGATCGACGTCCTTACACATCATGGTCGTCCTCATCAACAAGTAAATATGTACCGAAGTCATCGTCTACCGGGAGGCAAAGTTCAAAGTCACCAACAAGAGACAGGTTGCAATCTTAACTACTTAACAATCTTAACGGCGCGGCGGTGTGGCTCAACGGGCTAAGCGTTAGGAATACGCTCGCCACCGCACCTCTAATTACTCTGCGTGGGTTCGCAGGTTCGAATCCCATGCAGGGATGGTTATGTGCGAGAGGATTGCTGGACTCCTCGCCGTCGTTGGGTGGTTCACGTAACCGCTGGTCGGTTACGGCTTCCTCCACCACCAAGTCCATGCTTCCGGAAACAAACAATATATAAATAATCCCATACCCGACTTGGAATGGTAACCGGACGAGAGGCCGTGGTTCGCCATATGGATAAGCCGTCTTATCGGCTTTCCTCTCCCCCGGGATAAATATGTAAATCCTATCCTATCCTATCCTAACTAACTTTTTTGCGCGGTGAATAGTCACATGAAAAATACTGTTCTATTGGTGGGGAGTTTAACATTTCGCATTGTTTGGAATTTAGACCACTTCGAATTGTCTTACTACGTGTGTCCTGTGCTGTTTTTGTAAAAATAAAATTTGCTCAAAGGCGAAGCAAGGTCTATCAGGCATTGACAGAGTGACTAAAAATTTGGATAGACGTGCAAACATTGAGATGTTAAAAGAAATCAAAAACTCATAGCGTGAATTTTTTGTGTCCTGGAATAAATATTAATTATTACCATATGCTATATTTAAGAAATGGACCTTTCCCTTTACGCAAATTATTAATTGAATTCACATAAGTAAATACAAGGGTGTTCCCATCACTTAGTAAGTCGTGCTAATTGTTGAACCCAAAATCTTGGCTCAGCGGTGTGGCGCATCATGCTAAGCGTTAGGAATACGCCCGTGCATCTCTGATTACCCTGTGTGAGTTTGCAGATTCGAATCCCATGCAAGGATGGCATGTGCAAGAGGATTTCTGGACTCCATGTGGCATTGGGTGCTCCATGTAACTCTGGTCAGTTACGGCTTCTTCCACCATCAAGTCCTCCTATCTTGAAGGAGCTAGTATGAAGAGGGTACGACCACATTTCACACATATTCGATTTCATTTCCAGGAAACGCACACATGAAGATGCTGGTCTCGCGAATATGAGAGACATCGATTTTGAAGCTAAACGAAAAGAGATTGATTTAGAAATCCAGCGACAAGAGAAAGAGCACAAACGAAAACTGGACGCTCCGCACCACAGTCAGTACGAGAGAGATGAATCAAATATACTAGAACAAAAAAGAAAAGATGATGAAAAAAAGAAAGCAAGCAATGCTGAAACAAAAGTAGTTGTAGACAAACACGCTCTCGGGCAACATAGCAGCACGTCAAAAGACGATCTACGGAATATGTTGGAAAAAACGCGTACATACAGTAGTTTAACTCCCCCTCCGGCACCACCGCAACTAACAAACCTAGTTATATCTACGGTCTCTAGTGTTGCCCCAGTGAACAATGCACCTGCAGTGTTTATGCAGAGCTCTTATGGTACTACAGTATCCAGTGGAGCACAAAAAATCCCTGGGTTTGATTATAGTCGTCTCGGGAGTCAGCCTGCTGCCGAAGTCGATAGGTCGAAACCGACATCCAGCAATAATGATCTATCAGAAAGGAGTCGGGAAGCGCGAGTAAAAAACTTTACTAAAGATTGTGATGTTGTAGCAGTCGTTACACAGTTGTTACTTCGTGAAGATCCGTCACTAGAGGGACCCTTAATAGCAGCGATGAAAGGTGTCCTACAAAAAATTATGCAAAAACACTTAGATGTGATTAAGAAGTAACTGGATATGCACTTGGGTTGTTGACATCTGAAAAAAGTTTTTATCATTTGTGAAAAATGCCATGTTATTTATAATTTTACATTCAATTCTATTTTTTATAGTCTTTTTACGCTAAATTTATGAGCCTCTTAATTCACCTATGATGTCACAGATATGTAATGTGTAATCAGCTGTTATAAAACCATTGTGATTGACCTCCACATGACATTGTTTATTAACTATAGCAAAGCAGTAAAACTTTTGTGTTTTTTTTTTATCAAACTTTAATTTCTAGAGAAACCAGTGGTTCTTGAACATTTCAAGTCCCCCTTGTTAGAATTTGTCAAGTCTCGTGCCCCACCTCAAAAATAACTAGCTAGCAATAAGCTACAAATAACAGATAGTAATACGAAAGTGTGTTTTGTTCAAAAAACATGTTGATGGAATCGCAATCTCTAAACAATAAAGAAATGTAAACATCCAAAACATGGCGGACATGATCAAATCTAAAGCTTCACGCCCCCTCAAAAAATTGTCCAAGCTCATTTGCTCTTCTTATTCATCACTTTATATTTGATTGCTAATCATTGAAGCTTTGCTTTGAAGTCCCCAACCTTTTGGGGTTTACGGCCTTCAATACAAAGCTTTTAGCTGTCATAGCCTTCGTTTATCATCACAGTGGTGTTTATAGTGTTATTTTGATTGAACCCCAATTATGTTCGAACAATCCATGCTGAACAAAGTGGAAACACCCTGTGAAATAACCTTTCCAAGCAATGAAACTAGGAAGAACAAGGAGCTCATAGTAAAATCAGTTTTGAGCCTCGCATTGCTTCAACTCCTTTGCCCCCAGTTAGGAACCATTGCTTCAAAAACTAGCGAAACGGGATGAGAACCAGAGATTTTGGAATGAAGCTTGTATATTTATTAAGTTGTTGAATTTAGAATGTTCCTAGTATAAAAATTGTCAATTATGAATCTGAACTTAACTTTCCCATATTTCTGAATTTAGGATGTGTGCAAGTTCATAGTTCTGCAAACTCCCATATCTTTTTTACTATTTCAATTCTACTCTAAAACACATTCGAATAATACTTTGAAAAATATTTTTATGAGTGTATTCAGTATTAGTTAGTTTTATCAGAATCATTTCCTAAAATCTCAGCACAGCCTTTCATTCATGTGGTTGATCTGCTTGATAAAATATCCTGACTGTGTTTGAAAGTTTTAGGCAAAACTCTTTAATCATGTTTTAGCTATGTAATTCTTTTAAATTTCCATGATTTAAAAAACTTCATAATAATTAAAGTAGTTTGTCATTTGCAGAAACTTGGACACTAGCTATCCGCTATATCAATTCTTAACTAAGAAATGGGGCATTCCTAATCGCCGCCATTTTGTTTAGAGGTTGCGGAGTTATTGATGAAACACATTTCTTATCACACACAGCAACTGACTGTGTGATGGATACCATGTTTTCAGTTATTTATGTGTTCAGAGGACCAATTACAATAAAAAAGCCACATACAATTACCGTAGGTCTCGTAAATTTTAAATAGCTTACAAGCATTAGAAAAAGGCCCAGCCTTACTGAGAAGATGGATACCATGTTTTCAGTTATTTATGTGTTCAGAGGACTAATTACGATAAAAAAGCCACATACAATTACCGTAGTTCTCGTAAATTTTAAATAGCTTACAAGCATTAGAAAAAGGCTCAGCCTTACTGAGAACATACTATTCATTTCCTATCGACTATCACCAGGAATTTCTGTCAATTAGACCAGTCCCAACAAACAAACAAACAGCCAACCCAGGAGACCGGCGTTCCTAAACCAGAAACTAGAAGTTAAATGGCTGAAGTTTTTTTTAAACAAGCGATGCTCAAATATATCGACATTAAACCTATAAATGCTGTAGTACAGGTGTGCAATCTGCCACAGTACCAGTATTTTTTTAGTGATGAGAAAAAAATGGAACTCCTGAAGTATGTGCACCAAGATGGCGCATAACCTAAACTTGTGTACCAGGCCAAGGTTCAGGTTATGTTAATTACTCGGTGCGCATACTTCAGGAGCACCGGAAAAATTCTATCAACAAGAACTACAACAACATAATATTAATAACAAGACGATTCATAAGTCCGTTTTGTGTCCAATAAACCATAACATCACTTAATCTCCTGACTGATGATTTCTCTTACTGTATCCATCAGGAAAAAAACAGATGAAAAGTGAATACAACGTGTAATATAGCTTTGCAACACTCTAGTTAAAGCTCATAATAATTTACAAACATAAAATATATCTGCAAAAAAGCTATTTGCTGTGTGGTATGGAGATGCAAACGTAGTGTTCCCCAACAAGTATGAGAAGGGACCCGCTCTTGCTCTGCCAATGATAAGTATACAGCAGCAAACAGTTTCAACAAAATTCACCCTTCCTATATTATAATACCCATAAGTGTTTAATCCAGCAGGCAGGTATGGTAAGGTTTTCATATAAACTAGGTACAACAGGAGCTGTGGGCGGAGTCGTATATTCAAGCTCCTGTAGTCCACCTTCGGTGATGATAAAAGAATTTTCAAATAAATAACTGAAGAGCAACTTTACTGAGTGTTCTTAACAGTCTGTGAAAAGGACGCTTGCATACACAAAATTTGTGTATGCAAAAAACATTTTTTTCAGGAGGGTTATTAACTTATTATGATAAAATTTTCTCAACTCCATAACCATAGGTTTAACCATTGAAGGCTAACGTTTGCTTAGATCTCATTATATGCATTTGCCATGTATAAGTGATTCAGGCTCAATATGAAAAACTGCAGAACAATAATATTAAAGATAGACAATTTGACACACAATCGCAAAGCTTTATAAAACTGTTGACAAAATTTCAGACATAGTTGAAAAATTCTTGAATCTAGTCACAGCGTACTATCATCCATTCACGACTAAAAAGTTCAGCATCAAAATTCTTCCAGAAATATATACTTTGTTTCTATTCACAGTGAGATATGGGTGCAGAAAACTTGTCATCAACTTGCTAAATAATTAGGTAAAATTACTTGTATTTTTCCATCTTTATGGCAACTCCAATTTCTGAAAACAGAAAGTGAATATAAGGCAGGTTGTTGGAGCTACTACTACAGCAAGAAGTCTACCGCCATAAGTCACCTGATTGTTTACTGCAGTGGTTTCCAAAGTTAATCGACCGTGGGCCGAATTTAGAAGCAAAAGGAGGATCTGCAGGGGAGCCAAGCGGGAACATAATATAATTCAGACACCGGTATTATTGAATTGTTATCAATAAAAATATGCTATATAAAAAGTGTTATACTATCCCATTCAAATTCGGCGGGCCAAATTGTGACGAGGGCTGCAATTGGCCAACGAACGTTTACTGGGATAGCTTGTTCATTGTTAAAAATGCGACAGCAAACAGAAAATGGCCTCAAAGATATGTTAATATTTGAGACACCCGACTACCTGCACCCTGAATAGAGTTCACTTCAGTTCCTTATCCTTATAAGCACCCTTCAGCTGGTAAAGTGAAATGAAAAAGGGTGGTCCAGTCTAACACTGTATTCAGGCAAGATGGATGGATAAGATTTACATATTTATACTTGGGGGGGGGGGGAGCCGAATCAATAGCCTAATGATATGGCGAGCCATGATCTCTCTCCCGGATACCAGTCCATGTTGTGTATGGGAGTAGTTAGCCAGTTGCTTCAGATGCACGGTCTTGATGGTGGAGGAAGCCGTTACGACCAGTGTTTACGTAAACCATCCTATGATAGAGAGGAGTCCAGCAATCCTATCACACATAATTATCCCCCAGAGAATTCAAACATGCAAACCCTTGCAGCGCAATCAAAGGCAAGCAAATTCCCAACAATTGCATTGTGTGCACTGGGCCCACATTTCAAATGTGTAAAGCTGTAGACTTCACGCTGATGTAGTATCGGTTTTTGTTAATAAATAAAAATCTTTAAAAAAAAATTTTCTTTATCTTACCTCAAGTACATGTACCAAGTGTAAAACTGTTCTTGATAATAAACAAGGACTGCACTGTTGATTTCTCGTAGGTTTCGGAAATGTCTTGCTTCATACTGGAAATAAAACCAATTTTAAGGAATAAGCGAAATGCTCGTGCTCCACCTAAAAAATAACTATCTACAAATAACAGATGGTGAGGCGAAGTATGTCTCATTCCAAAAACAAGTTGAAAATATGTGGATGGAAGGTACCTAACTATCCAAATAGAAGAAATGTAAATATTCAAAATAAGTCGGACAAGATCAAATCTAACAGATTTTCAATTAGCCTTAGTTGTGTTTTTGTTGGGTGGGCACTTACTTGTAAGCTTTTTCAACTTTATTTTACGTAAGAGAACCGAAATAAAATGATTGATTGGCATACTTGAAATATCAAATTATCCTATGTGTCCAGACTTTACGCACACCCTGTGCAATTCCAGAATTTATTAAAGAATAACACATCAGTCCAGCGGTAAAAAAATGTAGAAATGAGTTTACAATGAATAGTTAATGAAATATTTATTTACCATCCATTGTGCCATGAGCAACATCAAATGGAATGATAGCAAACAAAGGGAAGCTGATAAGACACTCAGGAAGATAAAAATCACCAGTCTCCCTGACCTGAAAAAGGAAGGTAAGCATGTTTAGGGAATAGGATAGGAGTTACATATTTATCCCGGGGGGAGGAAAGGCATGAAGGCGGCTCAATTATATGATGAACCACGACCTCTCGACCAGTTACCATTCCATGTCGGCGGGTATGGGATTAGTTAGCGACTTCTTTGTTTTTGAAAGCATGGACTTGATGGTGGAGTAAGCCGTAACCAACCAACGGTTACGTGAACCACCCTACTACAGTGGAGAGGAGTCCAGCAATCCTCTCGCACATATTTATCCTTGGATGGGATTCGAATCTTCGTCTTTTCAGGATAAAAAAAGGGTTATTAGCATTTCTCTCCCCATGATAAAACTGATATCCAATCCTTTTTTCATCTGATAATTATTGCTATTTGAAGTTGGAACTGCAGCATGCACCCCTTCTGATAAATATACAATAGAACAGTAAAACAAAGTTGAATACTGTAACACTTATATGGACAGTTGAGTTAGAACAGGGGTAGAAAAATTACTTTTCTAAGTGGGCCACCTACAGACAATAGACTTGGTTACTGGGATGAATGTTCAATACTCTAGATAACACTATGAATCAATAATAATTTATTTACAAATAACTAGCGTCTATAACGATTGTCTGTCTACTTGTTTCACTTCATGTAACCGTGCAGGGGGGTAGCCAGAAATTTTCAAAGGGGGGGGTTTGAATTTTTTTTTGGTAAGTTAGATTGAAACAGCTTGCGGGTCCGATCGAACTCTGGTATACGCGTGTTTTTAGTAGTCCTGGTGGTCTAAGAAGCATTTCAAGTTACGGAAAATTGCTATCTATGACACAGAAAATTGATTTTATTTTTTTTACATTTCAAAAGGAGGGGGGGGTTTGACCCGCAAAACCACCTCCCTGGCTACGCCACTGTTAACCGTGTAATGCAATAGCCATTTACTTCAGCCAACGATTCCTTACTTTATTGATATTTTCAACAGAAATTGGGTCTCACATAGTTTTGTAGCTAACATACTTCTAGTGTGCGTAGCATAATAATTTTTTCAAATTTATATCTATAAATTTCTGCAGGCACAAGTGGTCTAAAGACTGATGTGTGGCATGCACACCTTCCCATAAATATTAAAAAACAAAAAGTTAAGTTCGTGTAATATACCGGTAGTCAATTGTACAGAAATTTGGGCTAGCAGATATGGCAATTGTAAGACGCAAACCGAAAATTTGTGGTACCGTACTGGTGTACTCACTACTTTGAAATCTCAGGTTGAAAGCTACCGGTATGTTCTAATGTTAGTTAAAAATTGGTGATTAAATTTCCAAACTGATCAATCATCGACTTACGTGACAAATATATACCATTTCGGATTATTTTGTATCTCCATGAAACGTGCGTATTTTTCATCTTTAGAACTTTCCACTTCCATTATCATTAAATAAAGAAAGCAGTCCCGTTGCAATTAAAATATTCGAGGATGGTCGAATGGGGAAGAACCACCTCAGTGGGAAGAACAGGGGATATTTCTTTATTCCGTCACTGGGTGGCAAGATTTTCCAATTATTCCGATTATTTAATTTTCTATCGTTCATTTCGAAAAATTTGAGTCATGAATACGAGAATTCAAAAATTACGAAAAACTTATTTTCTAGTTACATTAACGAGCGAACGGGACAAAAAGTAGGATTTACATATGGGGAGAGAACAGCCAATAGGACGGCATAATCAAATGGCGAACGTTAGCCTCTGGTCCGGTTACCAGTCCATGTCGGGTAATGAATTAGTTAGCGAGCATTTTGTTTCAAAGGCATGAACTTGGTGGTGGAGGAAGACGTACCGGCATAGCAAATCAATGGGATGTCCCAGAATATTGCTAATTCGTTGACCGTCTCCGAGTTGCAAATTGCACGTTCACCTATCGACACCGCCGCCCACGTTAGGGAAGATTCGTAATAAAGATCCGGGCCGCGGCTCGTAGGTTGCCCGTATTGTCCTTTTTTACATTGTTTTGTGGAAATAAAATCTCTCTCTTGTCCACCCCTGGTTTAAGCGTCCAGAATATGATTACCCAAGCGTGCAACGTCTGCGGCGCTAACAATGCGTTTTCTATCCATTGTGTGGTCATCGATAGTTGCACGCACGTGCGTGTCGCGGTCACTGACGAGTGGGAGTGGTGACTCTTCTACGGCCCATGGGCCGGGGCCGCGGCTCATCGAAATGGGCCTCGGCCCATCAGGCTATGGGCCGCGGCCCATCAAGTTGTGTAATGGGATGAAATAATAAAGACTAATAAATATGTAAATCCTACCTAAATCCTATCCACTTCCCGAACTTATAATAGAACTATAATGTGAAAAATCTGAACAAAGTTTTGTCCTAAGTTCCTAACCCTAACCTGGTACACATACTTCAGGTGTATCTTTTTCTGTAGCTTAGTATTTTGCTTTATTTTTGGACACGTAGTGGACATAGCGATCGTTTCAATATTATGTTGTTGTTGTTCTTAGTGTCCTTGTTCTTTGACACGTTTTGAAGAAATCGCTTTTCTCTTCGAATACTGAACCAATTGCTTTGAAATTTTTAGTGGTTGAAGATAAAATTTTTCTCCAGAAGGCTATTACTTTTTTTTTCGCTATGACGTCATGAAATTATTCCAACTGGGTGGCGCTACGTGTCCATATATTTGAGCATAGCTCTCTTGTTATGTAAAGGCTTATCGTAAGAAAAAGGTTTGGTGGCATCCCGCGATTTTTTTTTTGTTCCAATATTGACAATTTTGTAAGAATTGAAAATTTTGGAAAGACAATTGAATTTTTTCTGATGGGCCGCGGCCCATAGCTTGATGGGCCACGGCCCATGTGGCCCATTTAGATGGGCCGTGGCCCCGGCCCATGGGCCTTAAAGGAGTCACCACCCCTGTAGTCACTGACAGCACGCTGGAATTTTTTTGCTTTGTTTGTAAATCTGATTTCGCTAGGAAAAAGACCATGAAATCCAGACTGGGCTTATCTGTGTCGCTGTCCATGCAAGTATTACTCTACTGCATATTTGAAAGTTTATTTAAGTAGCAAAGTCAGATACCGGTACCAGTAGTAGACTAGATGTTTTTTTATATGTACGGTGCCATACCGGTACTTACGGTACAGTACCGGGTACCGGTAGTCTATGTCTGTATGTGGATTATGTGGCATGTTACGGTGCTGTCTGACCTTCTGTGCATGTTCGTTCACTTAGGAACTGCAGAAATTCCACGCTCAGACGTTTTACATCAGTGCCGATACGTCTGGTATAGTTTAGTACCACATCCACTTCTAGTTGGCCTGGCTCAACAATTTTTGCATATGTCAATCCTAACCCCTATCATCCCCATGCATACATCAATCCTAACCCCTACGTCACCGAAAAATTACGTCATTCCGACGTCACAGTGGCGTAATAAAGCCCACCGAAGTATGCGGATCGTCGTCCGAAACGCGCAGAAGATAACCTGAAATCGAGCAAGCTATTTCTCTTGTTTTCTCGTCGCAACGATCACGATAGGAGAGAGATCGCCGGCTTTAGCAAGTTCTTATCGTCGGCGCAGATGCCATTTCGGGCAATCGTAATTATACTTTGGCAATCCCTATGACGTGATGGTGACGTCGTAGTGACGTAATTTTTGGATCGCATAGTCAGGTGAGGGTTGGGAATAACATATGCAAAAATCGTTATGCTACGCCCACTGGAAGTACTTGTGGTACTAAACTATACTAGACCCGATAGCCTACCTGTATATTGAGAATTTCGGAATATTCTAGAAGTATAGTAGACATAAACCTGTTATAAGTAAAGGTTTATTTCGACTCCATAATCAGCCTTAAACTGCACAATCTTATACACAGGCAGCAACTTAGCAATACCCTACTTAACTTAGGTTCTAATATCTGAAGATGGAGGCAAAAAGAGCAAAGTTGGATGAAGAAGCGTGCCATGACACTTCAGAGGAGAGCGATTTTACAATTAAAGTCGGTAAGGTATCGTTTCCAGTTCATAAAAATAGACTTATCATTGCCTCTGATTATTTTCAAGCTATGTTGTCTCATGATACTAAAGAACGACAACAGGGAGTCGTTAATATGAAGGAAGTTGAACCAGACGGTGTGAAATTTTGCATTGACTTTATCTATACTGGTGCCACAACTGTTACGATGGAAACTATGCCAAATCTTCTGCCTGCAGCTAGAATGATGCAACTTGATGTTCTCATTAAAAATTGTGTTGGAGTATTAGAGGAAAACTTGAAAGCAGAAAACTGTATTTCTGTGTTAAAGTTGGCAAGAACGCATAGTTTTGCTGACCTTGAGGAAAATGCTTTGGAACTTTTCAGAGAAAATTATAAATTTGAAGAGTTTGGAGATTTTGCTGAACTTGAGAAATCAGACTTTGTGGAACGTATCTCTGATTTTAGGTTGAGAAATGAATTGGCCTGGGAAGTTATTATAAATTGGATCAAACTCAATGTTAAAGAACGAAGTAAAGATATTTTTGAATTTGTGAAACTATTAGATTGGAAATATTTACCTACCGGTACATCAGCACTTTTGAAGAATTTGTGGTCAGAACCGATCTTCCAAAATTCGAAGCCTTGCAAAAAATTTCTTTTTCGACGCATTTTTTCAGATTTGGATGAGTTGAAACACTTTCTTGATGTTGATAATTTTTTTCTTATCAGAAGTATGAGTATTGCTTATCAAGATGTAACTAAACAAGGTAAAAATATCATTGATGAGTATTTGAAGATGAACATTGTACAATTATTTGAAGATGACCAGTCATTGTCTTTGACAAAAGATGAGTTCTTTGCCGCGTTTTTGGATCATGACACTTCATGTCTTTGCAGTGAAGAATTGTTTTGGAAGATTGCTGTCAAGTGGTGCAAACATGATCCAACCAGAAGAACTTTGTTTCCAAAACTAATGAAAGCGATTCGATTTGACCGCTTGGACAAAAGCTTCATAGCGACATCAGTTAGAAATGAAACACTTTTGACTGAAAGTCAAGAATGTGTCAAGATTTTCATTGATGCTGTCAATTCTCAGATATTAAAGTCGAATGATGCGTCATACATAGCTGTTCTCTACCCAGATGGTAAAATTTTTGCAAAGGATTTAAAGTATAAGTCATGGCATTATTTACCTGATGCACCGAAGGGTAATTTTATGCAAATTTTTTCATTGCATGACAGGTTATGTCTCTTCACAGACGGTAAATTGTGGTATTTTTCAGAGAAAGATGTAAAATGGGTAGAAAGAGCCCAGCTCACGGATCGCTGTCCAAGAAATGCGAAAATAGTCACAATCGATGACAGGGCTTATATAGTAGGGCGCCACCTAATGTGTTGTTATGATTCCGATACTAATAAATGGGATGAGACATTGCCGACCACAGATCTGGATATTCGTCATGATTTCTGTGTTGTTCGTCAGGATAATGATATATTGGTCATTAATGGAAACAAACAATGTCAAGATTTTAACACTCAGTCAAAAACTTGGTCAGAAACGAGAGATTTTCAAAAAATTTCCAAGTTTTCATCTGCGGCCTATCATCAAAGTACATCTTATATTGTTGGTTTGTCACATCAAACTGACAGATGGAGTGAAACATATGTTAAGACTAGTCGTTATAATATTTTAGGGGCATGGGAAGACATAAAAGATATTCCTGTAGATCTAAATTCGTCACAAAGTTGGCTATTCACTACCGGTGAAAATTTAATTCTTTTTGCATTATGTTTATCATGAACTTTCAAACTCATGGGTAGTTGTTGCAAATCTTCCGAAGTACAATACTTGTGGAAAAAAAGGACTAGGTCAAGTAAAGCAATTGGATCCAAACTCTCTTTGTTCTTTCAAAGGAAACTTGGATTGATGTGGAAGATGGACATGTTATTTTGTTTTTGACACGGATGACTGGATATGCTTCAAATATTATTTCAAAATAAGTTTGAATTAGCAAATATCGTAGCTTTGGCCATACCTTTGTTCTGAGGAATCATGGAAGTTAGGACCGGAAAAAAAAATGAAAATTTGTCAAACAGCTAATTATTTTTACATAGAATAATTTTTACAAAGTTTTATCAGAGGCATATGTTATATAAATATTATGGTCATAGATTCTCAAAATATCGTCGGTGCACTTCAATTCAGTGCCTTAACCTAGAGTAGAACCTAAATAGCATCAATCTAGAACCTAAAAGAAATACTATAATAATTTATCGAAAAAGAAATAAGCACGGAGCACACATTTTATTTGTATATCATCTGACTTTCACATTTTCTGCTTTTCTAGCGACCATCCTGTATAATACTTGTTTTGGTGCTCCCGAAGTATGCGAACCAAGATGGCGGACATCGGAACGTAACAGGTTAGGGTTAGGCGATAATTTTTTTCCAATTTTCCTTATTTTAGTCCTATTATCAGTTCGAAGACTAGCCGAGAGCCTCCCGTAATATTTATACCTAAAATTATGGCCTAACCCTAACCTAGTACACATATTACATTCCGATGTCCGCCATCTTGGTTCGCATACTTCGGGAGCCCCCTTGTTTTAGTCCTGAGATTTCGATTTGAGATTTTAGAAGTTGTAGAGTGAACACAAAACTTGCATTAAATCAAAGTAATAGTTAATCGATTTGCTAATATTTGATTAATATGGTTAATTAATTATTTCAAATATGTCATTAATGAATATTTTTTCTAATGTATTCAATGGATTGGATTTACATATTTATCCTGGGAAAAGAGGGAAGCCGATAAGACTGCTTTATCATATGGTGAACCCCGACCAATATATTATGGAATAGACAATTACTGCACTCACCAGCATTTTTTAATTCATAACATGGAAACCGCCGAAATGGTCTGCTTTATTTTAGCACGATCTTTCAAGTAACATAAATCATTGAATTGAATAATCTGATTCTGATTGGCAGAGTTGCTATTTTTAGGAATTTATTTCATCATTATATCCCATTCACTTTAGATATCATTGTCATTCCTTCAATTTCCACAGGATTATTACTTATCGATTTTAATCGGTAAGTATGTTGATAGGTATTTGTCTGTCTGTCTGTTAGATGCACGCGATATCTCACGAAAGCGAGATTGAATCTGCTCCAGATTTTGCATGTGCATTCATCCTATGTCGGACCAGAAGCCTATTGGTTTTGGATGAATTATGTCGTATAATTAGCGAATTATTAATTAATTAGTGATGGGACACAAGATGTCACTATGGAGTAAGAGCGCTTTTTTGGAGGATCCCCCAACTTTCGATCGATAAGTTCGGTCTCAGACCGATATTCTCGTGTTGTACATTTATTCTTAAATTTAATTGAGCCACTGTAGAAAATATTCATTTCTTTTTCCTTTCAATTTCATGTATAAAAATTTGGGTACTCTTGTTGTAAATGAACCAAGATGGCAGACACCGGAACGTAGTATGTGTACCATGTTAGGGTTAGGCCATAATTTCAGGTACAAACACTGTGGGAGTCACTTGGCTAGTCTCCGTCAACCGTAATATAACTAAAATTGGGATAAAATCAGGTCCTCGCCCTATCCTGGTACACATACTATGTTCCGGTGTCCGCCATGTTGGTTCACATACTACGGGAGCGCCAAAATTTGTTTCTAAAGTGCAGAATACTTAGATTGAACAGTGTTGGGTATCTCGCACTGATTCCTAGTTTTAAAATTTCTTTGTTTCAGGTTATACTCATTTTGAACTCCTGAAAACTTCTAAACCAGGTGTGTGCAACCTTTAATACAGGAGGCCAGATATGAATAACTGGGTGAAATCGTGGGGCCGCACCTTTTTTTCTTTAACATAGGCTTTCTAGTAGTCGCAGACATAAATATTTGATCATTGATCCTCTGACATACACAAGCTCAGGTATAAGCGTTGCGAAGGAATTGGAAATATTTGCACATACTAGAATAAATTGAATTGAAAAGGGCCACACACCATTCAGAATTGGCAATTCTCCTTGTGGGCCACATTTGGCCCTCGTTCCGCTGCAGGTTATACACCCATGTTCTAAATCAGGGGTTCTCAACCTTTTTTATGTTATTAAGTACCCCCCGAGTCACGAAACAATCAACGTGAACCCTCAATAATCAGACACCAAACAAAGTTGTGATATATTGACTGACAATTTGCTGCAACGACAATTTATAACCTACTGCTGTGACTAAATTAAATATTCGTGTTGATGTTATTGCCCTTGTCCTCCACGGCTCCACCCAACCAATGAATTCTTGAAATCTCGAGTTTCGATGAGCATATCACTTTCTGCAATGCTCGCAGCACATTGTCTTTTGAGATTTCACAGTTTGGCTGGAAGCCGTGCATTTCACATTGTTGCGTCACAATCACAACAACGCTAGTTCAGTGAAAATTTACGCTGAGTTTAAATTGACGTTCATTTTCATGTGGTTAGTTACTCAGTTTTCCTTTGTTAAAGGATATTGTAAGAAAAAACTCGACTTCCATCCAAGTACCCCTGGAAATCTTCTCGCGAACCCCAGGTTGAGAACCCCTGTTCTAAATGATCATCAAACTTTTGTAAATGTCTCACAATAGGCAGAATGGTTGGCACAGCATTGCTAATCATATTGCTTGAGCTTGTAATTCTGTATATGTTGAGATGGTTGGATATTAGATATCCTGTAAGTGACCGACTTAATAACTGGTCACCCTCCAAACATCAACTTTCATATCCTATTTAGCCTGGTAACTGATTGGCTGTGGATTCCTTTATTGTGCAAGTCTGTACATTTGAAAAGTTGGTTTGCATAGCTATTGCCATATTTAGCTAGTATGTGGTAAATTGATAAAATGCTACAATCTACCATTTGATTATGCATTCTATTGACTTCATTTCTATTGTATGTTTTCAATAATTGTTTTTTTATATAAACTTCGGTGCTCCAGAAGTGTGTGTACCAATATGGAAGTAACTAATATTGTTTGTCTACTTTACTTCAAGTTGTGTAAAGGGACTGAAATATATTGGAAAGGGAGTTTATTCACTTGGCTAACACAGACAGTCCTCGAACTCGTAATAGAACTTGAATAAAAAAAATCGGAATAAAATTATGGCCCAACTCTAACCTGGAACACACACTACTGGAGTACCTAAATTTCATATAATAATAAAACTATGTACTTTTTTAATTTTATATTTGCATCGCTGTATTTTTCACTGCTATTCCTTCATTTTGATCCTAAATTTTCATTCAATCATGATTGTATTTTTTTCACAGTTTCTGTTTTACAGTATATAAACATAACAATTAATAGTTCAAGTTTGGTATTACGGGATTTCCATGATCTGGTAGAATATGACTATTTCTCAAGTAATAACGTCTCTGTGGTTAAGACGAATCTTTTTTAAATTAATTTGAGAGGTGGATTTTCTCGACAAAAAATGTGTGGTGGAATATATTTGTTAGTTCGAGTCCTCATTTCACAATCTTCGGCATATAATTTGTTTTGAAAATTTGCAACACACAAGATGATTAACCCGGGTAACACCCATATGGGATGCTTTACTTTGGCTGGTAAAATCAGGTACTGAAAGTGTTAATAACGCTCTCAGCTTTTTATAGTCGTATTAGTAGCATGATTTGAAAATGACTTGTCAGACCTTTGTGAGGATGGTGAAACCACTTATACTCAGATAAGGAATGACAAGATATACTCCCTTCTAATGGACGTTTTATTGGTCTAGCACAGTGGCTCCCAACCTTTTTTATATCGCGGCACGTTTTTGAGCACTTCAATTAAATATCCACAGCACACCTATCACAAAACAACATTTCTCTCTCATAAAACCAGTTTGCTATAAAATAACAAGAGAGCTATGCTCAAATATATGGACACGTAGCGCCACCCAATGGCAATAATTTTGATGACGTCATAGCGAGAAAAAAAAAGTAATAGTCTAATTTCAAAGTATTCGAAGAGAAAAGTGATTTTTTTAAAATGATGGAGACAAATAACAATAACAACATAATATTGAAACGATAGTTATGTCCACTAAACGTGTCCAATAATAAACAAAGAAGATCAAATAAAGGGAATTTTATTCATGTAAATACAACATTTATACCCAGTATTTAGTAACGGGTATAGATTGATAATGGTGAATGTCAGTACTCAGTAGGATTGTTATGCCTGGTGCTTCTTTACTACTGCTGCAATTTGTGGACGAATGTGAGGGAGACATACTTTTAACTCTCAGAAAGAGACGCAGTCTTAAAGCGCGCGAGGGGGGCATTCGCCTCCCAATAATTTCGTCTATATTTAAACACGAGTTGATTCCGCATTTAAAATTCTCATTTCCGAAAATTGCGATAGTCGAGCGCGAACAAGTGGTTAATAATGTACACGAGAGCACCTCACATTATTGTAAAAGATGCGCGGGTAATACGTGGCTTCAAACGCCGCCGATCACGCCCTTCGGTTTTGCTCGCCCTCTGCGTTCCATATTACGCCTTTATGATTATCACAGGTATTCTCACTTTTGCTCGCCCTCTGCGTTCCATATTACGCCTTTATGATTATCACAGGTATTCTCACTTTTGCACAAACCAATTCTTTTTTGTTACAATTTAATATGTTTCTCCCATTGCCAAAATCATTCAATAGTATTATTGTCGGCGCTTGTGAGAGAAATGAAAAAGAAAAACAAACCGTATTTCAATGCAACAATTAAATATTATCGCTGAAACACTAAATAGGTTTGAAGTTGTTATAAACCGCTGGACTTATCTTTTCACGGTATGAATTTCAATCAATCAATTTTATTTTGGTATAGAACAAACTAAAAGGACAAACAAAACAGAGCGGAACTGGAAGACGAGCAACACTCAAGAAAGCGTTGAAAACGCACGAGTTGACCAGAACAGAAGCACACAATAAATGAACAGGCACGATATAAAAACGGGGAGTACCTCTGAAAACAATTTAAGATGTGAAAACACTGATCAAAAGAACAACAGGGCAACTTTTTTACAAACTACTAAAGTTATGTGGCCGCGGTTGTCATATGTGCAATATTTTTAATGGGAAATCCTCATGTTACATAAAAAATAGGTAGGTACTACGATCAAAATTAAGGATAGTGAAACAAATACAACTTGCAAAGTTTAATAGTTCTGTGGACCACCTCAAAATTTTTTTCCTTGTGCCCAGCCATGGCCCTCTGGTTAAGAACCAGTGCGCTAGGCGTTTGGATAACGCTCGCCATTGCACCTCTCATCACCCTGCATGGGACTCACAGGTTCGAAACCCGTAGTTGATAAACATGTGAAGGGTGGTTACTGGTCGATTAAAGGCTTCCTCCGTCGTTAGGCCCATGCTTCCGAAAACAAATAACTGGCCAACTAATCCCTCACCCGACATGGTAACTGGACTAGTACGTCATGTGATTGAGCCGGTTTTCCTATCCCTCGAGATAAATCCCACCATCCCTGTGTCTAAAAGCATCATCCACGTCTTTCTGGGCCAAACATGAAATTAGGCGACAGCGTTTTCTGAGCGAATGAACGAAATAGCACTACCGTTAACATAATATTAGCTATTCTGTCACTATTTTGACACACCACTCTGCCCTGTAAATTTTACTTGTAAAAAATACACAGTTTGCATTATGTAGTTTATCAATTAAATTTTACATAATATTGGCTTCATATAAAATACACTAAGTGTAGTCACAATATATTACATGACGACCATATACGACACCATCAAGTTTGTGGGACGACTACCACTGGAGTGAGGGCAACGCTACAAAATCCTCCTGTGATCCAATTGTATTTGTTTGTGCAGTAAGCCCCGAACTCTGTTATCAGTGCGGTTCCTTCTGATACAGTCATTTCTGCAAAAACTGGTTTTCCAATCGGGTTTTCATTAAGAGGTGGCGTAATATTTGATGGTCTAGGAATTGAATGGTGACTTAACCTGAACATTGTTCCATCCTTACAGTAACCGAGAGCCAGTTCCCGCAGTTTTTCCTTTGTCACAAACGTAGCCATGGTGTAGAGTTCAAGTAAATATTAGGCTAGACTTTCATTCTGTTATTATAAACGACAGTATACAAGCATTAAAGGTTAAAAAGCAATAATTGATAAAAATTATCACATATTCAGATATATTTGAGATGATAATCGCAACGTGCTGGGCGTTGTAACGCTTTAAACCGTAATTGAGATCATATTGCGTGGGTAAAAAAATGGTAAGCTATTATAGTACGAGGCAAATAATGTGAAGAAGGCAATAAACCATGACTCGCCATATTATTAAACCAACCTATCAGCTTTCCCTGCCGCTATTGGGTAAATATGGCGAACTTTTACTTATTTCAATTAGGCTATAAGATATAAATATTCCACTACATATATATTCAATTGTTAATTATTACCAGTCGACTTGGTACAAGCAATTAAAAATCCTTGTTCACCATGAATAGCTACGGGGAGGAAAGTGGCAACACAGCTCCATTATAATATAATAATAATAATCTTTATTTTGATTTCCCCAAAAAAACATACACATAACAAATAATGAACACATAAAACAAACACACAGAATAATGGGAAATCGGGAAAACAGGCAAAACCTCGAGTAGGGTTTAAAACACGTATAAATACATGTGCCTGTTCACCCATGATATTACACTCACAAACATATTACAAAAAAAAAGATAAAAACACGAACGTGTTATCGTTCGGGCGTCTAACTTGTGTTACAAACAAAATGCGGGTGCGTAGGTTCTAATTTAAAACTGTTTACGTCGAAACGGACATGATTCGGGCTGTGTTTATTAAATTGGCGTAAACAAGTGCGAACTAGTGAGTTAGATAAAAGCAGTGTCAGAATGAGTAATAAATAAATCGAAATGTCTTTTGGTTGATTTCCTCTTTGTAAATAAAATCCGACGTTGTGATGTGCTGTAGTGTGCTAGGTGCAATGTTTCATATAAAATGCCTGTCCATCTCTTTTTCCTTAGTTCTTTGCGAAGCAAGTATGTAAAATTGGAATCTTGGGTAGCCCGTGCAGCAATGCCAAAGTAGTCTTTATTATCCGAATGCTATTATTTCGTTGTCCATCATTTAGAATGTTGATTGTTTCTCATTTTTGTATTCCATTTGTTTCCACTAACCAAGTTGTTATCTTCAGCGCTATTACTTTTTGTTCAGTTTACAATTCTAGTATTTCACCTGTTTACCCTTCCATGCCTCTAGCTAAGACTTAAAACGAAGTCCACGACTAGATTCATAAAAGGATCGAAACCTCGCAATATACCCGTAACAGATCGTCCACCATTTAACTTTAAATTCAATCTTTTATCCATAAACTTCATTTTACGAGCTAAAACGATTACTGGCCTGCTCAAATAGCTTTCTTTCAAGTAATAACATACTCCTATGTGCATATCTTAGATTTCAAATACTTACAGATATAAAACTTGTAGAATTGGAAATATGCCAAAAAGGGAGTGACGCACAACCCGGGTTCATAAAACTCGGACAAGCATATATCATGCTTGAAAACGACGCAAAAGTTTATTATTGATTTTGTGTTGACTCAGTCTTTTGACTTAGTCCACGATAAGATGTATACATAAAGGATATTAACTCTTACTCACTAATCATATTAGGACCATATTTCTATAAGCAGTTAAGCGCGCTCCAGGCAAAATTGGGTTACAATTACTGATCAAACATAACTAACCTGGTTAAGATATATTGAGAATTGACTTCATAACATAATTGAAATTGTAAAAGAACTTTATGGACACCCCATATATACTGAAACAAATACGCTAACAAAAACATATTCAAGTAACTTCTAACCTAGTTTTCGCGATACGTCATCAAGTTATTTCAACTCCAACGAAGCGATGAATTTCCCGCCTGCTAGTCAATATTCATCTACAGAATGCAATGTTGAGGAGGTTCGTGCAGTCATACCTTCACCCAGACAAAGTGACTCGACTCATCTCGTCAACTCGAGTCATCACGTCATCACGCCACTACAATGCAATTTGTTCATGAAAGCCTTGAATACTGAAGTTTATATATATTAGAGGTGCCCAGCCTGCTTTTGACCGAGATCGACTAAAATCTTCAAAATAGTTCGCGATCGAATGATCGGTAATAAGGCACAAACAAAAATAATTGGAACGTGGAAGGATATGGTCACGTTGGCGCTACTTTAGTGCAAGACAAAAAATGATTGCAAACTTGATGGCTCCATATGTGGTCATGTAATTTTGTTTGACTACCCTTGGTGTATTTTATATGGAGCCAATATTATGTGGAAATTTGATTAACAAACTACATAATGCGAACTGTGTATTTTTGGCCTCGTTTCATGATTGGTACAGAAAGACTTCATCGGCATGGATGACACAGGGATAGGATTTAAATATTTATCTCGGGGCAGTCGGGGGAAAGAAAGGTCGACGGCAACACTATAGGGCTTATTTTGGGGAGATGTATTTCATTTTCATTTATCAAAAACAAAATTACATCGTAGAAAATTACAAGATTTTCAAAAATACAAATTATGAATCGTGGCGTGATCTTCACGCTATCTCAGGTCATTGAACACTTTCTTCTCTCACACAGATTAATCATTTGAAACGTGTAGAAGAGATTTCTTGCCATCGACTACGTCAAAAAAAATTTGCGCCATCGTCTAGGTCACGGCTGGGAAATTTTTTTTGCTATGGGGCTACATTGCAAATTCAAAATGTAGTCGCGCGGACCAGACTAAGTAAAATCAATCTACATTGCGCGTTTTTATAATATTTTATTACACATTCAAATAAAACAAATTATGACAGTAGGTGAAATATACCTCATAAATATGGATTTACGTATGTGCTTATGCGCCCGAGTGCGATGGATTGGAATTAAAATTAACCTGCGATTCGGACGGTACATTAACTGATATTTTGCAGTAAATCACTATGTTTCCCCAAAAAAGGACAGGGTCTTATTCCGATTTTCTTTCGAAAAATAACACTAGGGCTTATTTTGGGGGGATGTCTTATATTTTCATTTATCAAAAACAAAAGTACAAAGCAGAGAATTACGAGATTTTTAAATATTCAAAATATGAATCTTGGCATGATCTTTACGTTACTTCGGGTCATTCAGACACAATTGAAACGAGGTTCCTTCCCTCCCTTTTTTGCTTTTAATTTCAACCATTGCAGATAATCCGTTTTTCTGTCGCCGGATTGTTTACAAATACATTATGACATAACAATAGCTATGAGTGAGGGAGAAATGAAGAGTTCCAAAATATGAAAAAGAATGAATTTAACGAAAAAGGTTGAGAAACACTACGCTAAGCCGTCGAGCCCACTCTATCAAATACATTAGGGGTGGCCAAGACGTCGATCGCCTCGTTGAGTGAATTTACTAACATACCGCTGAAAATTGTCTTGAACCAGTTTTATGCACCGCCCGTAGAGGAATACGGTACTGTAGTCTACATGTACAAAATATGATATACAGTATACACATACATTATCTGAGTCTGGGCAGTTTCTTTGAGAAAGCGCCCGCCGAACCGACCTTATTGGCAACGGTGGAATTTTGGTGATCCCAAAGTATGTGCACCAAGATGCGGACATCGGAACGTAGTATGTGTACTAGGTTAGAGTTAGGCCATAATTTTATTCCAACTTTTCCTATTTTAGTTCTATTACGAGTTCGGGGACTAGCTAAGTGTCTCTCGTAGTATTTGTACCTGAAATTATGGCCTAACCCTAACCTGATACACATACTACGTCCCGGTGTCCGCCATCTTGGTTCACATACTTCGGGGGTACCGAATTCTTTGTATGCGCGTGTGCAGTAGTCTGCATCTCCAGTACTAATTCGACTTTGTGAATGGCCTTATTACCGATCATTCGATCGCGAACTATTTTGAAGATTTTAGTCCATCTCGGTCAAAAGCAGGCTGGGCACCTCTGATATATATAAACTTCAGTATTCAAGGCTTTCATAAACAAATGACATTGTAGTGGCGTAATAACGTGATGACTCGAGTTGACGAGATGACTCGAGTCACTTTGTCTGGGTGAAGGTATGACTGCACGAACCTCCTCAACATTGCATTCTATAGATAAATATTGACTAGCAGGCGGGAAATTCATCGCTTCGTTGGAGTTGAAATAACTTGATGACGTATCGCAAAAACTAGGTTGGAAGTTACTTGAATATGTTTTGTTAGCGTATTTGTTTCAGTATATATGGGGTGTCCATAAAGTTCTTTTACGATTTCATTTTTGTTATGAAGTCAATTCTCAATATATCTTAACCAGGTTTGTTATTTTTGATCAGTAATTGTTTAAGTATTTTTACTTACTTTGATACATCTGTGAGGGCCAGAACAATATGTGCATGCTATCGATAAATTTCCATGGCAATTTAAATTTTTTAGAACTTTATGCAGTGGTTCTTAAACTTTTTTTGCTCGCGGCGCACTTAGCCAATTAAAAAAATGTACATAAGTTAGCTTCAAAAAAAGTATTTTGCAAATGTTAATGCGATGTGTGTGCCTGTTTTAAGAAACAATTGAAACGAGGTTCGTTCCCTCCCTTTTTTGCTTTTAATTTCAACCATTGCAGATAATCCGTTTTTCTGTCGCCGGATTGTTTACAAATACATTATGACATACCAATACAATAAAACGTGACACTCACCCTTACTACAACGACAAGGCAAATGCAGTTATATTACCAGTTTAATACTGGATACTCAAGTCTCACAGGCTTGCCCGTTGCATGCATGTCTATATGTATAACACGAATAGCTTATTTTCTAAAATTCCCAAAAGCTCCGCGGCACACCTGAGAATCTCTTGCGGCACACAGTTTAAGGAACGCTGCTTTATGGACACCCTATAGATCAGATCAGTGTATCCCAAACTTTTTTTTTCGCGACCCCAATTTTCATAAAATCAAAGCCTACAGAAACTCGCAACCCCGCAACTAGAAACGTTGAGCAACTTCAAAAAACAGCACTGTCTATCAGTTTAATTACCCCAATGACAACAATATACCACCTGTATATCGACTGCAAGTGGACGTTGAACATTGGCCCAAAAATATATGAACGAGTCCTGCAATGCGCCGGAAAAACATAGCATTGAACCGCAGAGTAAATACAGCCCTTACCCAGCGATGACAGTGTTAGGAACTGAATTATATGAGAATATATTTATGCGATTCAGCTCACGTTAAGCCATTGATATCACGTACCAAGGTAGTTTTATGGGTACTCCCGAAGTATCCTGGTTTTCACTATAAACATTTACAGTTTAATACCATTTGTTTGATTCGAAACATTATAACACATTTACAAATTACGACACATACTCGAAGCTGTCAAACTTTTTATATCATACAATAACTAGCATTTACATACTCAAAGCATTTGAACTCAATTTTAATGAATGCCATATTGCTGGGGACATCTACGATTTTAAATATCAATAATTCCACTATCGATAATGCCGTTGTCACGCGATTTATTTATTTAAAAACACGCAATTTATTTACGATCCTCAAAAGCTGTCACACTTTTAAAATTCATAGTACAAGAAGTATTTACATTTTCAACTTTAACAACTATTTCCAACATTACGATGCGAACTCCAAACTCAAAAAAGCAAAACTTGGAAAGTACGTTTTTCGAATATGACGAAAATGTGTACTTTTTGATTTTCAAACAACTGTACCTATTACTAAATTCCCTTGAAATATACCGGGTGTCAATAAAGTCCCTTCACAATTTTGTTATGAAGTCAATTCTCAATATATATTAAAACTCTCAAATATAAGTTTTTTCAAAATTTCAAAATACGCCTCTTTGTCCCGAAACCCCCCAATTAAAGCAGCCTTCCTATCCTTCATACAGACCCGCACTGAAGCTTACGCTTCATAAATCCCATTTCTAAAGTAACTTTAACTTTCTTCCAACTCAGCAAATACCGATCTCAATCAAGCGTTCAATGGAAAGGTTGTTATTCACCAGTTTATTAAATCTTAGCGATTTGCGAATTCCTTCCACAGCGAGTGAAGAAAACATCGCATTACCGTTCAGCTTGAACGACAAAAACGTAAGACGAACCTCAACTTGGCTCGATTTGTGCTCAATGCCAAAAAAATCGTACAATTCAAGAACATTTTGCAGTAAGCCTATACAGTAACATTTATCGAGAAAACGGAGTTCTCCAGAAGTATGCGTACCAAGAAGGTGGACACCGAAACGTAGTATGTGTACCAGGTTAGGGTTAGGCCATGATTTTAGTTACAAATACTACGGAAGTCACTTGGCTAGTCCCCGAACTCGTCATAGAACTAAAAACAGGGAAGGTGGAATCAAATTATGACCCAACCTTAACCTGGTACACATACTGTGTTTCGATGTCCGCAATCTTGGTACGCACCGAAAGGAGAACATTATGACAATGTTCAATTTGGACGACAAAAGTGAAAGACGGACGACTTGCAACTTGGTTCGATTTATGCTCACTGCTATAAAAAAATCGTACAATGTAGAAGCATTTTAAAGTAAATCTATTCAGTGAAATTTATATGTTATATTTGTATTGTAGGTGGCTGGCATCGAGGTTTCTTATGAAAGAGTGAGAGATTTTATTTTTTGTGAACTAAAATAAAATAACAGTCATCGCGATAAATAAAAAATATTAAGTAATAAATTAGTTTGATATAGACAAGAGGGATTGATACGAACAGACGGTCATCAAAGATCCTCACTTTTTTCACCTCATTCATGACGTAATGAAGGATCTTTTGTACAAGGCGGCGGCGGCGGCTAATGCAAAAATGTAAGTTTTGAGAGAAACATCCCAGCACGTTTCAAATACCAAATTAGTAAATATCCAGTTGGGGATAGGTATGATTGAAAGAAATTAAATTTCCAGCGCAATCTGCGATTCTAACTTGATAATTACTAATTTCCTTATTTTGAGCGTTGGTGGGGATTTGTACGGGAGATCCATGGCTACGTGTTCAGATTCCTATTCAGAGTGAAAGACGAATAACTACGTCACATAAAAAGATCACTGTCAACCTACGAGACCGACATCGTATAAGTACAACGCTCTAACCCGTGGTTCTCAAACTTTTTAAGCCGCGCCTCCTTTTTGGAATTTGTCAAGAATCGCGGCCCAATAATAACTATCTAACATTAAGCTACAAATAACAGATAGTTAAGGCGAAAATTTCATTCGAAAAACACGTTGAAAATACGTGGACAGAACGTAAATATCCAAAATAAAGAAATGTTGAAATCCAAAAAAAGGCGGCCAAGATCAAATATAAGAACTATTTTTATTCGTTTGAGAGCCACTGCTCTAACCACTGTACCCTGGTTTCCCAGTCGAGAAGTAATTCCTCCACAAAGAATGAATTGTGTCGTTCTGGGGGGGATTTGCTCTGTATTTGCTGTGGTTTTACTAATATTTTTCAGTTCTGTTTATTATTACTACAAGGTGGTCGCTAAAAAAAAAATTTGAAGGTCAGGTGAGATTCAAAACAATATGTGCATGCTATCGATAATTTTCCATGGCAATTTAGAAATTTTAAAACTTTATGCAGTGGTTCTTAAACTTTTTTTGCTCGCGGCGCACTCAGCCAATTAAAAAAATGTACATAAGTTAGCTTCAAAAAAAGTATTTTGCAAATGTTAATGCGATGCGTGTGCCTGTTTCAAGAAACAATTGAAACGAGGTTCCTTCCCTCCCTTTTTTGCTTTTAATTTCAACCATTGCAGATAATCCGTTTTTCTGTCACCGGATTGTTTACAAATACATTATGACATAACAATACATTAAAACGTGATACCAACCCTTACTACAACGAGAATGCAAATGCAGTTCTATTACGAGGTTAATACTGGATACTCGAGTCTCATTAACTTGCCCGTTGCATGCATGTCTATGTGTAACACGAATAGCTTATTTTCTAAAATTCCCAAAAGCTCCGCGGCACACTTGAGAATCTCTTGCGGCACACAGTTTAAGGAACGCTGCTTTATGGACACCCTATAGATCAGATCAGTGTATCCCAAACTTTTTTTTCGCGACCCCAATTTTCATAAAATCAAAGCCTACAGAAACTCGCAACCCCACAACTAGAAACGTTGAGCAACTTCAAAAAACAGCACTGTATATCTGTTTAATTACCCCAATGACAACAATTTACCACCTGTATATCGACTGCAAGTGGACGTTGAACATTGGCCCAAAAATATATGAACGAGTCCTGCAATGCGACGGAAAAACATAGCATTGAACCGCAGAGTAAAAACAGCCCTAACCCAGCGATGACAGGTTTAGGAACTGAATTATATGAGAATATATTTATGCGATTCAGCTCACGTTAAGCCATTGATATCACGTACCAAAGTAGCTTTATGGGTACTCCCGAAGTATCCTGGTTTTCACTATAAAAATTTACAGTTTAATACCATTTGTTTGATTCGAAACATTATAACACATTTACAAATTACGACACATACTCGAAGCTGTCAAACTTTTTATATCATAAAATAACTAGCATTACATACTCAAAGCATTTGAACTCAATTTTAATGAATGCCATATTGCTGGGGACATCTACGATTTTAAATATCAATAATTCCACTATCGATAATGCCGTTGTCACGCGATTTATTTATTTAAAAACACGCAATTTATTTACGATCCTCAAAAGCTGTCACACTTTTAAAAATCATAGTACAAAAAGTATTTACATTCTCAACTTTAACAACTATTTCCAACATTACGATGCGAACTCCAAACTCAAAAAAGCAAAACTTGGAAAGTACGTTTTTCGAATATGACGAAAATGTGTACTTTTTGATTTTCAAACAACTGTACCTATTACTAAATTCCCTTGAAATATACCGGGTGTCAATAAAGTCCCTTCACAATTTTGTTATGAAGTCAATTCTCAATATATATTAAAACTCTCAAATATAAGTTTTTTCAAAATTTCAAAATACGCCTCTTTGTCCCGAAACCCCCCAATTAAAGCAGCCTTCCTATCCTTCATACAGACCCGCACTGAAGCTTACGCTTCATAAATCCCATTTCTAAGGTAACTTTAACTTTCTTCCAACTCAGCAAATACCGATCTCAATCAAGCGTTCAATGGAAAGGTTGTTATTCACCAGTTTATTAAATTTTAGCGATTTGCGAATTCCTTCCACAGCGAGTGAAGAAAACATCGCATTACCGTTCAGCTTGAACGACAAAAACGTAAGACGAACCTCAACTTGGCTCGATTTGTGCTCAATGCCAAAAAAATCGTACAATTTAAGAACATTTTGCAGTAAGCCTATACAGTAACATTTATCGAGAAAACGGAGTTCTCCAGAAGTATGCGTACCAAGAAGGTGGACACCGAAACGTAGTATGTGTACCAGGTTAGGGTTAGGCCATGATTTTAGTTACAAATACTACGGAAGTCACTTGGCTAGTCCCCGAACTCGTCATAGAACTAAAAACAGGGAAGGTGGAATCAAATTATGACCCAACCTTAACCTGGTACACATACTGTGTTTCGAGGTCCGCCATCTTGGTACGCACCGAAAGGAGAACATCATAACAATGTTCAATTTGGACGACAAAAGTGAAAGACGGACGACTTGCAACTTGGTTCGATTTATGCTCACTGCTATAAAAAAAATCGTACAATGTAGAAGCATTTTATAGTAAATCTATTCAGTGAAATTTATGTGTTATATTTGTATTGTAGGTGGTTGGCATCGAGGTTTCTTATGAAAGAGTGAGAGATTTTATTTTTTGTGAACTAAAATAAAATAACAGTCATCGCGATAAATAAAAAATATTAAGTAATAAATTAGTTTGATATAGACAAGAGGGATTGATACGAACAGACGGTCATCAAAGATCCTCACTTTTTTCACCTCATTCATGACGTAATAACGGATCTTTTGTACAAGGCGGCGGCGGCTAATGCAAAAATGTAAGTTTTGAGAGAAACATCCCAGCACGTTTCAAACACCAAATTAGTAAATATCCAGTTGGGGATAGGTATGATTGAAAGAAATTAAATTTCCAGCGCAATCTGCGATCCTAACTTGATAATTACTAATTTCCTTATTTTGAGCGTTGGCGGGGATTTGTACGGAAGATCCATGGCTGCGTGTTCAGATTCCTATTCAGAGTGAAAGACGAATAACTACGTCACATAAAAAGATCACTGTCAACCTACGAGACCGACATCGTATAAGTACAACGCTCTAACCCGTGGTTCTCAAACTTTTTAAGCCGCGCCTCCTTTTTGGAATTTGTCAAGAATCGCGGCCCAATAATAACTATCTAACATTAAGCTACAAATAACAGATAGTAAGGCGAAAATTTCATTCGAAAAACACGTTGAAAATACGTGGACAGAACGTAAATATCCAAAATAAAGAAATGTTGAAATCCAAAAAAAGGCGGCCAAGATCAAATATAAGAACTATTTTTATTCGTTTGAGAGCCACTGCTCTAACCACTGTACCCTGGTTTCCCAGTCGAGAAGTAATTCCTCCACAAAGAATGAATTGTGTCGTTCTGGGGGGGATTTGCTCTGTATTTGCTGTGGTTTTACTAATATTTTTCAGTTCTGTTTATTATTACTACAAGGTGGTCGCTAAAAAAAAAATTTGAAGGTCAGGTGAGATTCAAAACAATATGTGCATGCTATCGATAATTTTCCATGGCAATTTAGAAATTTTTAAACTTTATGCAGTGGTTCTTAAACTTTTTTTGCTCGCGGCGCACTCAGCCAATTAAAAAAATGTACATAAGTTAGCTTCAAAAAAAGTATTTTGCAAATGTTAATGCGATGCGTGTGCCTGTTTCAAGAAACAATTGAAACGAGGTTCCTTCCCTCCCTTTTTTGCTTTTAATTTCAACCATTGCAGATAATCCGTTTTTCTGTCACCGGATTGTTTACAAATACATTATGACATAACAATACATTAAAACGTGATACCAACCCTTACTACAACGAGAATGCAAATGCAGTTCTATTACGAGGTTAATACTGGATACTCGAGTCTCATTAACTTGCCCGTTGCATGCATGTCTATGTGTAACACGAATAGCTTATTTTCTAAAATTCCCAAAAGCTCCGCGGCACACTTGAGAATCTCTTGCGGCACACAGTTTAAGGAACGCTGCTTTATGGACACCCTATAGATCAGATCAGTGTATCCCAACTTTTTTTTTCGCGACCCCAATTTTCATAAAATCAAAGCCTACAGAAACTCGCAACCCCACAACTAGAAACGTTGAGCAACTTCAAAAAACAGCACTGTATATCTGTTTAATTACCCCAATGACAACAATTTACCACCTGTATATCGACTGCAAGTGGACGTTGAACATTGGCCCAAAAATATATGAACGAGTCCTGCAATGCGACGGAAAAACATGGCATTGAACCGCAGAGTAAAAACAGCCCTAACCCAGCGATGACAGGTTTAGGAACTGAATTATATGAGAATATATTTATGCGATTCAGCTCACGTTAAGCCATTGATATCACGTACCAAGGTAGTTTTATGGGTACTCCCGAAGTATCCTGGTTTTCACTATAAACATTTACAGTTTAATACCATTTGTTTGATTTGAAACATTATAACACATTTACAAATTTCGACACATACTCGAAGCTGTCAAACTTTTTATATCATACAATAACTAGCATTTACATACTCAAAGCATTTGAACTCAATTTTAATGAATGCCATATTGCTGGGGACATCTACGATTTTAAATATCAACAATTCCACTATCGATAATGCCGTTGTTACGCGATTTATTTATTTAAAAACACGCAATTTATTTACGATCCTCAAATCTGTCACACTTTTAAAAATCATAGTACAAGAAGTATTTACATTTTCAACTTTTACAACTATTTCCAACATTACGATGCGAACTCCAAACTCAATAAAGCGAAACTTGGAAAGTACGTTTTTCGAAATGACGAAAATGTGTACTTTTCGATTTTCAAACAACTGTAACCTATTGCTAAATTTCCTTTGAAATATACAGGGTGTCAATAAAGTCCCTTCATAATTTTGTTATGAAGTCAATTCTCAATATATATTAACCAGGTTTGTTGTTTTTTATTAGTAATTGTTCAAGTATTTTCACTTCATTTAGTACATCTATGAGGACCAAAACAATATATATTATCGATAAATTCCCTTTCAATTTCCAAAAAATTACAGGACTTTATGGACACTCTATATTGCTTGAAACTATTATTAGATACCAGCTCGAAGAGTATTTATTTTATTAAAACTCTCAAATATAAGTTTTTTCAAAATTTCAAAATACGCCTCTTTGTCCCGAAACCCCCCAATTAAAGCAGCCTTCCTATCCTTCATACAGACCCGCACTGAAGCTTACGCTTCATAAATCCCATTTCTAAAGTAACTTTAACTTTCTTCCAACTCAGCAAATACCGATCTCAATCAAGCGTTCAATGGAAAGGTTGTTATTCACCAGTTTATTAAATCTTAGCGACTTGCGAATTCCTTCCACAGCGAGTGAAGAAAACATCGCATTACCGTTCAGCTTGAACGACAAAAACGTAAGACGAACCTCAACTTGGCTCGATTTGTGCTCAATGCCAAAAAAATCGTACAATTTAAGAACATTTTGCAGTAAGCCTATACAGTAACATTTATCGAGAAAACGGAGTTCTCCAGAAGTATGCGTACCAAGATGGCGGACACCGAAACGTAGTATGTGTACCAGGTTAGGGTTAGGCCATGAATTTAGTTACAAATACTACGGAAGTCACTTGGCTAGTCCCCGAACTCGTCATAGAACTAAAAACAGGGAAGGTGGAATCAAATTATGACCCAACCTTAACCTGGTACACATACTATGTTTTGAGGTCCGCCATCTTGGTACGCACCGAAAGGAGAACATCATAACAATGTTCAGTTTGGACGACAAAAGTGAAAGACGGACGACTTGCAACTTGGTTCAATTCATGCCCACTGCTATAAAAAAATCGTACAATGTAGAAGCATTTTGTAGTAAATCTATTCAGTGGAATTTATATACTATATTTGTATTGTACGTGGCTGGCATCGAGCCTTCTTATGAAAGAGAGTGAGAGATTTTATTTTTTTGTGAACTAAAATAACAGTCATCGCGATAATAAAAAATAATTACAAGTAATAAAAAAATTTGATATAGACAGGAGGGCGTGATATAACTAGAGATGTACCGATGTATCGGTATCGGGTATCGGTATCGGCAATATCGGCCAGTTTCCGGTATCGGCCATGTATCGGTATCGGTTAGATTGAGGCCGATATTAGTTGAGTTGGAATACAACTTTTTAATTTATTTTTTGTCTGGAGAGATCGTGAGCTATGAGCCATACATGTCCCACCCCCGCGATAGAATAGGATTCACGTGTTTTTAGCTATTTATCAGCCAAACTAGCTCAACTAATTTGGCTATTTTTGCTGTCAAATATTTATATTGACATTTTTAATATTACATAGTAATTATGAAGAAATATATCAACACAGCACATAACAAAAAGCAACTAGGCACCCAGTTTTAAATCATACAGTGGAATTGGGGTCCCTATTAACGGCACATAGACTTTTGGCACGGGTATAAATTCTGACTGTTTGTCGTCAAATACGAGTGCCATTTAGTCCGTCGACATCGATAAACTAAATTCCGACACAATTATCCCTCTACGCAGGTATTAATTTTAATTTTGTTTAACTACACAATGACTTTATAGATATATTAGCATGGCCGCCTAGCCCTAGACTGTCTCAAAATGGTTCCGTTACATTTGAACCCACGTACATTTGAACCCATGACAATTTCACCTGCATGCTATTGCACATATGGACTTTTTTTTTGTTTTACGGATAGTTGAACCCATACTAACCCTAACCCATGGGATTCAGCACCCGCATATAGATCGAACCCGCGGATATACACATAGGTTCAAATGTACGTGGGTTCAAATGTACGGTCACCTCTCAAAATATATGATAGCAATTGTAAAATATTATAAAATAGTAAAGTAAAAAAATATCCTCGACGGTTATGGGTAATCCTCCTTTTTGTCGGTGCTGATTGATAGTCTTTTATGTTGGCTTTGACTTATTGCTTCGACGATTACGATTAGCCACAAAATAAAAAACTTGTAAAATGCTATTAATTTGAACGTAGGACGGCGGCGCTAGAATGTGTGGGCGATATTCGATATTCTTTTAAACACGAATAACGATATTCGAGGATCGCGATATTCACATTAAATTCAAATTGGACATCCGGGCTTATGAGTTTTCTAATTGAACACCGCGATTACTAGCGTTACTGTACAATGTATCTTAATCAGTTAAAGCAAACACCAAACATTAATTTCATATTATGTGATATATCTTTTTTTCGTTCTGAAATAATGTGTACTATGAGCAACGCTCAAAGACCATTGTTTTAACCCGTCTGCCTCACACAGCACATCTAATTAAGTAATAATCACATAGTATCGGTATCGGAATATCGGTAATATCGGCATTTTTGTAGTATCGGCGTATCGGTATCGGTATCGGCGTTTTTAGCTGGTATCGGATCGGTATCGGTATCGGCGACAAGAGTGGTATCGGTAAATCTCTAGATATAACCAGACGGTCATCAAAGCAATTTGCATTCCTAACTTGATAATAACTAATTTTCCTATTTTGAGCGTTTGCGGGGGTGATTGTTGGAGGAACTTTGTACAAAAGTTCCTTGACTACTTGTAGAAATCCTTATTCTGAGTGAAAGGCGAATAACTACGCAGCGTACAAAATGATCACTATGAACCCACGAGACCAACATCGTAAATTCCAACGCTCTAACCACAGTGGCCAGGTTTCGCAGCCAGGAAGTAAAGTTGCTTTTGTAAAACTGTAAATATTGTTCAAAAACGTAACTCTTACGTCAGTAGATGGGTCAAAGTTTTAGCCTCTCGTCCAAAAAACTTCCCCACCCTGATCTAGAACGTGTGAGATAGGGAACTTCAAAGACCCGAAGTAACGTGAAGATCATGCCAAAATTCATTTTTTGAATATTTAAAAATCTCATAATGCTCTGCTTTGTATTTTTGTTTTTAATAAATGAAAATAAAATACATTCCCCCAAAATAAGCCCTAGTGTTATTTTTCGAAAGTAACTTGGAATAAGACTCTGTCCCTTTTTCCGGGAAAACACGGTGGTTTACTGCAAAATATTAGTTAATTTACTGTCCAAATCACAGATTAATTTGAATTCCAATCCATCGCACTCGGGCGCGTAAGTACATACGTAAATTCATATTTATGAGGTATATTTCGCCCACTGTCATAATTTGTTCATTCAAAGGTGTAATAAAATTTTATAAAAACGCGCAATGTAGATTGATTTTACTTAGTCTGGTCCGCGACTACATTTTGAATTTGCAATGTAGCCCCATAGCAAAAATAATTGCCCAGCCGTGACCTAGACCAGTGATTCCCAAAGTGGGCGATATCGCCCCCCGGTGGGCGAAAATGATACAGAGGGGGGCGAAAAAGTCAAAGGGGGCGATGGGGGGGGGGGGGCGATTTCACAAAACCTGTTTTTGTTCGGCGCATCGTGCACTTAATTCTGTACTCTGTGTGCATTCGCATGCTTGAATCACGGGGACGATTATCACACGCCAAAGGATTACTGGACTCGTCTTCGCAGTAAGTTACGGTAGTTTGCGTATCGCTCGGCAAAATACGGCCGGAGTAAAATGATCTGTTCCGGGACGATTCACTGAATGGACCTTTCCCCGACCTTTGACCGCGAAAAATTCTTCCTGTTTTTTAAAAGTACCGATAAAGAATTTTAGCCTAGTCTATCACATATTATTTTACACTAATTTTTGATTACTGTATTTAAGCTGAAACTCATAGGAAACTCATTGACTTATATTTAAATTTCCGAAAAACAACTAAAAACTAACAAATATGTTTAAAAAAACGTGAAAATGAGGGTGTGTCTGAGCGGATGCGGAAGAGGGCATTGTTACGTTTATTTTTGCATCTTGCTGATTAGGCAATGCCACAAAGTAAACAAAGAAGGGTATGCCTGGGGAAACATCAAAACGGCGGTTTTGACGATGAATTAATTTTATTTATAATCTACGCTCGAGGAGTAAATTATATTTTTTAGATAACAGAATTTATCGTGAGCCTCCTTTAGACTAAATTTTATTATATCCTAAAAATTCCATTGACCAGCTACTCGTTTAACGAGCCTACAATTTAATTATAATTAGACAAATGGAAACACGAAGAAAAGTTGATGCTGAGGCCAGAGGGCAGGGAGACAAATGGAAACACGGAGAAAAGTTGATGCTGAGGCCTGAGGGCAGGGGTTCAATAGCGCAGTAAATATTCGAATATATCAGTATATTGCAATGCAATAGGGAAATAAAACTCATATTCTTTCGAGAGGTTCAATCACTGCTTAATTTTTGTAAAAATGTTAAAGAATATCTTTATCAAAATTTCACAAACCATGCAAAAATACTCACTTCGATGTTTGGAAGTACATGTGCGCAAAATTATTTCCGAAAATGAACATTACAAAGAACAAGCAAAGAACTAGGTGATGAATTAGTGATGCCCATTTAGAAAAAGTTCCAATCTTGGCGTCGTAAAGCTATCAAGCGTGATGCAGCAACAAGACAGTGTCACATTAAATGTCATTGTAATATTTTTTTAATAACACGACTGAGTTGAATTCACGAATTGTCGCTGTTTTTGCGCACTGTTCCGTTTTTAACTTTAAAAAAATAAAAGCGACCCGCAAAAGACTAGCAACTCTAAATTTTGTCCCGCGAGTGACATAAAATTTGCCGACCCCTGGGCCGTAGCCGATAGTCGGTCACGGCTTCTTCCACATCCGAGTCCATGAATCCAAAAACAAATGGCTGATTAATTCTATGGACTAGAGATCGTGGTAGACTGAGGAATCGGGGATGAATTTTACCAAAGTATTTTGGTACAGGTCAAAAGGCTGTCTGGCTGTAGGAATGAATTAGATGTACGAAAATCATCATTATAAATTTGGGAAAATTAACTTTGTTTTCATTATTTTGTGGAAATGGGGTGAATTTAGGGAGTGAAATGCTATAATGCAAGTACCTTACACGGCGGTTTTTATGGAGGTAGAACCCTGAATTCTTTCATTTCCGACCTATTATATGGTGAAAAGGGGTTTTTCAACCGTGCTACTATTGCTATCAAAACAACGAAATCGCCTTTTCATCAGTAAACGGGTTAATTTTAAATATAATAAATAACTCGTTGAAGAACACCAAGCTCATCCATCTCATTAAAAAACACTATAAACTATGATTTGCCTTCTTTTTTGGTCAGTAATATATTCGTTTCAGACTTTACATTTTCTGTAGTGCAGGGGGGCGATGAAGTGGTATAAACTACTGTAGGGGGGCGATGGTCAAAAAAGTTTGGGAACCACTGACCTAGACGATGGCGCAAATTTTTTTGGACGTAGTCGATGGCAAGAAATCTCTTCTACACGTTTCAAATGATTAATCTGTGTGAGAGAAGAAAGGGTTCAATGACCTGAGATAGACCTGAGATGACCTGAGATAAAATAAGCCCTATAGTGTTGCCGTCGACCTTTCTTTCCCCCGACTGCCCCGAGATAAATATTTAAATCCTATCCCTGTGTCATCCATGCCGATGAAGTCTTTCTGTACCAATCATGTATTTGTAAACAATCCGGTGACAGAAAAACGGATTATCTGCAATGGTTGAAATTAAAAGCAAAAAAGGGAGGGAAAGAACCTCGTTTCAATTGTTTCTTGAAACAGGCACACGCATCGCATTAACATTTGCAAAATACTTTATTTGAAGCTAACTTATGTACATTTTTTTAATTGGCTGAGTGCGCCGCGAGCAAAAAAAGTTTAAGAACCACTGCATAAAGTTTTAAAATTTCTAAATTGCCATGGAAAATCATCGATAGCATGCACATATTGTTTTGAATCTCACCTGACCTTCAAATTTTTTTTTAGCGACCACCTTGTAGTAATAATAAACAGAACTGAAAAATATTAGTAAAACCACAGCAAATACAGAGCAAATCCCCCCCAGAACGACACAATTCATTCTTTGTGGAGGAATTACTTCTCGACTGGGAAACCAGGGTACAGTGGTTAGAGCAGTGGCTCTCAAACGAATAAAAATAGTTCTTATATTTGATCTTGGCCGCCTTTTTTTGGATTTCAACATTTCTTTATTTTGGATATTTACGTTCTGTCCACGTATTTTCAACGTGTTTTTCGAATGAAATTTTCGACTTAACTATCTGTTATTTGTAGCCCAATGTTAGATAGTTATTATTGGGCCGCGATTCTTGACAAATTCCAAAAAGGAGGCGCGGCTTGAAAAGTTTGAGAACCACGGGTTAGAGCGTTGTACTTATACGATGTCGGTCTCGTAGGTTGACAGTGATCTTTTTATGTGACGTAGTTATTCGTCTTTCTCTCTGAATAGGAATCTGAACACGTATCCATGGATCTCCCGTACAGATACCCGCCAACACTCAAAATAAGGAAATTAGTAATTATCAAGTTAGGATCGCAGATTGCGCTGGAAATGCAAAATTTTTCAATCATACCTATCCCCAACTGAATATTTACTAATTTGGTATTTGAAACGTGGTGGGATGTTTCTCTCAAGACTTACATTTTTGCATTAGTGGCGGCGGCCATGTACAAAAGATCCTTTATTACGTCATGAATGAGGTGAAAAAAACGGGGGTCTTTGATGACCGTCTGTTCGTATCACTCCCTCCTGTCTATATCAAACTAATTTATTACTAGTTAATATTTTATATTATCGCGATGACTGTTATTTTATTTTAGTTTATAAAAAATAAAATCTCTCTCTCTCTTCCGTGAGAAGGCTCGATGCCAGCCGCGTACAATGAAAATATAATATATAAATTTCACTGAATAGATTTACTACAAAATGCTTGTACATTGTACAATTTTTTTTATAGCAGCGAGCATGAATCGAATCAAGTTGCGAGTCGTCTTTCTTTTTGTCGTCCAAACTGAACATTGTTCTATTTTTAATGCGTACCAAGATGGCGGACCTCGAAACACAGTATGTGCACCAGGTTAAGGTTGGGTCATAATTTTATTCCACCTTCCCCTTTTATTTCTATGACGAGTTCGGGGACTAGCCAAGTGACCCCCGTAGTATTTGTTTGAAAATCGAACCAAGTTGAGGTTCGTCATTCGCTTTTGTCGTTCAAGTTGAACAGTCGTGCGATGTTTCTTTACTCGCTGTGAAAGAAATTCGCAAGTCGCTTAAGTTGCAACGATTTAGGTTGACTGAGGCCAACTGAGAATATATTTTGCTCTTTTTAAACAAAAAGAGAGCTATGCTCTAATATTTGGACACGAAGCCCATAACGAAATGTTTTACCATCATTTCCCCGAAAATCATACGGTATTTCGTATCCTATGGGAAATACAAATATGTGCTGTCCTATCCCATGAGTCATTTCTCATGGGGATTCCCCTGGACAAGCATGACAATTTACCTTCTTCCACGTTTTTGCCCCGTACTATAATAGCTTACAATTTTTATGCAAACAATTACCTTGCGCGAGATTCAAATCTTCAAACCCACGCAAAGTAATTACAATTACGATTTGAATAGTACCAAGCCCGGCAAGTTGCGATAATGGTCTAAAATATTTTGTTCTTCAAGAATTTTATAGACGACAAATTTAGGTACTCCCGTAGTATGTGTATCAGATTAGGGTTAGGCCATAATTTTATTCCAATTTTCCCTATTTTAGTTCTATTACGAGTTCGAGAACTGTCTGTGTTAGCTAAGTAGGCGAATAGCATTAGTTACCCCCATATTGTTACAATCACTTCTGGAACGCTCAAATTTATATTAATCAGAGCCTAACTCAAATTTAACTGATTATGTATGAATATTTGTCAATTATTTTTTTTTTAACTTTTCATGCTTATATACTTTCGTTCATAATACCAGAGTAATAGGCTATCCTAATATTCACTCAAACTCTACAACATGACTCAGGTGACGCTCTTGGAAAAGGAAGTACTGGAGAATATGGCTCAAATTTACTATGACAAAAAGGGAATTTTAGGTTCAGTCATCATGAACTAAATACCCCTTATGCGCAATGGAATGTCACGCCTCCTGCTAAAGAACAAAGGATTGTTACTATATTTGCAATAATGACTGTTGAAGAAGGAAATAAACTAATAAACAAATTTGAACCCTATTGCCAAAACATGTATAATTGGAACGCAATAGGACCTTGTATCGTTGGCCTTTCTCTCGTGAAACATCAATTACATATTTGTCCCGGATGTGGTCGTGCATATCAGTTCGGCTACCCGTAGTGTGTTTTATATGGATACAATATTATGTATAAATTTAATTAATGAACTACATGATGCAAACTGTGTGTTTTTTTTTTTGAGGAACATCGAACCCTTTCTTCTCTCACACTCTCTAGATTATTTATTTAAAACGTCCAGGAGAGATTTCTTGCCATCGACTACGTCAAAAAAAAATTCGCTATATCATTTAAATAACTTTAGCAGTATAGATGCAGTTGTTTGTTTTTGTTGATGAAAATTACTATGTATCATGATATGACTAAAAATTAGTGCGGTCTGCTTACTCAGTGGTGACTGATAAATGTCCCGCGATATCAAATGGGTTCGTCTCCCCTGTTCTAGATTAATCATTTAAAACGTGAAGGAGAGACTTCTTGCCATCAACTACGTCAAAACAAATTTCGCGCTATCGACTAGGTCACGGCTGGGCAATTCTTTTTGCTATGGGGACACATTGCAAATTCAAAATGCAGTGGCAGGCCTTGCTAAGTAAAATCAATCTACATTGCGCGTTTTTATAATATTTTATTACACCTTCAAATAAAACAAATTATGGCAGTGGGTGAAATATACCTCATAAACATGAATTTATGTATGTACTTATGTGCCCGAGTGCGATGGATTGGAATTAAAATTAACCTGCGATTTGGACAGTAAATCAACTGATATTTTGCAGTAAATCACTATGTTTTCTCAAAAAAAAAGAACATGGTCTTATTCCAATTTTCTTTTGAAAAATAACACTAGGGCTTATTTTGGGAGATGTATTTCATTTTCCGATATCAAAATCAAAAATACAAAGCAGAAATTTACGAGATTTTTAAATATTCGAAATATGAATCGTGGCGTGATCTTCACGCTACCTACCTCAGGTCATTGAACCCTTTCCTCTCTCACATATTTTATATTAATCATTTAAAACGTGTAGAAGAAATTTCTTGCCATCGACTACGTCAAAAAAATTTGGCGCTATCGACTAGGTCAAGGCTAGGCAATTCTATTTGCTATGGGGCCATATTGTAAATTCAAATTGCAGTGACGGGCCTGGCTAATGAAAATTAATCTACATTGCGCGTTTTTATATTATTTTATTACAAATTCAAATAAAACAAATTTTGACAGTGGGCGAAATATACCTCATAAATATGGATTTACGTATGTGCTTATGCGCCCGAGTGCGATGGATTGGAATTAAAATTGACCTGCGACTCGGACGGTACATTATCTGATATTTTGCAGTAAATCACTGTTTCCCCCAAAAAGGACAGGGTCTTATTCCAATTTTCTTTCGAAAAATAACACTAGGGCTTATTTTGGGGGGATGTATTTTATTTTCATTTATCAAAAACAAAAGTACAATACAGAGAATTACGAGATTTTTAAATATTCAAAATATGAATCTTGACATGATCTTCACGTTACTTCGGTTCATTCAGACACAATTAAAAATAGGTTCCTTCCCTCCCTTTTTTGCTTTTAATTTCAACCATTGCAGATAATCCGTTTTTCTGTCGTCGGATTGTTTACAAATACATTATGACATAACAATACAATAAAACGTGACAATCACCCTTACTACAACGACAAGGCAAATGCAGTTCTGTTACCAGTTTAATACTGGATACTCAAGTCTCACAGGCTTGCCCGTTGCATACATGTCTATGTGTAACACAAATAGCTTATTTTCTAAAATTCCAAAAAGCTCCGCGGCACACCTGAGAATCTCTTGCGGCACATTAGTGTGCCACGGCACACAGTTTGAGTTACGTTGCTTTATGGACACCCTATAGGTAATATAAACTTTAGTATGAAAAAAAATGTCATTGCAAAGGCGTCGAAGTCTGCGATCAATCATAAAACAAAATTGTCGTTTTGTATGAAGGAATTTATCGCTTCGTTGAAACTGACGTAACTTGATGACGTATCGAAAACTCTAGGGAAGTCACCTGATTATGTTTGCTTGTTCGCATATTTGTTTCAGTATTTACCCAAACAATTTTCGAAATATGAAAGAGATTCATGTCAAGTGGTAAGTGTGGAAGTAGCCACTAGCCAGGGCGATAATCCCGTAGTATGTGTACCAGGTTAGGGTTAGGCCTAAATTCCGATTTTCCCTATTTTAGTTCTATTACGAGTTCGGGGACTGTCTGTGTTCGACAAGTGAATATACCCCCTGTACATAGGTTTCAGTCCCTTTACACAACTTGATGTAAAGTAGGCGAACAAAATTAGTTACATCCATATTGTTCTCATACTTCTCGAGCGCCGCCACGGGTATTGCTAGTGCTGGTCAATAGTAATGAAAATATAATAACAAAAATGCGAAAACTTTTATTATTTAAACTCCATCATCCATCCTCCATTTTGTCGATGTTCTATCTTTCACATGCTCACTTTAACCCAACGTTTTTCAACCTTTCTCGTTGAAATCCTCCTTTTGCCCATTTTGAGGTGCTCTCAAAGTATTCGTACCAAGATGGTGCATAACCTGAACATAGTATGTGTATCAGGTTAATATTCAGGTTGTGCGTCATCTTGGTTCGAATACTCCCGGTGCGCCCATTTTGGAACCTAACATAATATGAGTACTATGTATGGAAAGTCCTTCATATATTTTAATATTCAATAACATACTACTAGTGTCATGTGCAAATCGAACTTTCTTTCCAGTTAGAGTAGTTTATAATCAGTACATGAAGAATATTTATATAGGTATTACAAATAACGGAACTCCAGGAGTATGTGCACCAAGATAGCGCACAACCTGAACATAGTATGTGTACCAGATTACGGTTCAGGTTGTGCGCCATCTTGGTGCACATACTTCGAGAGCGCTCAAATAATTATAGAAATGCTAGTAATCCTACATCAAATGCAAAGCAAAATTCCGTCGCAGGAACGACAGCATTCTTCTATTGCGTGATTGAGAAACGTGCTTCTATTGATATCCGTCAACGACCCCAGGCCCCGAAATTCATTTCTAAATCGGTCTGTTTGTTGAGCTAAGGCGGTTTCGGTCAATTGAGACGCTGAAAGGCAGAATCACCAGTCGAGCGATTCATTTAAGTTAGAACTGATGCCTCTCCCCCACCCCACTTTGTTTGTTATTCCAGTGGTATTTATTGGTGTGTTATTTATATCGGTAGATTCGCAATTAGTTTCATTTGTTTCGGGATAAATAAACATTAGGGTACTCACGGAGTATGTGAACCAAGATGGCGGACACCGGAACGTGGTATGTGTACCAGGTTAGAGTTAGGCCATAAATTTTTTCCAATTTTCCTTATTGTGACTGCCGTAGTATTTGTACCTTAAATCATAACCTTACCCTAACCTGGTACACATACTACGTTTCAGTGTCCGCCATCTTGGTTCACATACTTCGGGAGTACCACAATTAAGACCCCACGACTAGGCTTGCACGAATTGACAAAAATCAATTCCGTAATTACGGCCAAATCGATTACGTAATGACCCCGTAGTTGCGATATTTTTTTCACACTTTTAAACCTATCATAACAACCAATTTAATCCACTTCTATTCCGAATGGGACATCGACAGTTGGGACAGTTTGGTTTTCATATTTCCGCCAGTACTACACGCCGGCGACATATGCTAAAGACAAATATCAAGGAGTGAATTCAAATAAATTTTATTCTGATTTTTATCTTTTGTGTTAGCTTTGATTTTCCTTTATCAACTTTATCACCCAATTTTATGCGATCAATTTTATCATTACCAACACTGGTATGTGGTAATATATTTATGAAACGATAGTTGACTTTTTTAAAATCGTATTAACGTATTAATACGAGTTTCGTATTAAATAAAAATTCCGGGTTTCTAATTTATAAATCAACGACGAGCGTATTCTCTCGTTTGATTATACTTGCGCTTGCCTCACGACGAAGACTTGTTATTGTACCGTTTTTTTACATTATCCGACTTTACTACCTAGTTAGCATTTCATAATAATTATTGATGCCGACTTATTGACGATATTCCGATTACCATGCTTCATTTTACATTAAATCATTTCGCGGCCTAAATGTTATAACATTATTTGCGATAAATTTAGATTAAATATTAATTATTTGCGCATTATTCAAATACCGTACTTATGTGACATGCCTTCTCCGAAAATACAAAGTTACATCGCAAAACAATGCATTTGGTGGCATTTATTTTGCACTCACGAAAATATTAATTTACTTTTCTAACTCAAGTCGACAATCCTATCGGCTAAGATTGACACAAGTTTGTGCCGGTGGTATTTGAGTCGACGATAAATCAAAATAAGTTGCCGCATGTGGTAAAGACTTAAAGATATTGTAAAGACATATTTGGCCGAGATAGTGCGAGGCATTGTGAAAACAAGGCCAAGTACGGACAGATATATAACGATAAAACCGGTAACAGAACATCAAGATTTTGTAATAGAAAATGGATCTCGCGCGGAATAAACATGGGAAATCCCGTATTTTTGTTGTTTCTCTGCCGTCTGAATCGCTTTACCGATGCCGGAAAGACTAAGTTGCGTTGGTTCATTACGCAAGTTCTCTTCCGTCGTCATATTGCTGTTTGATAAGCGCGACATTAATTATCACGGCATTTACAAATAGACCATGTTTGGTAAGTTGATCTCTTACATTCTTTAGTCATTTCACCCGAAGAAGTTGAAACCAGGTGTGTTGGCGTCCATCGGTCTCAACACAATTCTATCCCATATCTACGCTTAATATGTACATTTGCCATGCTAGATAAGTTGGTAATAGGTTAGTAAATGGCTACGCGTTATGCCTTCTCCATCTGCATAACAAGAGAGAGAAAAACGGCTGCGAATACCGGAACTCTAACTTCTTCTACTTATTAAACTTTTATTAATTTTTTACAACCGACGGAATTGACTGCTCTAAAGAGAGCTCGTTTCAATCGCGAAAGCGCTCCACCAATACTTACGAATTTACGTAATTCGTAACTTCGCTTCCGTAACTCGAAATAATTCCGTAATTCCGTAAATCCGTAAATTACGTGCAAGCCTACCCACGACACACATGTCAATACAAATGGTAGGAATTGTTTCAAAAATGTTTTCCTCCTCGCCCCCCCCCCCTCCCCCGCACTAATTGGCTAAGTGCGCCGCAAACAAAAAATTTTAAGAACCACTGCACAAAGTTTTAAAAAATTTAAATTGCCATGGGAATTTATCGATAGCATGCACATATTGTTTTGGCCCTCACAGACGTATTAAATGAAGTAAAAATACTTAAACAATTACTGATCAAAAATAACAAACCTGGTTAAGATATATTGAGAATTGACTTCATAACAAAATTGAAATTGTAAAAGAACTTTTTGGACTCCCCGTATAAACGGAAACAAATACGCTAACAAAAACATATTCAAGTAACTTCTAACCTAGTTTTCGCGATACGTCATCAAGTTATTTCAACTCCAACGAAGCGATGAATTTCCCGCCTGCTAGTCAATATTCATCTACAGAATGCAATGTTGAGCAGGTTCGTGCAGTCATACCTTCACCCAGACAAAGTGACTCGAGTCATCTCGTCAACTCGAGTCATCACGTCATTACGCCACTACAATGCAATTTGTTCATGAAAGCCTTGAATACTGAAGTTTATATATATCAGAGGTGCCCAGCCTGCTTTTGACCGAGATCGACTAAAATCTTCAAAATAGTTCGCGATCGAATGATCGGTAATAAGGCACAAACAAAAATAATTGGAACGTGGAAGGATATGGTCACGTTGGCGCTACTTTAGTGCAAGACAAAAAATGATTGCAAACTTGATGGCTCCATATGTGGTCATGTAATTTTGTTTGACTACCCTTGGTGTATTTTATATGGAGCCAATATTATGTGGAAATTTGATTAATAAACTACATAATGCGAACTGTGTATTTTTGGCCTCGTTTCATGATTGGTACAGAAAGACTTCATCGGCATGGATGACACAGGGATAGGATTTAAATATTTATCTCGGGGCAGTCGGTGGAAAGAAAGGTCGACGGCAACACTATAGGGCTTATTTTGGGGAGATGTATTTCATTTTCATTTATCAAAAACAAAATTACATCGTAGAAAATTACAAGATTTTCAAAAATACAAATTATGAATCGTGGCGTGATCTTCACGCTACCTCAGGTCATCGAACCCTTTCTTCTCTCACACAGATTAATCATTTGAAACGTGTAGAAGAGATTTCTTGCCATCGACTACGTCCAAAAAAATTTGCGCCATCGACTAGGTCACGGCTGGGCAATTATTTTTGCTATGGGGCTACATTGCAAATTCAAAATGTAGTCGCGGACCAGACTAAGTAAAATCAATCTACATTGCGCGTTTTTATAATATTTTATTACACCTTTGAATGAAACAAATTATGACAGTGGGCGAAATATACCTCATAAATATGGATTTACGTATGCGCTTATGCGCCCGAGTGCGGTAGATTGGAATCGAAATTAACCTGCGATTTGGACAGTAAATTAACTGATATTTTGCAGTAAATCACTATGTTTTCTCGAAAAAAAAGGACAGGGTCTTATTACAATTTTCTTTTGAAAAATAACACTAGGGCTTATTTTGGGAGATGTATTTCATTTTCCGATATCAAAATCAAAAATACAAAGCAGAGATTTACGAGATTTTCAAATATTCAAAATATGAATCGTGGCGTGATCCTCACGCTACCTACCTCAGGTTATTGAACCCTTTCCTCTCGCACACATTTTAGATTAATCATTTAAAACGTGTAGAAGGAATTTCTTGCCATCGACTACGTCAAAAAGTTTGGCGTTATCGACTAGGTTTAGGGCTGGGCAATTCTTTTTGCTATGGGGCCATATTGTAAATTCAAAATGCAGTGTCGGGCCTGGCTAATGAAAATTAATCTACATTGCGCGTTTTTATAATATTTTATTACACCTTTAAATAAAACAAATTATGACAGTGGGTGAATTATACCTCATAAATATGGATTTACGTATGTGCTTATGCGCCCGAGTGCGATGGATTGGAATTAAAATTAACCTGCGATTCGGACGGTACATTAACTGATATTTTGCATTAAATCACTATGTTTCCCCAAAAAAGAACAGGGTCTTATTCCGATTTTCTTTCGAAAAATAACACTAGGGCTTATTTTTGGGGGGATGTCTTATATTTTCATTTATCAAAAACAAAAGTACAAAGCAGAGAATTACGAGATTTTTAAATATTCAAAATATGAATCGTGGCATGATCTTCACGTTACTTCGGGTCATTAAGAAACAATTAAAACGAGGTTCCTTCCCTCCTTTTTTGTTTTTAATTTCAACCATTGCAGATAATCCGTCTTTCTGTACATAGTATGTGTACCAGGTTACGGTTCAGGCTGTGCGCCATCTTGATGCACATACTTCGAGAGCGCTCAAATAAATATAGAAATGCTAGTAATACTACAGCAAATGCAAAGCAAAATTCCGTCGCAGGAACGACAGCATTCTTCTATTGCGTGATTGAGAAACATGCTTCTATTGATATCCGTCAACGACCCCATGCCCCGAAATTCATTTCTGAATTGGTCTGTTTGTTGAGTTAAGGCGGTTTCGGTCAATTGAGTCGCTGAAAGGCAGAATCATCAGTCGAGCGATTCATTTAAGTTAGAACTGATGCCTCTCCCACTCTTTTTGTCATTCCAGTGGTCCGTGGTTTCAAAGGAATTTAGTAATAGGTTACAGTTGTTTGAAAATCGAAAAGTACACATTTTCGTCATATTCGAAAAACGTACTTTCCAAGTTTTGCTTTTTTGAGTTTGGAGTTCGCATCGTAATGTTGGAAATAGTTGTAAAAGTTGAGAATGTAAATACTTTTTGTACTATGATTTTTAAAAGTGTGACAGCTTTCGAGAATCGTAAATAAATTGCGTGTTTTTAAATAAATAAATCGCGTGGCAACGGCATTATCGATAGTGGAAGTGTTGATATTTAAAATCGTAGATGTCCCCAGCAATATGGCATTCATTAAAATTGAGTTCAAATGCTTTGAGTATGTAAATGCTAGTTATTTTATGATATAAAAAGTTTGACAGCTTCGAGTATGTGTCGTAATTCGTAAATGTGTTATAATGTTTCGAATCAAACAAATGGTATTAAACTGTAAATGTTTATAGTGAAAACCAGGATACTTCGGGAGTACCCATAAAACTACCTTGGTACGTGATATCAATGGCTTAACGTGAGCTGAATCGCATAAATATATTCTCATATAATTCAGTTCCTAACACTGTCATCGCTGGGTAAGGGCTGTATTTACTCTGCGGTTCAATGCTATGTTTTTCCGGCGCATTGCAGGACTCGTTCATATATTATATATTATATATATAAATTTTTTTTTTAGCGACCACCTTGTAGTAATAATAAACAGAACTGAAAAATATTAGTAAAAACCACAGCAAATACAGAGCAAATCCCCCCCAGAACGACACAATTCATTCTTTGTGGAGGAATTACTTCTCGACTGGGAAACCAGGGTACAGTGGTTAGAGCAGTGGCTCTCAAACGAATAAAAATAGTTCTTATATTTGATCTTGGCCGCCTTTTTTTGGATTTCAACATTTCTTTATTTTGGATATTTACGTTCTGTCCACGTATTTTCAACGTGTTTTTCGAATGAAATTTTCGCCTTAACTATCTGTTATTTGTAGCCCAATGTTAAATAGTTATTATTGGGCCGCGATTCTTGACAAATTCCAAAAAGGAGGCGCGGCTTGAAAAGTTTGAGAACCACGGGTTAGAGCGTTGTACTTATACGATGTCGGTCTCGTAGGTTGACAGTGATCTTTTTATGTGACGTAGTTATTCGTCTTTCACTCTGAATAGGAATCTGAACACGTATCCATGGATCTCCCGTACAAATACCCGCCAACACTCAAAATAAGGAAATTAGTAATTATCAAGTTAGGATCGCAGATTGCGCTGGAAATGCAAAATTTTTCAATCATACCTATCCCCAACTGAATATTTACTAATTTGGTATTTGAAACGTGGTGGGATGTTTCTCTCAAGACTTACATTTTTGCATTAGCCGCCGCCGCTTTGTACAAAAGATCCTTTATTACGCCTTGAATGACGTGAAAAAAACGGGGGTCTTTGATGACCGTCTGTTCGTATCACTCCTTCCTGTCTATATCAAACTAATTTATTACTAGTTAATATTTTATATTATCGCGATGACTGTTATTTTATTTTAGTTTATAAAAAATAAAATCTCTCTCTCTCTTCCGTGAGAAGGCTCGATGCCAGCCGCGTACAATGAAAATATAATATATAAATTTCACTGAATAGATTTACTACAAAATGCTTGTACATTGTACAATTTTTTTTATAGCAGCGAGCATGAATCGAATCAAGTTGCGAGTCGTCTTTCTTTTTGTCGTCCAAACTGAACATTGTTCTATTTTTAATGCGTACCAAGATGGCGGACCTCGAAACACAGTATGTGCACCAGGTTAAGGTTGGGTCATAATTTTATTCCACCTTCCCCTTTTATTTCTATGACGAGTTCGGGGACTAGCCAAGTGACCCCCGTAGTATTTGTTTGAAAATCGAACCAAGTTGAGGTTCGTCATTCGCTTTTGTCGTTCAAGTTGAACAGTCGTGCGATGTTTCCTTACTCGCTGTGAAAGAAATTCGCAAGTCTCTTGAGTTACAACAATTCAAGTTGACTGAGGCATGACAATCTTTACATTGAACAAATAACTAAGATCGGTCATAACTAATTTGGGATAAAGTTAAAATTAAAGTAGAAATGGAATTTATGAAGCGTAAGGTTAGGCCTCAGTTCGGGTCTGTATGAGGGATAGGAAGGTCGTTATGAACGATTATAGTCGATGGTTTCGGGACAAAGAAGCGAATGTTAAAATTAAAATAAAAAGATCGTGAACACGTTGTATTGAGCGTTTAAAAAGAGATAAAATGCAGTGTTTTTGTAATTTTTCACTTAGTTTTATGGTCCTTCCATAAAAGGGCTCGATGCCAGCCACTGTTACCGATTGCAGTGCGCCTCCACACTTAAGATTAGAAAGGTCGCTATGGACGATTATATTCGATGGTTTCGAGACAAAGGGCGTAAGTTTAAATTTAAAAAAATAATATTGAGAGAATTGAAACGCATTTTAATTAAGCTGGTATCCAATCATAGTTTAGAGAAATATTTTTCAATGAATTTCAGTAATAAGTTACGGTGGTTTTTAAAACAGTAAAAGGTAAATTTTCGTCATTTTGTCAAAACTTTCAATGAATTTCATATTCATCATAACTATCCATAACTATTATACATTTGTCAATCAGCCCCTTCACAAAGTATATTGTTAATTCTGAATATATTTTGCTCTTTTTAAACAAACAAGAGAGCTATGCTCTAATATTTGGACACGAAGCCCATAACGAAATGTTTTACCATCATTTCCCCGAAAATCATACGGTATTTCGTATCCCATGGGAAATACAAATATGTGCTGTCCTATCCCATGAGTCATTTCTCATGGGGATTCCCCTGAACAAGCATGACGATTTACCTTCTTCCACGTTTTTGCCCCGTACTATAATAGCTTACAATTTTTATACAAACAATTACCTTGCGCGAGATTCAAATCTTCAAACCCACGCAAAGTAATTACAATTACGATTTGAATAGTACCAAGCCCGGCAAGTTGCGATAATGGTCTAAAATATTTTGTTCTTCAAGAATTTTATAGACGACAAATTTAGGTACTCCCGTAGTATGTGTATCAGGTTAGGGTTAGGCCATAATTTTATTCCAATTTTCCCTATTTTAGTTCTTATTACGAGTTCGAGAACTGTCTGTGTTAGCTAAGTAGGCGAATAGCATTAGTTACCCCCATATTGTTACAATCACTTCTGGAACGCTCAAATTTATATTAATCAGAGCCTAACTCAAATTTAACTGATTATGTACGAATATTTGTCAATTATTTTTTTTTTAACTTTTCATGCTTATATACTTTCGTTCATAATACCAGAGTAATAGGCTATCCTAATATTCACTCAAACTCTACAACATGACGCTCTTGAAAAAGGAAGTACTGGAGAATATGGCTCAAATTTACTATGACCAAAAAGTGTTTTTCAGGTTCAGTCATCATGAACTAAATACCCATTATGCGCAATGGAATGTCACGCCTCCTGCTAAAGAACAAAGGATTGTTGATATATTTGCAAGAATGACTGTTGAAGAAGGAAATAAACTAATAAACAAATTTAAACCCTATTGCCAAAACATATATAATTGGAACGCAATAGGACCTTGTATCGTTGGCCTTTCTCTCGTGAAACATCGATTACATATTTGTCCCGGATGTCGTTGTGCATATCAGTTCGGCTACCCGTAGTGTGTTTTATATGGATACAATATTATGCATAAATTTAATTAATGAACTACATGATGCAAACTGTGTGTTTTTTTTTTTCAAGTAACATCGAACCCTTTCTTCTCTCACACTCTCTAGATTATTCATTTAAAACGTCCAGGAGAGATTTTTTGCCATCGACTACGTCAAAAAAAAATTCGCTATATCATTTAAATAACTTTAGCAGTATGGATGCAGTTGTTTGGTTTTGTTGATGAAAATTACTATGTATCATGATATGACTAAAAAGTAGTGCGGTCTGCCTACTCAGTGGTGACTGATAAATGTCCCGCGATATCAAATGGGTTCGTCTCCCCTGTTCTAGATTAATCATTTAAAACGTGAAGGAGAGACTTCTTGCCATCAACTACGTCAAAACAAATTTCGCGCTATCGACTAGGTCACGGCTGGGCAATTCTTTTCGCTATGGAACACATTGCAAATTCAAAATGCAGTGACAGGCCTTGCTAAGTAAAATCAATCTACATTGCGCGTTTTTGTAATATTTTATTACACATTCAAATAAAACAAATTATGGCAGTGGGTGAAATATACCTCATAAATATGAATTTATGTATGTACTTACGCGCCCGAGTGCGATGGATTGGAATTCAAATTAACCTGTAATTTGGACAGTAAATTAACTAATATTTTGCAGTAAACCACCGTGTTTTCCCGGAAAAAGGGACAGGGTCTTATTCCAATTCACTTTCGAAAATTAACACTAGGGCTCTTTTTTTGGGTAAAGTATTTCACTTTCCTATATCAAAAGTACAAAGCAGAGAATTGGATGGCGCACAACCTGAATTCCAACCTGGTACATATACTATGTTCAGGTTGTGCACCATCTTATTGTACATACTTCTGGAGCTCCTTGTAATGTACGGCTACTCGTGTGCTGTATGAGAAGCCAATATTACGTAGAAATTTAATCAATAAACTACATAATGCAAACTGTGTATTTTTTCGCAAGCAAAATTTACAGAGCAGAGTGGTGTACCAATATCGCTACACAATAGTTACGGCAGTATATTTTTATTTATTCGCCCTGAAAACGTCCTGGCCTCGCTTTATGATTTGCATAGTTTCAGACACAAGGATGAGATTTATATATTTATCCGGGGGATAGGAAAGCCGGCGGCTAAACCATACGGCGTCATAGTCAGGTTATCAGTCCATGTCGTAGTATGAGATTAGGATTAGTTAGCCAGTTATTTGTTTTAAATGCATAGACGTAAGGATGGAGGAAGCCTCTAATCGAGCAGTAACTACTCTTCAGAAATCCTCCCGCACTAATCATCTCCCACGGGATTCGAACATGCGAATCTCATGTAGGGGAATCAAAGTTGCGATGGCGAGAGTTATCCTAACGCAGTGGTTCTCAACCTTTTAATGACCGCGTACCACTTCACTGTTTTTTACTATGGCCGCGTACCACCGACAAAGCTCCTTTTTTGGCGTGGGGAAAAAACACAAGAAACATGCTATGTGTGTATTTCATAATGTGGCACTACATCCTTTGTGGCGTAACACGCAAAACGAACAAAAACATTCCCATATTGCTTCATTTAAGGTGAGCAATAGCGGGCGAGGGCGATCTCTAAAGACAAGAACCGATAGCGCACCAGAGCTATGGACGTTCCCCCGACCATTGACCCCGGAAAAATTACTCTTGTACTTTACTATTGCACACTTTATGCTTATTCTGAGAGTGTTTTGGTGTGTTGGCGCATATAAACTAGTTTACGTGTTTGAAACCATAATTTTTATTAAAATTAATCAACCATGTGCCGTTTGCAGGTACCGATATAGCTAAGTTTAGCCTTGTCTATCGCAGCATTTGCGGGATTCAATTTCGATCACTGCAACTAAAGTAAAGCTCCGCGGAAGACATAATGACAAATAAGTTAATTAATTCACTATTATTTTCTTGAAACACAACTGAAAACTGACAAATATCACCCAAAACTAAAAAACGAGGCAATGTTTGCAACCATGCTTGAATATCTGTTTGAGCGACAGAAGTGTATGAGCGGCTGAGTGCAGAAATTGCAATTGTTATACGTGTTGGGTCATTATTGACTTATTGTTGATTGGTTATAGTTACGGAAATAGGGAAACTGATGCTTAGGGAAACATCTATAAACGCTGTTCAGCAAATACATACAGTAAGGAACATAAAGCGTTGCCGGCATATTTTAGCCAACTGGAAGGTTAATTGTTGCAATAATTCAACTCTTCTCGCGTACCACTTAAAAAACTCCCGCGTACCACTAGTGGTACGCGTACCACAGGTTGAGAACCACTGTCCTAGCGCCTAGCGCAATTCGCCAAACCATCCAGCCGAGCAAGGTTAATATCATATTATATTCCATTCTGGCCGGTAAGAGATCGGGGGAAAATTGATGAGAATTGCGAAATGCTCTCACTCATCCAATCATTTCAAAATAAAACTGATTTCGATTTAACGTATACCAACCAGATGTAGAATTCGAACCCTCGCCATTTGAAGCCCAATTCGCAACCAAAATCGTTTTTTTCATTGACTAAACGACTAATTGCTTTTAAATTAAAGCTCGAAGATTCTTGTTGTAGCTAGAAGACTATTATTTACAATACTTCGAGGAGAATGGCCCGCGGGCCCCGGGTTGCACATTCGTGTTTTGGACACAATCGATCAATATTTTCTTGAGGGCCGTATTTGGCCGAGCGGGCCCCTGGTTGCAAACCCCTGTTTAAGACACAATCAATCAATTTTAGTCGAGGGCCGCATTTGGCCCGCGGGCTCCGGTTCGCACACCCCTGTTCAAGAAATAATCGTTCAATTTTGATTGAAGGCCGCATTTGGTACACAGGCCCCGGGTAGCACACCCCTGTTCAATACAAAATCAATCAACTTTTTTTTGAGGGCCGCATTTGGCCCGCGGGCCCCGGGGTTGCATACCCCAGCTTAGGACACAATCAATCAATTTTTATTAAAGGCCGCATTTTGGCCCAGCGGGCTCCGGGTTGCACACCCCTGTTTAAGACACAATCGATCAATTTTAATCGCGGGCCGTATTTAGTCCGCGGGCCCCGGGTTGCATCCCTTTGTTCAAGACACAATCGATCAATTATTTTGAGGGCCACATTTGGCCCGCGGGGCTCAGGTTGCACACCCCTGTTTAGGACACAGTATATCTTTTTGTCCGAGTGTCTTATTGTAAATAGTCTTGATTCAGCAAAAGTTCAAATTAGTGTCAATGAAGAAATCGCGTTTTTAATTTTTTACACTTTCTCGCTACATAAACGACATTTCTATTCTATCCATTTATAGAGTCCAGCTGCACACTAACACAAATGTCTTTCTCTTCTCGTTTTGTTCGACTTCCTCAGACATGCAGTTTACAACAACATTAACCTGACAAAGATTTTGTTATTTTTATCATAATATACTAAATTGTCACAATTTTTTGAAATAAATGAAACCATAAATTTAATGAATCATGCAAAGGGTCAATTCCCCTTGTCAGTAGTTTAATTTGCCATAACTACACTGATTTCACAAACAGACCGATCACTTTCTTCAGTTTCTTGTGTATTTTTTTTTGGTACACCGGGAGTGTGTGTACCAGGTTAGGATTCTGATTTTTCTAATTCTTAGTTCTATTACGAGTGCGGGGACTGTCTGTGTTAGCCATGTGAATATACCCCTTGCCCGTAGGTTTGAGTCCCTTCACACAACTTGATGTGAAAGAGGCGAACAAAATTTTAGCAAACTCAAAAAAGGGAGTTCGTCTTTCATTTTCCAAATAAAAAAAAACATTACTAATTAAATACATGATATTCCCCTAATACTTAGTTGCATTGATTCATATTCTATAATAATTATTTACAACCCATGCTTTGTTTCTCTAACGTTTCGTCCGACCGCCTCAGACAAGCAGTTTACAACAACATTAAACTGACAAGGATTTTGTTATTTTTATCATAATATACTAAATAGTCACAATTTTTTGAAATAAATATAAACCATAAATTTAATGAATCATGCAAAGGGTCAATTCCTCTTGTCAGTAGTTTAATTTGCCATAACTACACTGATTTCACAAACAGACCGATCACTTTCTTCAGTTTTTTGTGTATTTTTTTTTGGTTCACCGGGAGTGTGTGTACCAGGTTAGGATTCTGATTTTTCTAATTCTTAGTTCTATTACGAGTGCGGGGACTGTCTGTTTTAGCCGAGTAAATATACCCCCTTTACACATAGGTTTCAGTTCCTTCACACAACTTGATGTAAAATAAGCGAACAAAATTAGTTACCTCCATGTCGGTACACACACTTCTGGAGCGCCGTTTTTCTTTTGTCATTTCACGGAGTCTTATAGCAAACTCAAAAAAGGGAGTTCGTCTTTTATTTCATTTTCCAAATGAAAAAAACATTACTAAATAAAAACACGATATTCCCCTAATGCTTAGTTGCATTGATTCATATTCTATAATAATTATTAACAACTCATGCTTTATACGAAATGAAACCATCAATTAAATGAATCATGCTACTGGTCAATTGCTTGCTTACTTCCTCCCTTTAGTGTTGGAGATTGCCACCCACCTAAAATGGAAAGCTGGTGAATATATTGGTTATCACTCCATGCCAAAAACCTCATCTATTCTAAGAGAAAATTATGCGAATATTCGCAATATAACAGTTTTTTTCTTGAATGTCTTTTATATAATTTGATTAAATTTTCATTTTGTCTGCAAATTTGTTTCTACTAGCTTGTACAAAGGTGCTTCGAGCGAAACTTTAAGATTACCACATCGGCTAAGCAAACAAACTGAAGATTCCCCCTTTTCTAAACATAACGTCCCATTTTCGTCAACACTTAGTCGATTTTCTTAAATCTCCTAAAACACTCGAGAGAGAGAGAGTGAGAGATTTATTGTTTGTCAACCAAAAAACAAGCATTGCAACAATGATAAAAAATAATATACAACAACGTACGCAAAGTTATCGGTATAAACTGGGGAGAGCGACCATACGGCCATCCGAGTCAGGGCCCCCCATATTCACTAGTTTGCATCATGTATATAAGAGTAACGATTAATGTAAACGGGGATAGGGTTGGGTGAGATGTCGGGGGCCCTGGTTCGGGGTCGCCGCCATCTTTTGAAATTTTTTTTTTGAGAAAACTGGAAATTTTTGCTTTTTACACCACAGGATGAATGAAACCATAAATTTAATGAAACGTGCGTGCGACGGTCAATCCAACTATATAATCACCCTCAAACAAACAGCTCTTTTTAGATTTCTTGGTCGAAGATTGATTTCGATTGACTAATGATCCATGCTGGTCCAATTCTTGACAACATACTTGATCATTTGAGACTGGTCATTTCCGTCTTTCGGCGTCTTAATTGACCGTAACCGCTCTACCTTAACAACAAACAGACCGATTTAGATATTTTTCGACTCTCTTTAAGGCAGTTCCACCTGGACATTCTGGACTTTTATTGGCCATTGCTCAGATTTGGGATTTATTCGACGCACGGTTACATTTACCCTTACGAAGCAGATGATTTAAAAATCCGCGTTTCTTCTCATTTTCATTTAACAAATAAAAACTCATAGCTGGTACTTTCGACAACACTTATTTCGATTCTCTTAAAATATTATACTGAATTTTTGCAATTTACACCACAAAATAATTCAAACCATAAATTAAATAAATCGCGAGACTGGCCATTTCTGTGTTTTAGCGTCTCAATTGAACGTAACTGCTCTAGCTCAACAAACAGGCCGATTTAGAAATAAATCTCGGGGCATGGGGTCGATGACAAATTTCAATAGAAGCACATTTCTCAATCATAAAGGAATTTTTCCGCAAGAAAAGAATTCTGTCGTTCCTGCGACGGAATTTTGCTTTGCATTATATGTAGGGTTACTAATATTTCTATAGTTATTTGGGCGCTCCCGAAGTATGTGCACCAAGATGGCGCACAACCTGAACCCTAACCTGGTACACATACTATGTTAAGGTTGTGCGCCATCTTGGTGCACATACTCCTAGAGGTCCGTTATTTGTAATAACTATCAAATTTTTCTTCATGCACTCATTATGACCTACTCAAACTGTAAGAGGCAGTTCGATTTCCACATGACACTAGCTAAGTATCTTATTAAATATTGAAATATATAGAGGATTTTTAATACATAGTACACCAATAATGAGTACCAAAATGGGCGAAGGGAGGAATTCGACGAAAAAGGTTGGAAAACACGTAGAGTAAACGACAAACTGGAGGATGGATGATGAGGGATCTCGCATTTTCGTTATTATTTATTCATTCCTATTGACTCGGCAATACCCCTGGCTACGCCAACAAAAACATATTCAAGTAACTTCTACCCTAGATTTTGCGATACGTCATAAAGTTATTTCAATTCCAACGAAGCGATAAATTCCTTTATACAAAACGACAATTTTGTTTTGTGATTGATCGCCGAATTCGACGCCATCACAATGGAATTTGGGTGCTCCCGAAATATGCGAACCAAGATGGCGGACATCGGAACGTAACATGGGTAACATGTTAGGGTTAGGCGATAATTTTTTTCCAATTTTCCTTATTTTAGTCCTATTATCAGTTCGAAGACTAGCCAAGAGCCTCCCGTAGTATTTATACCTAAAATTATGGCCTAACCCTAACCTAGTACACATATTACATTCCAATGTCCGCCATCTTGGTTTGCATACTTCGGGAGCCCCGGAATTTGTTTATAAAAGCCTTGAATACTGAAGTTTATCAGACGTGGGCAACCTGCTTCTGACCGCGATCGACTGAAATCTTCAAAATACTCCGCGATCGACTGATCGGTAATAAGGTCATAAACAAAAACGAATGAGTACTGGAAATGCAGACTAAAAATTCCACCGCGGCCAATAAGGCCGGCTCTGTGGGCGCATTCCTAATGACATTGCCCAGAATCAAATAATGTATCATATTTTTGCATGTAGGCTACTGCAGTACCGTATTCTGTATTCTTCTACGGGCTCATATTCTGGAATTTATTTATTCCTCTCTAACTATGTATAGAAAGTACTTTATTTATTCAATCTTCATTGGAATTTAAAATAAATGCTACAATAATATTAATAAAGAAGCAAAGTTTCTCTCCTCAAAACGACAAAATTTTTCCCTGGGAAGAAATTCTTCTCCGGCTGGGAAACGTGGGCACAGTGGTTAGAGCCTTGGACTCTACGATGTTTTTTGACCAAGGGCGAAAAATTTTGTGATTAGACTGGCGGGCCGTTTTGTGAACGTCCCCATATCATGAAAGTTTGTGGCAACCTGAAATACAGCTTGGACAGATTACGATCATAATCTAACAAGGCTATTGCACCATACAGATTTCAATAATAACAACTATGTAGTGCACGCAAAATTGGTTGAAAGCAAAAAATTATGGCAGCATCAGGCGGACTAGATTGGATCACCCAAAGGGCCGGATTTAGCCCGCGGGCCGTAGTTTGTTCATGTCAAGGTTAAAGTGTTGGACTTTACGATGTTGGTATCGTGGGTTGACAATGATCGTAGTTAATCAACTTTCACTCCGAATGAGGATCTGCACACACAGCCGCGAATCATTTGTACAAAGACCCGCCCAAAAACACCCTCATTAACGCTCAAAATAAGAAAATTAGTAATTATTCAGCTAAGGTTGTGACCACTGAAGTGAGCATGTGAGAGGCAAAGCAAGAAGAATGGATGATGATGATGGGGCATTAAAATAATGAAGGTTTCTCGTATTTTCATTATTATCTATGTATTTGTATTGACGTCGTATTCCCTTAGTGTGTGTACCAGTTTAGGGGTTCTATTACGAATTCGGGGACTGTCTGGATCTTCGATGAACGGCGGTCGTATCCCTCCCTCCGGGATATTTAAACTAATTTATTACGTGTTATTATTTTTTAATATTCCGATGACTGTTATTTTATTTTAGTCTAAAAAAAAAGAAAATCTCTCTCACTCCTTTTTTAAGGAGGCTCGACGCCAGTCATTGTCACCTGTGCGGTCGCAGTGCTCTTCGCTTGCATTTTTCTATAGACCTCACGATAATTCTAGGTGTAAGTTATTGGACACGAAGTGGATCTATGGATCGTATTGTTATTATGTTGTTGTTGATCATCATGTTGATAGTATTATTTTTCTTGTTTTAAAAACATCGCTTTTCTAATTTACTACTGGGCCAATTGCTTTAAAATTTTCTCTGGACAAAGATTGTATTTTTTGATAGAAGTCCGTCGCTTTATTTTATCTCAAACATTTCTGTGAGCCCTATGGGATTCGTTTTTTGTGTGCGATTACGTCATCAAAAATAGCGCACCTTGTGGCGGGTATTTTTGTCGTGCAATTTGCAATACGTTTTGGATTTGTGTTATATTTGAGCATCGCTCTCTTGGTAAATCCAACGAATATAGATACTGTATAGTTATGCATATATAGATCAGCGCCAATCACGCAATCTTGGAACTCATTTTCGTATACTCTATAACTGACATGGACAAACGGAATTTGTCGAGATTACGATTAAATTTAGTTTCGACGCGAGGCTTATTGTTTTCTAATTTTGCTTTTGTAACACTGTAAATATTGTTTATAAAATGTAACTTTTTACGTCACACTTACATGGCCCTCTAGTCTACGTATGGAAAATTTTGGCCTTAGTCCAAAAACTTGCCTACCCCCTGCTCTATAAGTATGTCCGAATGATAAATTGACCAATTTAGAAAATGGATTGACCACTTGTTGCGCACAAAGATCTATTTCTCGTACAAAATGAATATTTCGAATGCTCTCGTGATACAAAAGCCCAAGTTGAAAAGTCGGTACTCCCGTAGTGTAGTATGTGTACCAGGTTGGGGTTAGGCTATCATTTTATTCTGATTTTTCCTATTTTAGTTCTATTACGAGTTCGGGGACTGTCTGTGTTAGCCAAGTGCCTATAGGTTTCAGCCCCTTCACACAACTTGATGTAAAGTAGGCGAACAAAATTAGTTATCTGCATATTGATACACATATTCCTGGAGCGCCAAAAAGTCAACCTCTGATAGAAAAGCACATCGCACAAAATTGGGCACGTTTAAAGTAAAGTGGATAAATTTCAATGGATAGATATACCACGAAATGCTTGTAAGTTATACGATTTTTTATAGTAATGAACACAAATAGAAGTAAGTTAAGAGAAGTCTTTCAATTTTGTCGATCAAACTGAACGGACCTGCGATGTTTTCTTTTCTCGCTAAATATCACTGTACAGGCATACTTCGCAATGCGTATAGATTGTAAGATTTTTTTATAGCAGCGAATACAAATTTAAGTGAGTTACGTACAAGTCATCTTTCACTTTTATCATCCAAACTAAACGTTCTTGCGATGTTTTCTACTTCACTCGATAGGCATACTACAAAATTCTAGTAAATTGTACGATTTTTTATAGCAATGAGCACAAATTGAAATAAGTTACGAGTCTTTGTCTTCGCTCTTAGGGTCCAAACTGAACGTTCTTGCGATGTTTTCTTTTATCGCTAATATTCACTGTATGGCCTACTACGAAATGCGTATAGATTGTAAGCTTTATCATAGCAACGGACACAGATTGAAGTGAGTTGAGAGTCATCTTTCGCTTTTGTCGTCCAAACTAAACGTTCTCGCGATGTTTTCTTTCTCGCTTAAATTCACTAGATATGCTTACTACAAAATGTATATAAATTGTAATATTTTATTTATAACAACAAGAAGAAGTTGAACCTAGTTGCGAGTCGTCTTTCACTTTTGTCGTCCAAACTGAACGGTCATGCGATGTTTTCTTTTCTCGCTATGAAAGGAATTCGACGTTCCGGAGCTTAAGTCGCAAAGATTTAAGTTAACCGGTTAATGACAACCTTTCCATTGAACTGTAGATTAAGATCGGTTATGGCTGAGTTGGGAGAAAGTTTAAGTTACTTTAGAAATGGGATTCGTGAAGCGTAAGCTTAGGCTTTATTGGGGGTCTGTATGAAGGATAGGAAGGTCGCTATGGACGATTATAGTCGATAGTTTCGGGACAAAGAGGCTAATGTTGAAATTAAAAAATAAGATCGTGAGCACGTTGTATAAAACGTTTACAAAGAGCTGAAAAGTTGTATTTTTTCTCATAGTTTCATGGTCTTTCCATAAGAAGGCTCGATGCCAGCCACTGTTATCGATCGCAGTGGGCCTCCAAACTTAATAATAGAATAGTCGCTATGGACGATTTTATACGATAGTTTCGACACAGAAGGGCGAATGTTGAAATTTCAATTTTGAAAATATTAGGGCAAATGAAATGCGCTTCAAGCTTCTATTCAATCGTTGGTTGAAAAATATATACATTTTCGTCATTTTCTCAAAACTTACTATTCAAGTTTCGCTTTTTTGAGTTAGCAGTTCGCCTCGTGATGTTGGAAATGTTTGTAAAAGTTGGAAATGTAAATTCTACTCGTTGTACGGTTTATATTATTAAATGTAGTAGATATTCATAGTGAAAATATGGGTAAGTTTATGTTCAAAATTGTAAATATCCCTAGGTGTGTGATATTTTATGTGATTATGTGAGGTTGGAAGCTTTTGAATATATGTCGTATATGTGTTACAACACTGATATTTCATCTCATTCAAACCTTATTACACAGGCAACATTAACAGTATAAATGTGGATACGTTTGTATTTAAAATTGGGAATTCCTCATTGTTGTATGATATGAAAATAGAGTTCGAAAGCTTTTGAGTATGTGTCGTGAAAGTGTTTACAAAACATTTCATATGTCAAATGGAACCATTCGTATTATACCGGCTGTATTGATAGTGGGAATGTGGTTATATATGCGTATTTGAAATCGTAACTAATGTCGTAAAAGTGTTATAGCAGTTCAAATTGAACAAATCGTACTACATCGTGGTGTTGTTGGTGAAAATGCGGATATAAGTTTGTATTTGAAACTATATATCATAATATTTCTTGAGCGTATTCATTGAGTAGGGTATTTTGGAGTATGTGTCGTGATGTGTTATAATAGCTCACATCTGAAATTAAATCATATTGCACCGGCGATATTGATAGTGGGAATGTAGTTATACGTTTGCATTTGTACTACTTCTTGTAGTATGGTATGTACTTAAATTGATTTTCAATGGTTTTAGATATGTACCGCGAAAGTGCAATAACATTTCATATTACAGGATGAATGAATGTTATTATACGCAAGTATTCAAAATGAAAATATTGAGGGGTTGCTTGCGAAAATTGATTTATGAGTTATATATGGAAACTCAAATTTCCATTGAATTTCATATTCGTCATGGACGAGAGGAAAGCCGATATGATGACTCAATATCAACATTTGGAATTGATCGATTGATTGGTTAATCGTAGCAGAATAGGATTGAAATCAAAGTTTGGGTTTTAATTAAGTGAGTTTTTGAGTAAGGCGAGGTTTAGACTCGTGTAGAAGATTTAGGATTGATTTTGTAGAGTTACTTACAGAACGTTCAAGTTTCGGGACCTGAATGAGAGAGCGATCGTATTACTGAATCGTTGAAAGCGAATTGATGAAAAAGTGGATTAAATGGCCGTCATTTAAAATGGTTAATCCGATTATTACTCAAGTAATGGTTCTAAGGATATGCGCGTGTTTACTTGAATATCTTCCTTGGGTATGACTGCTGTGAAAAATCGTCAAAACCACCAAAAACCGTGAAGATATAACGCAACAATGAAATAGATTTCATATTTATCTCAGCGTAATAGAAAGCGTTAAGATTGCTCAATTCTGGGACGAAATGAGGCGTTTTGACAAGTCCGGCCGGTTAAAAGAATGGTACCGGTCATTTGAAGATCGTTTTGTTCGGCTCGGCCAGTATTGGGTTCTCTTTTTTATATAACATATATACTACAGTTTATACAACTCAGACAATGAACTATTGCACAAGAGTTTCATCGAGCCTATGGAATTTTCCACTAGGGTTCGGTCCGTTTAAAAACCACTTACGTAAGGCTATTGACTATAGATATGTACTTCCTACTCCTCAAATGGTTAAATCTAGCCTACTTTATTAGCAATTCTTTACTGCTAGGAATCTGTTGTTTGACCGGTACGGTAGTCACAGACTTACCTTGGTATTGTACCGGTGCTATGTGAGCGGATCCTGTAATCGTAGGTGAAGAAATTTGTGAAGCAGTCAGCCGGACATATGCTGATATATATACAGAAGCTTGATTCGAAATCTTTAGTTTCTTTGGTAGTTTATGAATAAACTTGTTCGAAACCGGAGTCGATAATTTACGCGGAAGTTCAAATTCGTGTAGCGAGATATCGTGGGAAAGGTCACGTATTATTACGTCGCAGTTGGTTAGGAATGTTTATGTTGTCATATTCGTAGATATGCTTCATTGAGTTTCGGGTTTTGACGGTCAGTTAAGATTACAGAATGGTTTAAGCAGGACAGTCTAGATCAGGCGCGAGCCGTCGTCACAGAATGTCAGAAATCAGTAGCCTATAATATGATTTTAGGTTTCCGATTTATAAGAGTAATCAGACCGTAATTGTTCAACAATGGCTGAAAAATGGATATTAAAAAAAATTATGCGTGGATTTTAAATAGTTTATTTTGTAAACTCCATAACTGAAAATGGAGAATTCTGGAGAATGAGCAAAACTCTTAAAATTTTTTTAAAACATGAACATTTTGGTTTAAAAATAGGATAGACAAGTAAGTACTTCAGAAAAATATAATTTTGGCATAAACATATTCATATGTATGAGATATATTATCGCAAAACTTTCAGGAGGGGAGGTCATTGTCGAATTCCCCTTAGATTTTATAGGATGCGAGTTTGTTAAAACAAATTTCGCTATGTTCAGTGTCTGCTCATGAATATTTTTGATAACTTCCGTCGTCATCAAACTCAATACTTAAGTACTATGACTTATAGTAAAATAATATTTAATCATATGGTTCCCTAAGTGTTCTCCCACCATATGATGGTTATTCCAATTTAGGTATGTGATTGCTAGTAGTCGTTTTACTAATTGCAAGTTGGAAACGCATTACCCCGTGCTGCTATGTTGCTTTGGGTATTGAAGTGCGTTACCTGATTAATTAATTTTAATACAACCAAATATCTTCTCGCACCCAGTGTCTTCCGTGCAATGTCGTATCGTAATGCGGTCGCAATGGCCTACTAGTAAGTTGTTAAATAGTTTTACTTCACTGTGAATGCATTGCAGATTAAACATGTCGGGTTCTAACCCATGTCCAACAACTCGTCATGTGTGTAATAAATTTCGGTCTTTCCAAAAATAGTATCTTCTTCTATCTTGGCGCGGCGGTGTGGCTCAAGGCGCGGCGGTGTGGCTCAACGGGCTAAGCGTTAGGAATACGCTCGCCACCGCACCTCTAATTACTCTGCGTGGGTTCGCAGGTTCGAATCCCATGCAGGGATGGTTATGTGCGAGAGGATTGCTGGACTCCTCGCCGTCGTTGGGTGGTTCACGTAACCGCTGGTCGGTTACGGCTTCCTCCACCACCAAGTCCATGCTTCCGGAAACAAACAATATATAACTAATCCCATACCCGACTTGGAATGGTAACCGGACGAGAGGCCGTGGTTCGCCATATGGATAAGCCGTCTTGTCGGCTTTCCTCTCCCCCGGGATAAATATGTAAATCCTATCCTATCCTATCTTACCCACCAGAAGCTGCCTGTTCAAAGGCTTGTTCAAAGAGGAATGCATATAAAAAGAACAAGTATTCACATAAAACACTGTAGACTGTACTTAATCGCACATTTTGTGTACCTGACTTAAAAATCGCACATATTGTCTAGAGATGTACCGATACCACTTTTGTCGCCGATACCGATACCGATCCGATACCAGCTAAAAACGCCGATACCGATACCGATACGCCGATACTACAAAAAGGCCGATATTACCGATATTCCGATACCGATACTATGTAATTATTACTTAATTAGGTATGCTGTGTAGGGCAGACGGGTTAAAACAATGGTCTTTAAGCGTTGTTCATAGTACACATTATTTCAGATCGAAAAAATATATATATATATCACATAATATGAAATTAATGTTTGGTATCCATATGATGTAACTGATTAAGATACATTGTACAGCAACGCTAGTAATCTCGGTGTTCAATTAGAAAACTCATAAGCCGGGATGTCCAATTTGAATTTAATGTTAATATCGCGAGCTTCGAATATCGTTATTCGTGTTTAAAAGAATATCGAATATCACCCACACATTCTAGCGCCGTCGTCCTACGTTCAAATTAAAAGCATTTTACAAATATTTAATTTAGTGGCTAATCGTAATCGTCGACCCAATAAGTCAAAGCCAACATGAAAGAATATCAATCAGCACCGACAAAAAGAAGGCCCACCGATAACCGTTGAGGATGTTTTTTTACTTTACTATTATATAATATTTTACAATTGCTATCATATATTTTGAGACAGTCTAGGGCTCTATAGGCGGTCATGTCAATATATCTATAAAGAAAATGTGTAGTTGAACAAAATTAAAATTAATACCTGCGTAGAGGGATAATTGTGTCGGAATTTAGTTTATCGATGTCGACGGACTAAACGACACTCGTACTTGACGACAAACAGTCAGAATTTATAGCCGTGCCCAGAGTGCATGTGCCGTTAATAAGGACTTCAGATCCACTACATATGATTTAAAACTGGGCGCCTAGTTGCTTTTTGTTATGTACTGTGTTGATATATTTCTTCATAATTACTATGTAATATAAAAACGTGAAATTGAGGTAATGTTTACGACCACGCCTGAAAATCTGTTTGAGTGAGAAAAGTGTCTGAGCGGGTGCAAAAAGTGGGCATTGTTACGTTACTTTTTGCACCTTGCTGATTGACTAATGTCACGAAGTAAACAAGGAAGTCGATGTTCGGGGAAAGGTCCATTGCGTTTGCACACTTGTTAAACAAAGAATGCAAAGGCAAAGCCGAGAGCGTCGTAAACATTCCCCATTTAGATTCTAATTATAAATAGATTTCAAAAATTAGATTTTATATCAAGTTTTATTGACCATGGAATATCCCAAGATACGTAAAGTTGACAGAGAGTGTCGAGCATTTAACAAAGATTGTATACCGAAGTATTCTTTACAAAGGTTCGCAACAAAGCAGTATGTTTACTGTGTGCTCAAAGTGTTGCGGTATTAAAAGAGTACAACATTAGTCGTCATTATGTAACGAAACATGGAAAATATGGCAATAATTTATCAGCAGTGGAACGGCAAACTAGAGCAACAGAACTGGACAGAAAACTTGCCAGGCTGCAGAATAATTTTTAAACGCGATTTATAATTTTATTTCTTGCATTAGCGAATGTAATAATCCGGCCCGCCGAGGACTTCATTTTTCTACATCTGGCCGCCGACTAAGGAAGTTGCCCACCCCTGGTCTAGTAGAATAAGATGAATCGAAGGATGGATTGAAATAAATGGTTGAGCCCGCGCGATTTATCATTCGTCTGGATCGGCAGGGTACGGCTGTACGGTATGCCATACCGTATTCGTTTCATGAGTGATTGCGTGGGTACAGGTACGGTCAGACGGTACCGGTATCGCAAAAGTGTCCGGACAACTGAGTAGTTGAGCAGCATTCTCCAATTCAATTACCTTCTACACGTAAAAACAAATTTCTCGAATTTTCGTACTCAATTCTATATTCCCTTATCATTATTATAAATATATTACTTCTAGTTGAACTTGTAGCATGGAGAAGTTATAGAACATTTTCGTTTTGAATTTATTGAATATTGCTCAAGAAAATCAGTAATGAGTTAGAAACCCAGGGAACACCGTTTGTGCGCGTAGGATTATGCATGACAACGTTGGTGCAGAAGCAAATTTTCTCAAAATAAAAACGCGTGACAACGATGGGCCGTCTCGTGGCCAACCTAGCCTCAACCTTTTAATTTTATTTTTATTCACGTTTTTTTTTTTTAATTCTTTATTTTATTCCGTTTTTATTTTTTTTCCATTTTTTATATTTATTGCCATGGAAACGCAAAATAACGTGATCAGATTTCAAAACATGGCTTTGTTTAAACAATACCTGGGTTGTTGTTGTTCTTAATCAATTGTGTTTTCTGATATAAAGACCAATTGGGGCGAGTTACCACTAGCAAAAGAGTTAACCTAGCGAAATCCCAACTTGGTATGAAATGTGTTTGAACTGTCAACAGAGCGTTGATAGCGTTATGGCCGTTATATTTCAAAAACGTTTTCTCGGTTGCTATTAGCATAGTTGCCATTTAAAAGACATTTTATTACGAAAGATATAACGAGCACAGACGCGAAATATCAACTAAAAAAACTAATACGATAAATACGTGTTTCTTTGAAAGACTTTTAAAAATGATTTTATTATAAGCCCTCCCCAAAAAATAAGTCCTATTTGATAGCAAGAAATCTCTCTTACACACTTTACATGATTTATCTAATACTGCCATGGGCAAGCTACGACCCGCGGACCAAATCCGGCCGTTGGGTATTTCAATCTGGCCCGTCTAATGATGCTGCCACAACCAAACTGAAACCAAATTTTGATGGTTTCGCAAAAAAAGCTCATGGAATTTGTTAAGATTGCTATTAAATTTAGTTTTGGCACGAGGCTTATTGTTAGGTGTAAATATTGTTCCAACCAGCCTAGGTGGGTCAAACTTTTGGCCCCCTCGTCCAAAAACCTCCCTCCCCCCTGATCTAAAACGTTAGAGAGAGGAAATGACCCGAAGTAACGTGAAGATCACGCCAAGATTCATATTTTGTTCACTTGAAAATCTCGTAATCAGAGGATGAACAATTTATAGATGTTGTTATACATGAGAATGAATACAATTCAGCTTTTACTTGAATAGACATAAATCGAGCTGCCCCAATAACCCTGCCCTGCCTACAAGGACGAGAGAACTACCTTTAACCATAAAATAAAAATGTCATTCTGTAGTTTGTTGTTGAATGTTAAATATATATGACTTCCAAAACAAAATTCTGTATTTGTGAGCTTAGCATAGATTTAAAAAACATTTTCAAATAAAATTTCTCAAAGCAAGGTCACGAGCTATCACTCAGAAATATAAGAGATTGAGAAGTGCTCCAGAGGTGTGTGTACCAGTATGGAGGTAACTAATTTTGTTCGCCTAATTTACATCAAGTTGTGTAAAGGGACTGAAACCTACGGGCAGGGGGTATATTCACTTGGCAAACACAGACATTCCCCGAACTCGTAACAGAACTAAAATTGGGAAAATGCCCATAGGTTTTAGTTCCTTCACAAAACTTGATGTAAAGTCGGCGAACAAAATTAGTTACCTCCATATTGGTACACACACTTCTGGCACGCCGATGAATTTCCTATATTTCTGAGTGATAGCGCGTGACCTTGCTTTGAGCAAATTTTATTTAAAAATGTTTTTTTGAATCTACGCTACGTTCACAAATTAAATTTTTTTAATTTAAAAGTGATATATATTTAAAATTCAACAACAAACTACAGATTTCATTTTATGGTTAGAGATGCTCCTCTAGTCCTCGTAGGCAGGGGATGGGCTATAGGGCAACTCGATGTGTTTTTATTTATGTAAAAGCTGACATTTATTCATTCTCATGTATAATAACATCTATAATTTGGTTATCCACTGAGTTATTTTAAAAGTAGGGTATAAAAAGTTTGTCACGCCCCTGCTTGTGGGTTTGAAAGAATGAATTATTTTCGTGAATTATGAAAATGGGCGAAACATACCTCATAAATGTGAATTTATGTATGTACTTGAACAGGAATGCAAAAATGGCGAAAAGTTTCAATTGTAAAATGCTTCATTAAACTAATTTCAAATGAGAAATAATTAAAACTCTCATTTTTTCCTAAATAATAACGTAGAAATATCTCAATTCAACCACAGTTCTTAAAAATTGTGCGTCAACAATCAAAAGGGGCTTATTTATATTTTTGCCATGGGCGCCATTTTACGTAGATACGCCACTTCTTATACGCCAGAGTGCAATGAATTTAAATCAAAATTGACCTGCTATTTGGACAGTAAATCAATTGATATTTTGTAGTAAATTGTTTATCATATTTGTTTTTAACTCAGGTTGATATTTCGCGTCTGTGCCCGTTATATCTTTCGTAAGGAAATTTCTTATAAAGCAACTATGCTAATAGCAACGGATAAAACGTTTTGAAAAAGAATGGCGTTATTTGAACGGTATCATCGCTCTGTTGACAGTTCAAACATATTTCATAACAAGTTGGGATTTTGCTAGGTTAACTTTTTTGCTATCGGTAACTCGGGTCATAAAATCTTTATATCAAAAAACACAATTGATTAAGAACAACAACAACAACCCAGGTATTGTTTAAACAAAGCCATGTTTTGAAATCTGATCACGTTATTTTGCGTTTCCGTGGCACTGGCGACAGTCCAAATATATTCCACACAGTAAGAAGCAATTTAGAGACAATTCTCATCATTTATCACCGATGCCATGTTTGGGGATGGGGTGCGTGAAGTGTGGGGTCTTCATTGTTTGATATTTCTGTAGTGTGTTTTATATGGAGCCAATATTATGTAAAAATTTGATTAATAAACTACATAATGCGAACTGTGTATTTTTTTAAAAGTAAAATTTACCGAACAGGTGTGTCGAAATTGAGACAAAATGGTTGACATTACGGGAGTGCATTTTCGTTCATTCTACCTTAAAAAGTCCTTGCCTCGTTTCATGATTGGTACAGAAAAACTTCATCGGCATGGATGACACAGGGATAGGATTTAAATATTTATCTCGGGGCAGTCGGGGGAAAGAAAAGTCGACGGCAACACTATAGGGCTTATTTTGGGGAGATGTATTCCATTTTCCGATATCAAAAACAAAATTACAACGTAGAAAATTACAAGATTTCCAAAAATACAAAATATGAATCGTGGCGTGATCTTCACGCTATCTCAGGTCATCGAACCCTTTCTTCTCTCACACAGATTAATCATTTGAAACGTGTAGAAGAGATTTCTTGCCATCGACTAGGTCAAAAAAAATTTGCGCCATCGTCTAGGTCACGGCTGGGCAATTCTTTTTGCTATGGGGCTACACTGCAAATTCAAAATGTAGTCGCGGACCAGACTAAGTAAAATCAATCTACATTGCGCGTTTTTATAATATTTTATTACACCTTTGAATGAAACAAATTATGACAGTGGGCGAAATATACCTCATAAATATGGATTTACGTATGCGCTTATGCTCCCGAGTGCGGTCCAAATTAACCTGCGATTTGGACAGTAAATTAACTGATATTTTGCAGTAAATCACTACGTTTCCCCAAAAAAGGGCAGGGTCTTATTCCGATTTTCTTTGGAAAAATAACACTAGGGCTTATTTTAGGGGGATGTATTTTATTTTCATTTATCAAAAACAAAAGTAAAAAGCAGAGTATTACGAGATTTTTAAATATTCAAAACATGATTCTTGGCATAATCTTAACGTTACTTCGGGTCATTCAGACACAATTGAAACGAGGTTCCTTCCCTCCCTTTTTTGCTTTTTATTTCAACTATTGCAGATAATCCGTTTTTCTGTCGTCGGATTGTTCACAAATACATTATGACATAACAATACAATACAACGACAAGGCAAATGCAGTTCTATTACCAGTTTAATACTGGATACTCAAGTCTCACAGGCTTGCCCGTTGCATACATGTCTATGTGTAACACAAATAGCTTATTTTCTAAAATTCCAAAAAGCTCCGCGGCACACCTGAGAATCTCTTTGGCACACTTGTGTGCCACGGCACACAGTTTGAGGTACGTTGCTTTATGGACACCCTATAGATAATATAAACTTTAGTATTCAAGGCATTTGAAAAAAAATGTCATTTTAATGGCGTCGAAGTCTGCGATCAATCATAAAACAAAGTTGTCGTTTTGTATGAAGGAATTTTTCGCTTCGTTGAAACTGACGTAACTTGATGACGTATCGAAAACTCTAGGGAAGTCACCTGATTATGTTTGCTTGTTCGCATATTTGTTTCAGTATTTACCCAAACAATTTTTCGAAATATGAAAGAGATTCATGTCATGTGGTAAGTGTGGAAGAAGCCAGGGCGGTAATCCCGTAGTATGTGTACCAGGTTAGGGTTATAACTTAATTCCGATTTTCCCTATTTTAATTCTATTACGAGTTCGGGGACTGTCTGTGTTCGACAAGTGAATATACCCCCTGCCCATAGGTTTCAGTCCCTTTACACAACTTGATGTAAAGTAGGCGAACAAAATTAGTTACATACATATTGTTCTCATACTTCTGGAGCGCCGCCACGGGTATTGCTAGTGCTGGTCGTTAGTAATGAAAATATAATAACAAAAATGCGAAAACTTTTATTATTTAAACTCCATCATCCATCCTCCATGTTCTATCTTTTACATGCTCACTTTAACCCAACGTTTTTCAACCTTTCTCGTTGAAATCCTCCTTTTGCCCATTTTGAGGCGCTCTCAAAGTATTCGTACCAAGATGGCGCATAACCTGAACATAATATGTGTACCAGGTTAATATTCAGGTTGTGCGTCATCTTGGTTCGAATACTCCCGGTGCGCCCATTTTGGAATCTAACATAATATGAGTACTATGTATGGAAAGTCCTTCATATATTTTAATATTCAATAATATACTACTAGTGTCATGTGCAAATCGAACTTTCTTTTACAGTTAGAGTAGTTTATAATCAGTACATGAAGAATAATTATATAGTTATTACAAATTACGGACCTCCAGGAGTATGTGCACCAAGATGGCGCACAACCTGAACATAGTATGTGTACCAGATTACGGTTCAGGTTGTGCGCCATCTTGGAGCACATACTTCGAGCGCGCTCAAATAAATATAGAAATGCTAGTAATCCTACATCAAATGCAAAGCAAAATTCCGTCGCAGGAACGACAGCATTCTTCTATTGCGTGTTTGAGAAACGTGCTTCTATTGATATCCGTCAACGACCCCATGCCGCGAAATTCCTTTCTAAATCGGTCTGTTTGTTGAGTTAAGGCGGTTTCGGTCAATTGAGACGCTGAAAGGCAGAATCACCAGTCGAGCGATTCATTTAAGTTAGAACTGATGCCTCTCCCCCACCCCACTCTGTTTGTTATTCCAGTGGTATTTATTGGTGTGTTATTTTCATTGGTAAATTCGGAATTTCATCGGGTTAAACAATTCATGCTCAATAAAGTGAAATAACCTTGATACAATCAAACTAGAAAAAAGCGGAAAGTTTTTTTTTTGTAGAGGGAAAAGTAAAATCAGTTTTGCGCCGAGCATTGCGCCCTCCTCCGACTGCCCTGTGATCTCCTTGGGTCCTTGACGGACAACCCCATGTGTATGAAAAAGGCGGATCAAATTGTCTATGATACTGTGTTTTTCATAAAGAAATTTGAAAAATGAAAAGAGAGACGAAATTGTCATTGAAACTGATTTTTTTAAGTTTGCAATAAGATTCACGATTCTGTGAAATAGCAAGAAAACTACAAAAAAAAAAACATGAAGTCTTATGTCATCAATCCAGTAGTCCTTCTTTGATCCGCGTAATATGATCAATTGATCCAGAATTGGACCGGTAAAGATCAATAGTTAATGACAATCAATCTTCGGCCAAGAATTGGTTTCTGAAAGAAGCTGTTTGTTTGAGCGTGTTCATGGTCAAATAAATATGGTTGGATTGACCGTCGAACGATTCATTAATTTTATAGTTTTATTTGTTTCGGGATAAGTAAACATTAGGGTACTCACGGAGTACGTGAACCAAGATGGCGGACACCGGAACGTGGTATGTGTACCAGGTTAGGGTTAGGCCATAAAGTTTTTCCAATTTTTCTTATTGTGACTCCCGTAGTATTTGTACCTGAAATCATAACCTTACCCTAACCTGGTACACATACTACGTTTTAGTGTCCGCCATCTTGGTTCACATACTTCGGGAGTACCACAAATTAGACCCCACGACACACTTGGCAATACAAATGGTGGGAATTGTCTCTAAGTTGTTTTGCTCCTCGTCCCAATTCTCCCCCCCCCCCCCCCCCCCCCGCACTATTTGGGTAAGTGCGCCGCAAGCAAAAAAGTTTAAGAACCACTGCATAAAGTTCTAAAAAATTGAAATTGCAAAGGGAATTTATCGATACCATATATTGTTTTGGCCCTCACAGATGTATTAAATTAAGTAAAAATACTTAAACAATTACTGATCAAAAATAACAAACCTGGTTAAGATATATTGAGAATTGACTTCATAACAAAGTTGAAATTGTAAAAGAACTTTTTGGACTCGCCGTATAAACGTAAACAAATACGCTAACAAAAACATATTCAAGTAACTTCGAACCTAGTTTTCGCGATACGTCATCAAGTTATTTCAACTCCAACGAAGCGATGAATTTCCCGCCTGCTAGTCAATATTCATCTACAGAATGCAATGTTGAGGAGGTTCGTGCAGTCATACCTTCACCCAGACAAAGTGACTCGAGTCATCTCGTCAACTCGAGTCATCACGTCATTACGCCACTACAATGCCATTTGTTCATGAAAGCCTTGAATACTGAAGTTTATATATATTAGAGGTGCCCAGCCTGCTTTTGGCCGAGATCGACAAAAATCTTCAAAATAGTTCGCGATCGAATGATCGGTAATAAGGCACAAACAAAAATAATTGGAACGTGGAAGGATATGGTCACGTTGGCGCTACTTTAGTGCAAGACAAAAAAAATGATTGCAATCTTGATGGCTCCATATGTGGTCATGTATTTTTGTTTGACTACCCTTGGTGTATTTTATATGGAGCCAATATTATGTGGAAATTTGATTAATAAACTACATAATGCGAACTGTGTATTTTTGGCCTCGTTTCATGATTGGTACAGAAAGACTTCATCGGCATGGATGACACAGGGATAGGATTTAAATATTTATCTCGGGGCAGTCGGGGGAAAGAAAGGTCGACGGCAACACTATAGGGCTTATTTTGGGGAGATGTATTTCATTTTCATTTATCAAAAACAAAATTACATCGTAGAAAATTACAAGATTTTCAAAAATACAAATTATGAATCGTGGCGTGATCTTCACGCTATCTCAGGTCATTGAACCCTTTCTTCTCTCACACAGATTAATCATTTGAAACGTGTAGAAGAGATTTCTTGCCATCGACTACGTCAAAAAAAATTTGCGCCATCGTCTAGGTCACGGCTGGGAAATTTTTTTTGCTATGGGGCTACATTGCAAATTCAAAATGTAGTCGCGCGGACCAGACTAAGTAAAATCAATCTACATTGCGCGTTTTTATAATATTTTATTACACCTTTGAATGAAACAAATTATGACAGTGGGCGAAATATACCTCATAAATATGGATTTACGTATGTGCTTATGCACCCGAGTGCGATGGATTGGAATTAAAATTAACCTGCGATTCGGACGGTGCATTAACTGATATTTTGCAGTAAATCACTATGTTTCCCCAAAAAAGGACAGGATCTTATTCCGATTTTCTTTCGAAAAATAACACTACGGCTTATTTTGGGGGGAAGTCTTATATTTTCATTTATCAAAAACAAAAGTACAAAGCAGAGAATTACCAGATTTTTAAATATTAAAAATATGAATCTTGGCATGATCTTCACGTTACTTCGGGTCATTCAGACACAATTGAAACGAGGTTCCTTCCCTCCCTTTTTTGCTTTTAATTTCAACCATTGCAGATAATCCGTTTTTCTGTCGCCGGATTGTTTACAAATACATTATGACATAACAATACATTAAAACGTGACAATCACCCTTACTACAACGACAAGGCAAATGCAGTTCTATTCCAGTTCAATACTGGATACTCAAGTCTCACAGGCTTGCCCGTTGCATACATGTCTATGTGTAACACAAATAGCCTATTTTCGAAAATTCCAAAAAGCTCCGCGGCACACCTGAGAATCTCTTGCGGCACACTAGTGTGCCACGGCACACAGTTTGAGGTACTTTGCTTTATGGACACCCTATAGATAATATAAACTTTAGTATTCAAGGCATTTGAAAAAAAATGTCATTGTAATGGCGTCGAAGTCTGCGATCAATCATAAAACAAAATTGTCGTTTTGTATGAAGGATTTTATCGCTTCGTTGAAACTGACGTAACTTGATGACGTATCGAAAACTCTAGGGAAGTCACCTGAAACAAACAATTTTTCGAAATATGAAAGAGATCCATGTCATGTGGTAAGTGTGGAAGTAGCCAGGGCGGTAATCCCGTAGTGTGTGTACCAGGTTAGGGTTAGACCTTAATTCCGATTTTCCCTATTTTAAGTCTATTACGAGTTCGGGGACTGTCTGTGTTCGACAAGTGAATATACCCCCTGTACATAGGTTTCAGTCCCTTTACACAACTTGATGTAAAGTAGGCGAACAAAATTAGTTACATCCATATTGTTCTCATACTTCTGGAACGCCGCCACGGGTATTGTTAGTGCTGGTCAATAGTAATGAAAATATAATAATAAAAATGCGAAAACTTTTATTATTTAAACTCCATCATCCATCCTCCATTTTGTCGATGTTCTATCTTTCACATGCTCACTTTAACCAAACGTTTTTCAACCTTTCTCGTTGAAATCCTCCTTTCGCCCATTTTGAGGTGCTCTCAAAGTATTGGTACCAAGATGCTGCATAACCTGAACATAGTATGTGTACCAGGTTAATATTCAGGTTGTGCGTCATCTTGGTTTGAATACTCCCGGTGCGGCCATTTTGGAACCTAACATAATATGTGTACTATGTATGGAAAGTCCTTCATATATTTTAATATTCAATAATATACTACTAGTGTCATGTGCAAATCGAACTTTCTTTTCAGTTAGAGTAGTTTATAATCAGTACATGAAGAATAATTATATAGTTATTACAAATAACGGACCTCCAGGAGTATGTGCACTAAGATGGCGCACAACCTGAACATAGTATGTGTACCAGATTACGGTTCAGGTTGTGCGCAATTTTGGTGCACATACTTCGAGAGCGCTCAAATAACTATAGAAATGCTAGTAATCCTACATCAAATGCAAAGCTAAATTCCGTCGCAGGAACGACAGCATTCTTCTATTGCGTGATTGAGAAACGTGCTTCTATTGATATCCGTCGACGACCCCATGCCGCGAAATTCCTTTCTAAATCGGTCTGTTTGTTGAGTTAAGGCGGTTTCGGTCAATTGAGACGCTGAAAGGCAGAATCATCAGTCGAGCGATTCATTTAAGTTAGAACTGATGCCTCTCCCACTCTTTTTGTCATTCCAGTGGTCCGTGGTTTCAAAGGAATTTAGTAATAGGTTACAGTTGTTTGAAAATCGAAAAGTACACATTTTCGTCATATTCGAAAAACGTACTTTCCAAGTTTTGCTTTTTTGAGTTTGGAGTTCGCATCGTAATGTTGGAAATAGTTGTTAAAGTTGAAAATGTAAATACTTCTTGTACTATGATTTTTAAAAGTGTGACAGCTTTTGAGGATCGTAAATAAATTGCGTGTTTTTAAATAAATAAATCGCGTGGCAACGGCATTATCGATAGTGGAAGTGTTGATATTTAAAATCGTAGATGTCCCCAGCAATATGGCATTCATTAAAATTGAGTTCAAATGCTTTGAGTATGTAAATGCTAGTTATTGTATGATATAAAAAGTTTGACAGCTTCGAGTATGTGTCGTAATTTGTAAATGTGTTATAATGTTTCAAATCAAACAAATGGTATTAAACTGTAAATGTTTATAGTGAAAACCAGGATACTTCGGGAGTACCCATAAAACTACTTTGGTACGTGATATCAATGGCTTAACGTGAGCTGAATCGCATAAATATATTCTCATATAATTCAGTTCCTAAACCTGTCATCGCTGGGTTAGGGCTGTTTTTACTCTGCGGTTCAATGCCATGTTTTTCCGTCGCATTGCAGGACTCGTTCATATATTTTTGGGCCAATGTTCAACGTCCACTTGGAGTCGATATACAGGTGGTAAATTGTTTTCATTGGGGTAATTAAACTGATATACAGTGCTGTTTTTTGAAGTTGCTCAACGTTTCTAGTTGTGGGGTTGCGAGTTTCTGTAGGCTTTGATTTTATGAAAATTGGGGTCGCGAAAAAATGAATTTGGGATACACTGATCTATAGGGTGTCCATAAAGCAGCGTTCCTTAAACTGTGTGCCGTGGCACACTAGTGTGCCGCAAGAGATTCTCAAGTGTGCCGCGGAGATTTTTGGAATTTTAGAAAATAAGCTATTCGTGTTACACATAGACATGCATGCAACGGGCAAGTTAATGAGACTCGAGTATCCAGTATTAACCTCGTAATAGAACTGCATTTGCATTCTCGTTGTAGTAAGGGTTGGTATCACGTTTTAATGTATTGTTATGTCATAATGTATTTGTAAACAATCCGGTGACAGAAAAACGGATTATCTGCAATAGTTGAAATTAAAAGCAAAAAAGGGAGGGAAGGAACCTCGTTTCAATTGTTTCTTGAAACAGGCACACGCATCGCATTAACATTTGCAAAATACTTTTTTTGAAGCTAACTTATGTACATTTCTTTAATTGGCTGAGTGCGCCGCGAGCAAAAAAAGTTTAAGAACCACTGCATAAAGTTCTAAAAAATTTAAATTGCCATGGAAATTTATCGATAGCATGCACATATTGTTCTGGCCCTCACAGATGTATCAAAGTAAGTAAAAATACTTAAACAATTACTGATCAAAAATAACAAACCTGGTTAAGATATATTGAGAATTGACTTCATAACAAAAATGAAATCGTAAAAGAACTTTATGGACACCCCATATATACTGAAACAAATACGCTAACAAAACATATTCAAGTAACTTCCAACCTAGTTTTTGCGATACGTCATCAAGTTATTTCAACTCCAACGAAGCGAGGAATTTCCCGCCTGCTAGTCAATATTTATCTATAGAATGCAATGTGGAGGAGGTTCGTGCAGTCATACCTTCACCCAGACAAAGTGACTCGACTCATCTCGTCAACTCGAGTCATCACGTCATCACGCCACTACAATGCAATTTGTTCATGAAAGCCTTGAATACTGAAGTTTATATATATCAGAGGTGCCCAGCCTGCTTTTGACCGAGATCGACAAAAATCTTCAAAATAGTTCGCGATCGAATGATCGGTAATAAGGCCATTCACAAAGTCGAATGAGTACTGGAGATGCAGGCTACTGCACACGCGCATACAAAAAATTCGGTACCCCCGAAGTATGTGAACCAAGATGGCGGACACCGGGACGTAGTATGTGTAACAGGTTAGCGTTAGGCCATAATTTCAGGTACACATACTACGGGAGTCACTTAGCTAGTCCCCGAACTCATAATTGAACCCTGAAACGTCTTGTATGTCAATTCAATAAATATGGGTTGAGTTTTTAGCCTATATGCTTCAAACAACGCTATGGAATGAAGAAAGGTTCCTTCAGACTCCGGATACCAATGTCATTTTCAATCAATTTTTACAGGCATATGGCAATTATTTTTTTTAATAATATTACAAATTAAACACCTAAGCCTGACAAAATGACGCAAAAAATGAATGTGGCGGAAACGTACGATGAAAATCTGGTTACTATGGAAACTATGGATATAAAACTACAAGAAATAAAGTCGGATGATACTACAAGATTTTTCGTATCACATCACAAGAGAAAGCCAACCAGACATAAAATTCACTTTGTTGAAGACCCCCTCTACATGAGACAATACATGTTGTATGCAAATGCCAGTGGGAAGACGGGACCTTATGTATCAGGAGAGCTTCGGTCACTTTATCCTCATCCTCTCAGTTTGAATAAACGAGAAAAGAATTTTATAGCCGTTACAGTTGCTGAGCTTATGTAATTTAAGTAAAGAATGTGGTGATTTATGTCTTGAAATCGAGCATAGTCTCTGTCATGTAGAGTATTCGGGCCTTTCATTTTTGTTACATTTTGGTATATTAGTACCTGAGCCCCATTATAACTATAAAATTTAGGACAGTGAAATTAATTTTTCAAATATTTCAGATAGATTTGTCATTCCGTCACATTTTTTGTTAAATCTTGTATCCTATAATCTGTAGAAAAGGATATAATTGAGAATATACTGCAAAACTGATGATTTTTATTTAGAAGCTCGAATTCAATAAATTCTGTAAATGGCATGATTTGCTGTGTTGAGTTTACTGCATTGGGGATAAATTGAGTAACGCGACCGGGGTAACAAATTAATTAATATGGGCAACTTATTGTTGTAGTTTTGAAAATAATACAAAAAATTTGTCAATTGTGGAATTGTGACAATGGGAGAAACATATCTGTCTCATAAACATGAATTAATGTATGTACTTATACGCAATAAATTGGAATTAAAATTTCCTGCGATTTGACCAGTAAATTAACTGATATTTTGCAGTAAAATATCAAAAACGTTTTGTTTTTTAAACTCAAGTTGATATCGCGTTCGTTCCTGTTGTTAATAAGATTCCTCTTTTTCATGCAAAATAAGGAACAAAAAATCGCCCCTGAAAATTCACATTAGATCTACTGTATTCTACAGACCATAGGGCGCATTTGAAATCTTTTTATCTCTCAAAAATCGATTGTGGGCCATACTACCTGGCGTCTAATGTATGGATCATGCGCTATTGCTTACGTCTCTACACTCTGAACCAGTACCGGGTTCACGTTATGGAGTACTCCCGAAGTACGTGAACCAAGATGGCGGACACCAGAACGTAGTATGTGTGCCAAGTTAGAACATAATTTTATTCCAATTTTCCTTTTTTTTAGTTGTATTAAGAGTTCGGAGCCTATAGCCAAGTGACTCCCGTAGTATTTGTACCTGAAATTATGGACTAATCCTAACCTGGTACACATACTACGTTTCGGTGTCCGCCACTTTGGTTAACATACTTCGGAGGTACCCCTTATGGTCCCTAAACGGCAATTGACCACATCGGCTGAATATACAGATCAATCGCATTCTTTATGAACCAACCCTTGATCCGCGAGTTCATTTCAACCAATTAAATGAGATAACGATCGGAGACCGCCGACTTATCATATTCCGCAAAAAAAAATTAATTAATAACTCGCTAATTATGCGACATAATTCATCGAAAATTAATAGGCTCCTGGTCCGAGATATGATGAATGCACATGCAAAATTTGGAGCAGATTCAACTACGCTTTCGTGAGATATCGCGTAACCAACGAAAGTGTATAACAGACAAATACATATCTACATACTTACCGATCAAGATCGATAAGTAATGAAGAACGCAAGAACGGCATTTACCTATAATTACTTATCGATTTTAAGATCGGTAAGTATATTGATAGGTATTTGTCTGTATGTCTGTCTGTCTGTGTGTGTGTCTGTTAGATGCACGCGATATCTCACGAAAGCGAGATTGAATCTGCTCCAGATTTTGCATGTGCATTCATCTTATCTCGGACCAGAAGCCTATTGATTTTGGGCGAATTATGTCGTATAATTAGCGAGTTATCAATCAATTATTGATATAGTGATCTAGATTTTTGTAAAGCGAGAGGATTTTGAAACCCGCCGAGTGTGTGTGTGCGATGCGCAGTGCGCAAGTTACAAGAGCGGATGAATCGAAACTGCAGTTTCTGTTTTGGGGGACCCCCTAACTATCGATCGATAAGTCTTCGGTTTCCAACCGATATTCTCGTTTATTTCGTTCTTTTTATAATAATTGAATACTTTTTACAACCAATATTTTAAAATGAATAAAACCATAAATTTAATAAATCGTGCTATGGTCGCGCCATATTTAATTGACCATAAGCCCCTCAAACAAACAGCTTCGTTCAGATTTCTTGGCCGAAGATTGATTGCCTTTAACTAGTGATCTTTACCGGTTCAGTTCTCGACCAATTGATCATACTATACGGATAAAATAAGGGATATTGGATTGGTGACATAGGATTCGATGTTTTTGTGTAGTTTTTACTTATCGATCTCAATCGGTGAAGGATCCAATCATGAAAGAATTTTTCCGCAAGAGAATAATTCTGTCTTTCCTGCGAGGAATTTTGCTTTGCATTTGATGAAGAATTACTAATATTTCTATAGTTATTTGTATGTGTTATAACTAAAAAATTCCCTTCATGCACTCATTATAAACTACTCACACTGTAAGTGGAAGTTCGATTTGCACATGACACTAGTTACCTAGTAGGTTCTTATTTAATATTGAATTATATGAAGGAATTTTTATACATATTACACATATAATAAGTTCAAAAAATGGGCGCTTCGGAAGTATTCGTACCAAGATGACGCACAACCTGAACAACCCTTACCTGGTACACTTACTATGTTCAGGTTGTGCGCCATCTTGGTGCAAATACTCCGAGAGCATCCCAAATTGGGCTAAGGGAGGAATTCGACGAGAAAGGTTGGGAAACACTGGATTAGAGTGAGTATATAAAAGGGAGAACATTGACAACATGGAAGACGGGTGGCGGAGCATTAAATAATGAAGGTTTTCGCATTTTTATTATTATTCATTCATTTCTATTGACAAGCAATACCCCTGGCGGTGTGTGTGTACCAATATGGAGGTAACTAATTTTGTTCGCCTACTTCACATCAAGTTGTGTAAAAGGACTGAAACCTATGAGCAGGGGGTATATTTACTTGGCTAACACAGACAGTCCCCGAACTCATAATAGAACTAAAATAAGGAAAATCGGAATAATATTATGGCCTATCCTGGTACACACACTACGGGAGTGCTCCCAGGGCTACTTACCACATGAGGACATGACATTACCTTCTTTTATTTTTCGAAAAATTGCACATGAGTATATATTGAAACAAATACGCGAACAAAAACATATTCAAGTAACTTCTAACCTAGTTTTCGCGATACGTCATCAAGTTATTTCAACTCCAACGAAGCGATGAATTTCCCGCCTGCTAGTCAATATTTATCTATAGAATGCAATGTTGAAGAGGTTCGTGCAGTCATACCTTCACCCAGACAAAGTGACTCGAGTCATCTCGTCAACTCGCGTCATCACGCCACTACAATGCCATTTGTTTGTGAAAGCCTTGAATACTGAAGTTTATATTTATCAGAGGTGCCCAGCCTGCTTTTGACCGAGATCGACTAAAATCTTCAAAATAGTTCGCGATCGAATGATCGGTAATAAGGCCATTCACAAAGTCGAATGAGTACTGGAGACGCAGACTACTGCACACGCGCATACAAAAAAATTGGTACTCCCGAAGAAAGTGAACCAAGATGGCGGATACCGGGACGTAGTATGTGTAACAGGTTAGGGTTTAGGCCATAATTTTAGGTACAAATACTACGGGAGTAAGGTAAGGTTAGGCTTCAGTTCGGGTCTGTATGAAGGATAGGAAGGGCATTATGGACGATTATAGTCGACGGTTTCGGGACAAAGAAGCGAATGTTAAAATGTTAAAAAGCAGTGTTTCTGTACTTTTTCTCTTAGTTTCATGATCCTTCCATAAAAGGGCTCGATGCCTGCCACTGTTACCGATTGCAGTGCGCCTCCACACTTAAGATTAGAAAGGTCGCTATGGACGACTATATTCGATTGTTGCGAGACAAAGGGCGTAAGTTCAAATTTCAAAAAATAATAATGAGAATATTAAGAGAAATGAAACGCATTTTGAGCTGGTATCTTATCATAGTTTGGAGCAATATTTTCTCAATGAATTTTAGTAATAAGTTAAGGTGGTTTTCAAAATAGAAAAAGGTAAATTTTCGTCATTTCGTCAAAACTTTCAATGAATTTCATATTCATCATAACTATCCAAAACTACTATACATCAGATATACATAATTATACTACACGTAATTAGATAGTAAATAAATAAAATACTTTTTATGCATAGCGAGGGTAGAATGAAGAGTTCGAAAATAGGCAAAGGGAGGAATTTAACCAAATAGGTTGGAAACCACTGGATTAGAGTAAGCATGTGCGAGGTTGAACATCAACAAGATGAATAATGGAGGTTTTCGTTAACATTTATTCATTTCTACTGATAGGCAATACCGCTGGCGGCGCTCTAGAAGTGTGTGTCCCAATGTGGACGTAACTAATTCTGTTCGCCTACTTTACATCAATTTGTGTAAAGGGAATGAAGACTTTGGGGTGGGGGTGTATTCACTTGGCTAACACAGACAGTTCCGTACTTGTAATAGAACTAAAACAAGGAATCGTAATAAATTTATGGATCAACTCCAACCTGGTACACACACTACGGGAGTATCCCCTTGGCTACTTCCACACATGAGATGAATCTCTTTTGTATTTCGAAAAATTGTATGAGTATGGCCAATACAAATACTCGAAGCTTGGAAAAACATATCTGAGTAACTTCTACCCTAGATTTCGCGATACGTCATGAAGGTATTTCAATGAAGCGATAAAATATTTTATACAAGAAATAATTTCCTCCTGTGATCGATCGCAAACTTCGGAGTCATTACAATGGCATTTGTTTATAACAGTCTTGAATACTGAAGTTCATATTATTCATAGGGTGTCCATAAAGTCTTGAAATTTTTATAAATTTCCAATTTATCGATACCTTATATTGTTTTGGCCCTCACAGAAGTATTGAATGAAGTAAAAATACTTGAACGATTACTGAATAAAAACAACAAACGTGATTAAGATATAATGAGAATTGACTTCATATCAAAATTGTAAAGGGACGTTATGAACGCCCTGTATATTATAAGACAAAGTGCATTTGATGGCTTGGCGTAGTGGTTCTCAACCTTTTTCGTTGCTTGGCATATTTTGGAACTCTTTATTTCTCCCTCAACATGTATAAAAAGTATGTTATTTATTCAGCCTTCATTGGATAATACAGGGTGGTCGCTAAAAATATAAAATTAGTGAAGCACCTATTTATTTTTACGAAGAATAACTATTACAAAGCTAAAGGCGTATCATATATTTTACTATCGCACACGTTCTAGATCAGCGTGGGGGAGGTTATGGGACGAGGGGTTAAAACTTACTGACGTAAAAGTTGCATTTTATGAACAATATTTACAGTTTTACAAAAGCAAAGGTGGAAAACAATAATCCTCGCGTCAAAAATAAATTCAATCGCATTCTCAACAAATTCCAAAAGCTATTTTTCATCTAAAACATCAAAATTTGGTTTCAACATCAGACGGGTCAGTTTGAAATACCCAACTGCCGGATGGACAAGCCTGACGATTTACCTTCTTCCACGTTTTTGCCTCGTACTATAATAGCTTACAATTTTTCACACACACAATAACCTTGCGCGAGATTCGAACCTTCAAACCCAAGCAAAGTAATCACAATTACGGTGTAAATAGTTACAAATCCCGGCACGTCGCGATAATCGTCTAAAACATTTTGTTTGAACTTTATAGACGACAAATTTTGGTACCCCGTAGTATGTGTACCAGGTTGGGTTAGGTCATAATATTCTGATTTTCCTTATTTTCGCTCTATAACAAGTTCTGGGACTGTTTGCGTTAGCCAAGTGATTACCGTCCCTTTACAAAACTTGATTTAAAGTAGGCGAATACCAACAGTTAACTCCATATTGGTACACAAACTTCTTGAAGCGCCCAAACTTATATTAATCAAAGTTCTATCGCAAATATGACTGATTATGTATAAAATGTTATCAATTATTGCTTTATAATTTTTTATTCTTGTCTTTCGTTAATAGTACCAGAGTAATAGCCTTTGCTAATATATATTTACTTGAACTCTTCTACATCATGGCTCAGAGAAAGACGGTGCCAAAGGAAATACTGTGGCAAATGGCTAACGCTTACAATAACCATGGACTATATTTCAAGATCACTCGCCATACTGAACCTATACAATCGAATGTCACGCTCAATGTTTCTGGTGAATGCGTGATTGTAACTGTATTTGCAGAAATGACTATTGCGGAAGAAAACGAACTGATTATGTATTTCAGAAATAAAACTCCTTATTGCATAAACCAATATAATTGGATCACAGGAGTAGGTTGTTACGTTGGCCTTTCTTTGGTGAAATTCCAGAGTTGTTTGAAATGTTCCCTTCCTCTGGCGCAAGTCTCCCTGACTACTTGTCCCAAATGTGGCGTTGTAATAAAATACGGCTACCCGTGGTGTTCTGTATAAGAAGCCAATATTATGTAGAAATTTAATTAATAAACTACATAATGCAAACTGTGTGTATTTTTACAAGCAAAATTCACAGAGCAGAGTGGTGTTCCAATATCAAGACAGAATAGTTAATATTACGGGAATAAGTTTTCATTCATTCTACCTGTAAACGTTCTGGGCGTTTTCCATGATTGGTACAGAAAGACTTCATCGGCATTGATGATGCTTTCAGAAACATGGATCGAATTTATCTCAGTAGATAGGGAAGTCGGCGGCAACACTAGGGCTTATTTTGGGGTCATGTATTACATTTTATTTCATCAAAAACAAAATTACAAAGTAAAACAAAATTACAACGTAGAGAATTACGAGATTTTCAAATATACAAAATATGAATCGTGGCGTGATCTTCACGCTACCTCAGGTCATCGAACACTTTCCTCTCTCATACGTTCCAGATTAATCATAAAACGTGTAGAAGGAATTTCTTGCCATCGACTACGTCAAAAAGTTTGGCGTTATCGACTAGGTTTAGGGCTGGGCAATTCTTTTTGCTATGGGGCCATGCAAATTTAAAATGCAGTGGCGGGCCGGGCTACGTGAAATCAATTTACATTGCGCGTTTTTATAATAATTTATTACACCTTTAAATGAAACGAATTATGACAGTGGGCGAAATATACCTCATAAATATGAATTTATTTATATACTCATGCGCCCGAGTGCGATGCATTGGAATTAAAATCAACATGCGATTTGGACAGTAAATTAACTGATATTTTGCAGTAAACAACTGTGTTTCCCCGAAAAAAGGACAGGGTCCTATTCCAATTCACTTTCGAAAATTAACACTAGGGCTTATTTTTTGGGTAAAGTATTTCACTTTCCTATATCAAAAGTACAAAGCAGAGAATTGGATGGCGCACAACCTGAATTCTAACCTGGCACATATACTATGTTCAGGTTGTGCGCCATCTTATTGTACATACTTCTCCTTGTAATGTACGAGCTCCTTGTAATGTACGTCTACCCGTGTGCTGTATGAGAAGCCAATATTACGTAGAAATTTAATCAATAAACTACATAATGCAAACTGTGTATTTTTTTCGCAAGCAAAATTTACAGAGCAAAGTGGTGTACCAATATCGATGCACAATAGTTACGGCAGTATATTTTTATTTATTCGCCCTGAAAACGTCCTGGCCTCGCTTTATGATTTGCATAGTTTCAGACACAAGGATGAGATTTATATATTTATCCGGGGGATAGCAAAGCCGGCGGCTAAACCATACGGCGTCATAGTCAGGTTATCAGTCCATGTCGTAGTATGAGATTAGGATTAGTTAGCCAGTTATTTGTTTTAAATGCATAGACGTAAGGATGGAGGAAGCCTCTAATCGAGCAGTAACTACTCTTCAGAAATCCTCCCGCACTAATCATCTCCCACGCGATTCGAACCTGCGAATCTCATGTAGGGGGATCAAAGTTGCGATGGCGAGAGTTATCCTAACGCAGTGGTTCTTAACCTTTTAATGACCGCGTACCACTTCACTGTTTTTTACTATGGCCGCGTACCACCGACAAAGCTCCTTTTTTGGCGTGGGGAAAAAACACAAGAAACATGCTATGTGTGTATTTCATAATGTGGCACTACATCCTTTGTGGCGTAACACGCAAAACGAACAAAAACATTCCCATATCGCTTCATTTAAGGTGAGCAATAGCGGGCGAGGGCGATCTCTAAAGACAAGAACCGATAGCGCACCAGTGCTATGAACGTTTCCCCGACCATTGACCCCGGAAAAATTACTCTTATATTTTACTATTGCACACTTTATGCTTATTCTGAGAGTGTTTTGGTATGTTGGCGCATATAAACTAGTTTACGTGTTTGAAACCATAATTTTTAATTAAAATTAATCAACCATGTGCCGTTTGCAGGTACTGATATAGCTAAGTTTAGCCTTGTCCATCGCAGCATTTACGGGATTCAATTTTGATCACTGCAACTAAAGTAAAGCTCCTCGGAAGACATAATGACAATTAAGTTGATTAATTCACTATTATTTTCTTGAAAAACAACTGAAAACTGACAAATATCACCCAAAACTACAAAAACGAGGCAATGTTTGCAACCATGCTAGAATATCTGTTTAAGCGACAGAAGTGTCTGAGCGGCTGAGTGCAGAAATTGCAATTGTTATACGTGTTGCGTCATTATTGACTTATTGTTGATTGGTTATAGTTACGGAAATAAACAGGGAAACTGATGCTTGGGGGAACATCTATAAACGCTGTTCAGCAAATACATACAGTATGGAAGATAAAGCGTAGCCGGCATATTTCAGCCAAATGAAAGGTTAATTGTTGCAATAATTCAAATCTGCTCGCGTACCACTTGAAAAGCTCCCGCGTACCACTAGTGGAACGCGTACCACAGGTTGAGAACCACTGTCCTAGCGCCTAGCGCAATTCGCCAAACCATCCAGCCGAGAAAATTGATGAGAATTGCGAAATGCTCTCACTCATCCAATCATTTCAAAATAAAACTGATTTCGATTTAACGTATACCAGATGTAGGATTCGAACCCTCGCGGACATTCGCCATTTGAAGCCCAATTCGCCAACCGATTACTACAATCGCTTATTTCATTGACTAAACGACCAATTGCTTTTAAATTAAAGCTCGAAGATTCTTGTTGTAGCTAGAAGACTATTATTTACAATACTTCGAGAAGAATGGCCCGCGGGCCCCGGGTTGCACATTCGTGTTTTGGACACAATCGATCAATATTTTCTTGAGGGCCGTATTTGGCCGAGCGGGCCTCTGGTTGCTAACCCCTGTTTAAGACACAATCGATCAATTTTTTTTTGAGGTGAACATTTTGCCCGCGGGTCCGAGGTTGCACAATCCAGCTTAAGACACAATCAATCAATTTTCGAGGGCCGCATTTGTCCCACGGCTCCGGTTTGCACACCCCTGTTCAAGAAATATTCGTTCAATTTCAATTGAGGGCCGCATTTGGCACACAGGCTCCGGGTAGCACACCCCTGTTTAATACAAAATCGATCAACTTTTTTTGAGGGCGCAGTTGGCCCGCGGGCCCCGGGGTTGCATACCCCAGCTTAGGACACAATCAATTAATTTTTATTGAGGGCCTCATTTATCCAATTGGGCCCCTAGTTGCACATCCTTGTTTAAGACACAATCGATCAATTTTAATTGAGTGCCGTATTTGGCCCGCGGGCCCCAGGTTGCACACTCCTGTTTAGGACACAGTATATCTTTTCGTCCGAGTGTCTTATTGTAAATAGTCTTGATTCAGCAAAAGTTCAAATTAGTGTCAATGAAGAATCCGCGTTTTTGATTTTTTACACTTTAGTCTTATAGCGTCTTATAGCGAACTCAAAAAAGGGAGTTCGTCTTTTATTTCATTTTCCAAATGAAAAAAACATTACTAAATAAATACATGATATTCCCCTAATGCTTAGTTGCATTGATTCATATTCTATAATAATTATTAACAACCAATGCTTTGTACGAAATGAAACCATCAATACCATCATGCTACTGGTCAATTGCTTGCTTACTTCCTCCCTTTAGTGTTGGAAATTGCCACCCACCCAAAATGGAAAGCTGGTGAATATATTGGTTATCACTCCATGCCAAAAACCTCATCTATTCTAAAATAAAATTATGCGAATATTCGCAATATAACAGTTTTTTTCTTGAATGTCTTTTATATAATTCGATTAAATTTTCATTTCGTCTACAAATTTGTTTTTACTATCTCGTACAAAGGAGCTTCGAGCGAAACTTTAAGATTGCCACATCGGCTAAGCAAACATAATGAAGATTCCGCATTTTCGTCAACAGTTTTTCGATTCTCTTAAATCTCTTAAAATACTCGAGAGAAAGAGATTTATTGTTTGTCAAACAAAAAACAAGCATTGAAACAATGATGAAAACGAGAATATCGGTCAGAGACCGAAGACTTATCGATCGAAAGTTAGGGGATCCCCCAAAACAGAAACTGCGGTTTCGATTCGAAAAATTCTGCAAACCCGAACTGGATTGTTTTGATTAGTTTTCAGCCAATATCAGAAATGTAGGAAACAATAGCCAACTCCCCATGTCGTCGAAATACTACTCGAGGAAATACTTTTATGAAGAATTCTGCAAATCCGAACTGGATTGTTTCGATTAGTTTCCAGCCAATAGCCTATTTCTGTATTTACCAATCCTATAGTTTGTGTTAAATACAACGGCGCTAACCCAGGTTGCGACGGCTATTCAAACACAGCCTAGCGATATTTTGGTGAGGAATTCTGCAACCCCGAACCTGATTTAGGGATATGGACATTGCTTAAACTTTGAGGAGTAATTATAAGTAACGAGATACGATCTCGCGGCGTGTATCCTTCGCTCTGACTCAATAGTGTGGAAAATTTCTCGAAGGAAACTTGTGCATCGCGACGACGTCAAAGTTACAAGAGAGATATGGACAAGGCTCAAAGATTAATCACGAGATACGATCTAGCGGTGTGTATCCTTCGCTCTGACTCACTAGCGTGAAAACTTGCGCATCTGATACGCACACACACATTCAGCGTGTCTCGAAAATCTCTCGATTTGTGAAAATCCAGATCTCTTCATCACTAATTAATTAATAACTCGCTAATTATACGACATAATTCATCCAAAATCAATAGGCTTCTGGTCCGAGATATGATGAATGCACATGCAAAATTTGGAGCAGATTCAACCACGCCTTCGTGAGATATCGCGTGCATCTAACAGACAGACATACACACATACATACAGACATACATACAGACAAATACCTATCAATATACTTACCGATCTTAAGATCGATAAGTAATAATATACAACAACGTACGCAAAGTTAACCGGTATAGACTGGGGAGAGCTATACAAGCATACGGTCATCAGAGTGCCCCCAATATTCCCTAGTTTGCATCATGTATATGAGAGTAACGATTATTGTAAACGGGGGAGGGGTAGGGCGGGATGTCGGGGGCCCTGTTTCGGGGTCGCCGTCGTCCTTTGAAAATTTTTTTTGAGAAAACTGGAAATTTTTGCTTTTTACACCACAAGATGAATGAAACCATAAATTTAATGAAACGTGCGACGGTGAATCCAACCATATTTAATTGACTATAACCACCCCAAACAAACAGCTTCGTTCAGATTTCTTGGTCGAAGATTGATTTCGATTGACTAATGATCCATGCTGGTCCAATTCTTGACAACATACTTGATCATTTGAGACTGGTCATTTCCGTCTTTCAGCGTCTTAATTGACCGTAACCGCTCTACCTTAACAACAAACAGACCGATTTAGATATTTTTCGACTCTCTTTAAGGCAGTTCCACCTGGACATTCTGGACTTTTATTGGCCATTGCTCAGAATTGGGATTTATTTGACGCACGGTTACATTTACCCTTACGAAGCAGATGATTTAAAAATCCGCGTTTCTTCTCATTTTCATTTAACAAATAAAAACTCATAGCTGGTACTTTCGACAACACTTATTTCGATTCTCTTAAAATATTATACTGAATTTTTGCAATTTACACCACAAAATAAATCAAACCATAAATTAAATAAATCGCGAGACTGGCCATTTCTGTCTTTTAGCGTCTCAATTGAGCGTAACTGCCCTAGCTCAACAAACAGGCCGATTTAGAAATAAATCTCGGGGCATGGGGTCGATGACGAATTTCAATAGAAGCATGTTTCTCAATCATGAAGGAATTTTTCCGCAAGAGAAGAATTCTGTCGTTCCTGCGACGGAATTTTGCTTTGCATTTTATGCAGGGTTACTAATATTTCTATAGTTATTTGGGCGCTCCCGAAGTATGTGCACCAAGATGGCGCACAACCTGAACCCTAACCTGGTACACATACTATGTTAAGGTTGTGCGCCATCTTGGTGCACATACTCCTAGAGGTCCGTTATTTGTAATAACTATGAAAATTTTCTTCATGCACTCATTATGATCTACTCAAACTGTAAGAGGCAGTTCGATTTCCACATGACACTAGCTAAGTATCTTAATAAATATTGAAATATATATATATAAAGGATTTTTCATACATAGTACACCAATAATGAGTACCAACGAAGGGAGGAAGGGTGAAGGGGGGAATTTGACGAAAAAGGTTGGAAAACACGTAGAGTAAGCGACAAACTGGAGGATGGATGATAAAGGCTCTCGCATTTTCGTTATTATTTATTCATTTCTATTGACTCGGCAATACCCCTGGGTACGCCAACAAAAACATATTCAAGTAACTTCTAACCTAGATTTTGCGATACGTCATTAAGTTATTTCAATTCCAACGGAGCGATAAATTCCTTTATACAAAACGACAATTTTGTTTTGTGATTGATCGCCGAATTCGACGCCATCACAATGGAATTTGGGGGCTCCCGAAGTATGCGAACCAAGATGGCGGACATCGGAATGTAATATGTGTACTAGGTTAGGGTTAGGTCAAAATTTTAGGTATAAATACTACGGGAGGCTCTTGGCTAGTCTTCGAGCTGATAATAGGACTAAAATAGGAAAAAAATTATCGCCTAACCCTAACCTGTTACCCATGTTACGTTCCGATGTCCGCCATCTTGGTTCGCATACTTCGGGAGCACCGGAATTTGTTTATAAAAGCCTTGAAAACTGAAGTTTAGCAGACGTGGGCGACTTGCTTCTGACCGCGATCGACTAAAATCTTCAAAATAGTCCGCGATCGACTGATCGGTAATAAGGTCATAAACAAAAACGAATGAGTACTGGAAACGCAGACAAAAAGTTCCACCGCGGCAAATAAGGCCGGCTCTGTGGGCGCATTCTTAATGACATTGCCCAGAATCAGATAATGTATCATATTTTCGCATGTAGGCTACTACAGTACCGTATTCTGTATTCTTCTACGGGTGCTGCATAAAACTGGTTCAAGTCAATTATTAGGGGGAATGGTAATAAATTCACTCAACGAGACGATCGACGTGTTGGCCACCCCTGATAAATATATATGATAGAGTGGACTTGATGGCTTAGCGTAGTGTTTCCCAACCTTTTTCGTTAAATTCTTTCTTTCTCATATTTTGGAATTCTTTATTCCTCTCTAACTATGTATAGAAAGTACTTTATTTATTCAATCTTCATTGGATTTAAAATAAATGCTACAATAATATTAATAAAGAATATTAGTAATATCACCAGTAAATACTGAGCAAAGTTTCTCTCCTCAAAACGACAAAATTTTTCTCCTGGGAAGAAATTCTTCTCCGACTGGGAAACGCGGGCACAGTGGTTAGAGCTTTGGACTCTACGATGTTTTTTGACCAATGGCCAAAAATTTTGTTATTAGACTGGCGGGCCATGTAAACATAAAGTTTTATGAACGTCCCAATATCATGAAAGTTTGTGGCAACCTGAAATATTGCTTGGACAGATTACGATCATAATCTAACAAGGCTATTGCACCATACAGATTTCAATAATAACAACTATGCAGTGCACGCAAAATTGGTTGAAGGCAAAAAGTTATGGCAGCATCGGGCGGACTAGATTGGATCACCCAACGGGCCGGATTTAGCTCGCGGGCCGTAGTTTGTTCATGTCAAGGTTAAAGTGTTGGACTTTACGATGTTGGTATCGTGGGTTGACAATGATCGTAGTTAATCAACTTCCACTCCGAATGAGGATCTGCACATACAGCCGCGAATCATTTGTACAAAGACCCGCCCAAAAACACCCTCATTAACGCTCAAAATAAGAAAATTAGTAATTATTCAGCTAAGGTTGTGACCACTCGATTGAAGTGAGCATGTGAGAGGCAAAGCATGAAGAATGGATGATGATGGTGCATTAAAATAATGAAGGTTTTTCGTATTTTCATTATTATCTATGTATTTGTATTCTCGTCGTATTCCTTTAGTGTGTGTACCAGTTTAGGGGTTTATTCCGATATTTCCTTATATTAGTTCTATTACGAGTTCGGGGACTGTCTGGATCTTTGATGACCGACGGTCGTATCCCTCCCTCCGGGATATTCAAACTAATTTATTCCTTGTTATTATTTTTTAATATTCCGATGACTGTTATTTTATTTTAGTCTAAAAAAAATAAAATCTCTCTCACTCCTTCCTTAAGAAGGCTCGACGCCAGTCATTGTCACCTGTGCGGTCACAGTGCTCTTCGCTTGCATTTTTCTATAGACCTCACGATAATTCTAGTTGTGAGTTATTGGACACGAAGTGATCTATGGATCGTATTGTTATTATGTTGTTGTTGATCATCATGTTGATAGTATTATTTTTCTTGTTTCAAAAACATCGCATTTCTAATTTACTACTGGGCCAATTGCTTTAAAATTTTCTCTGGACAACGATTATATTTTTTGATAGAAGTCCGTCGCTTTATTTTATCTCAAACATTTTTGTGAGCCCTATGGGATTCGTTTTATGTGTGCGATTACGTCATCAAAAATAGCGCACCTTGTGGCGGTTATTTTTGTCGTGCAATTTGCAATACGTTTTGGATTTGTGTCTATATATTTGAGCATCGCTCTCTTGTTAAATCCAACGAATATAGATACTGTATAGTTATGCATATATAGATCAGCGCCAATCACGCAATCTTGGAACTCATTTTCGTATACTCTATAACTGACATGGACAAACGGAATTTGTCGAGATTACGATTAAATTTAGTTTTGACGCGAGGCTTATTGTTTTCTAATTTTGCTTTTGTAACACTGTAAATATTGTTTATAAAATGTAACTTTTTACGTCACACTTACATGGCCCTCTAGTCTACGTATGGAAAATTTTAGCCTTAGTCCAAAAACTTGCCTACCCCCTGCTCTATAAGTATGTCCGAATGATAAATTGACCAATTTAGAAAATGAATTGACCACTTGTTGCGCACAAAGATCTATTTCTCGTACAAAATGAATATTTCGAATGCTCTCGTGATACAAAAGCCCAAGTTGAAAAGTCGGTACTCCCGTAGTGTAGTATGTGTACCAGGTTGGGGTTAGGCTATCATTTTATTCTGATTTTTCCTATTTTAGTTCTATTACGAGTTCGGGGACTGTCTGTGTTAGCCAAGTGCCTATAGGTTTCAGCCCCTTCACACAACTTGATGTAAAGTAGGCGAACAAAATTAGTTATCTGCATATTGATACACATATTCCTGGAGCGCCGAAAAGTCAACCTCTGATAGAAAAGCACATCGCACAAAATTGGGCACGTTTAATGCAAAGTGGAAAAATTTCAATGGATAGATATACCACGAAATGCTTGTAAGTTATACGATTTTTTATAGTAATGAACACAAATAGAAGTAAGTTAAGAGAAGTCTTTCAATTTTGTCGATCAAACTGAACGGTCCTGCGATGTTTTCTTTTCTCGCTAAATATCACTGTACAGGCATACTTCGCAATGCGTATAGATTGTAAGATTTTTTTATAGCAGCGAATACAAATTTAAGTGAGTTACGTACAAGTCATCTTTCACTTTTATCATCCAAACTAAACGTTCTTGCGATGTTTTCCACTTCACTCGATAGGCATACTACAAAATTCTAGTAAATTGTACGATTTTTTATAGCAATGAGCACAAATTGAAATAAGTTACGAGTCTTTGTCTTCGCTCTTAGGGTCCAAACTGAACGTTCTTGCGATGTTTTCTTTTATCGCTAATATTCACTGTATGGCCTACTACGAAATGCGTATAGATTGTAAGCTTTATCATAGCAACGGACACAGATTGAAGTGAGTTGAGAGTCGTCTTTCGCTTTTGTCGTCCAAACTAAACGTTCTCGCGATGTTTTCTTTCTCGCTTAAATTCACTAGATATGCTTACTACAAAATGCATATAAATTGTAATATTTTATTTATAGCAACAAGAAGAAGTTGAACCTAGTTGCGAGTCGTCTTTCACTTTTGTCGTCCAAACTGAACGGTCATGCGATGTTTTCTTTTCTCGCTATGAAAGGAATTCGACGTTCCGGAGCTTAAGTCGCTAAGATTTAAGTTAACCGGTTAATGACAACCTTTCCATTGAATAGTAGATTAAGATCGGTTATGGCTGAGTTGGGAGAAAGTTTAAGTTACTTTAGAGATGGGATTCTTGAAGCGTAAGCTTAGGCTTTATTGGGGGTCTGTATGAAGGATAGGAAGGTCGCTATGGACGATTATGGTCGATAGTTTCGGGACAAAGAGGCTGATGTTGGAATTAAAAAAAAAATTGTGAGCACGTTGTATAAAACGTTTAAAAAGAGCTGAAAAGTTGTATTTTTTCTCATAGTTTCATGGTCTTTCCATAAGAAGGCTCGATGCCAGCCACTGTTATCGATCGCAGTGGGCCTCCAAACTTAAGAATAGAATAGTCGCTATGGACGATTTTATACGATAGTTTCGACACAGAAGGGCGAATGTTGAAATTTCAATTTTGAAAAAATTAGGGCAAATGAAATGCGCTTCAAGATGCTATTCAATCGTAGTTTGAGGCAATATTTTTCAAGGAATTTCAGTAATAGGTTACAGTGGTTGAAAAATATATACATTTTCGTCATTTTCTCAAAACTTACTATTCAAGTTTCGCTTTTTTGAGTTAGCAGTTCGCCTCGTGATGTTGTAAATGTTTGTAAAAGTTGGAAATGTAAATTCTACTCGTTGTACGGTTTATATTATTAAATGTAGTAGATATTCATAGTGAAAATATGGGTAAGTTTATGTTCAAAATTGTAAATATCCCTAGGTGTGTGATATTTATTTTAAATAGAGGTTGGAAGCTTTTGAATATATGTCGTAAATGTGTTACAACACTGATATTTCATCTCATTCAAACCTTATTACACAGACAGCATTAACAGTATAAATGTGGATACGTTTGTATTTAAAATTGGGAATTCCTCATTGTTGTATGATATGAAAATAGAGTTCGAAAGCTTTTGAGTATGTGTCGTGAAAGTGTTTACAAAACATTTCATATGTCAAATGGAACCATTCGTATTATACCGGCTGTATTGATAGTGGGAATGTGGTTATATATTCGTATTTGAAATCGTAACTAATGTCGTAAAAGTGTTATAGCAGTTCAAATTGAACAAATCGTACTACATCGTGGTGTTGTTGGTGAAAATGCGGATATAAGTTTGTATTTGAAACTATATATCATAATATCTCTTGAGCGTATTCATTGAGTAGGGTATTTTGGAGTATGTGTCGTGATGTGTTATAATAGCTCACATCTGAAATTAAATCCTATTGCACCGGCGATATTGATAGTGGGAATGTAGTTATACGTTTGCATTTGTACTACTTCTTGTAGTATGGTATGTACTTAAATTGATTTTCAATGGTTTTGGATATGTACCGCGAAAGTGCAATAACATTTCATATTACAGGTTGAATGAATGTTATTATACGCAAGTATTCAAAATGAAAATATTGAGGGGTTGCTTGCGAAAATTGATTTATGAATTATATATGGAAACTCAAATTTCTATTGAATTTCATATTCGTCATGGACGAGAGGAAAGCCGATATGATGGCTCAATATTTACATCAGGATTTGATCGATTGATTAGTTAATCGTAGCAGAATAGGATTGAAATCAAAGTTTGGGTTTTAATTAAGTGAATTTTTGAGTCAGGCGAGGTTTAGACTCGTGTAGAAGATTTAGGATTGATTTTGTAGAGTTACTTACAGAACGTTCAAGTTTCGGGACTTGAATGAGAGAGCGATCGTATTACTGAATCGTTGAAAGCGAATTGATAAAAAAGTGGATTAAATGGCCGTCATTTAAAATGGTTAATCCGATTATTACTCAAATAATGGTTCTAAGGATATGCGCGTGTTTACTTGAATATCTTCCTTGGGTATGACTGCTGTGAAAAATCGTCAAAACCACCAAAAACCGTGAAGATATAACGCAATAATGAAATAGATTTCATATTTATCTCAGCGTAATAGAAAGCGTTAAGGTTGCTCAATTCTGGGACGAAATGCGGCGTTTTGACAAGTCCGGCCGGTTAAAAGAATGGTACCGGTCATTTGGAGATCGTTTTGTTCGGCCAGTATTGGGTTCTCTTTTTTATATAACATATATACTACAGTTTATACAACTCAGACAATGAACTATTGCACAAGAGTTTCATCGAGCCTATGGAATTTTCCACTAGGGTTCGGTCCGTTTAAAAACCACTGACGTAAGGCTATTGACTATAGATATGTACTTCTTACTCCTCAAATGGTTAAATCTTGCCTACTTTATTAGCAATTCTTTATTGCTAGGAATCTGTTGTTTGACCGGTACGGTAGTCACAGACCTACCTTGGTATTGTACCGGTGCTATGTGAGCGGATCCTGTAATCGTAGGTGAAGAAATTTGTGAAGCAGTCAGCCGGACATATGCTGATATATATACAGAAGCTTGATTCGAAATCTTTAGTTTATTTGGTAGTTTATGAATAAACTTGTTCGAAACCGGAGTCGATAATTTACGCGGAAGTTCAAATTCGTGTAGCGAGATATCGTGGGAAAGGTCACGTATTATTACGTCGCAGTTAGTTAGGAATGTTTATGTTGTCATATTCGTAGATATGCTTCATTGAGTTTTGGGTTTTGACGGTCAGTTCAGATTACGGAATGGTTTAATCAGAACAGTCTAGATCAGGCGCGAGCCGTCGTCACAGAATGTCAGAAATCAGTAGCGTTTAATATGATTTTAGGTTTCCGATTTATATGAGTAATTAGACCGTAATTGTTCAACAATGGCTGAAAATGGATATTAAAAAAAAACTTATGCGTGGATTTTAAATAGTTTATTTTGTAAACTCCATAACTGAAAATGGGGAATTCTGGAGAATGAGCAAAACCTTTAAATAAATTTTAAAACATGAACATTTTGGTTTAAAAATAGGATAGACAAGTAAGTACTTCAGAAAAATATAATTTTTGCATAAACATATTCATATGTATGAGATATATTATCGCAAAACGTTTAGGAGGGGAGATCATTGTCGAATTCCCCTTAGATTTTATAGGATGCGACTTTGTTAAACAAATATCGCTATGTTCAGTGTCTGCTCTTGAATATTTTTGATAACTTCCGTCGTCATCAAACTCAATACTTAAGTACTATGACTTATAGTAAAATAATATTTAATCGTATGGTTCCCCAAGTGTTCTCCCACCATATGATGATTATTCCAATTTAAGTATGTGATTGCTAGTAGTCGTTTTACTAATTGCAAGTTGGAAACGCATTACTCCGTGCTGCTAGGTTGCATTAGGTATTGAAGTGCGTTACCTGATTAATTAATTTTAATACAACCAAATATCTTCTCGCACCCAGTGTTTTCCGTGCATGTCGTATCGTAATGCGTCAATGGTTAAAGAGTTTTACTTCACTGTGAAGGCATTGCAGATTAAACATGTCGGGTTCTAACTCATGTCCAACAACTCGTCATGTGTGTAATGCGTAGGCGATGTCGAACCAGAAAAATTTCGGTCTTTCTAAAAATATAATCTTCTTACCCACCAGAAGCTGCCTGTTCAAAGGCTTGTTCAAAGAGGAATGCATATAAAAAGAACAAGTATTCACATAAAACACTGTAGACTGTACTTAATCGCACATTTTGTGTACCTGACTTAAAAATCGCACATATCGTCTATATGGCAGTCTTGTGCGGAGTAGACCACTCAATTGGCGATTGGAACAAGAATCCATCCTTATTCTTAGCCTGCTTTGTGTACGATAATGAACTCGCTTACGAAGAAGGCATATTTCACTGATGATTAGTACCTTATTTATTAGTACTATTATTGCTTCATTCTATGGTTAGCTTGTCCTTGAATACGCAATCGGCTCATCTATAACATAAATACTCGCTTTCGAAATATGGCCTTAGTAGGAGAGACAGTGCAACACCACTCTCTGTCAAATTTTTGGATCTTTATATGATCTAGCCTTTGGGCAAAGAGTATTTTCATACCATCAACCATAACCCTATGTTCTTCATATGAACGCGACTCTGTGGGGGGTTCTCAGTTAAGGGGGAGATCTTTATATTTTCCGTTTTTTTTTTCGTGAGGCGTTTTCAAACTGTAGCTCCGACGAAGAAGCCACAGAAGAAAATACTGTTTTTGTGTTGTCCATGAACTGAACGATTCGACTATGCCTAAATTGTTACACTCTGGTGCGGTGAACATGAGATTTGAAATCCTTGACCATTTCTAGGACTGTCCGCCCACTATCATGACTGTTTAACCAAAGGCCGTAAACGAACATTTTTAACAAATATCGATATTATCTCCAAAAACATTCAAGTACCAAAAATAACAAAAATTTGAATAGCGTGTAATTTACCAATTTCGAATAATAAGTCAAGTATTTGACAAATCTTAGATTTATTTTCATCCGCACCTGCGTTATTTTCATGAAACAGCGTGAAATTTTGTCACAAATTAACGAATTTCCATATTATTTTTGACGTGTAATATTGGCATAAAAATGGCCGCCTGCGGGTATTATGTCTCGTTATTTCAGATTATATCGCATTATTTATTCGTTGAATATTGTTCAAAAGTTATTATTGAGAAAATGTTATTTGTTTATATTTTATCAGTTTAGAAAAATATACTAAAAACGTTGAGTGTGCCCATATTTTCTATATATCAGAGAATATAATAATTGAGCACTTTTGTTGTTTAAACAGTGGTTCCCAAGGGTGGTGGCTTCCGGAGGCTTTATCACTCATGGCTCCCTTGTTTTGTTTTATCGTTACTTTTATCGAAACCGTGTGTTAGAAAATACCGATTTGCCTGAGACTTCAAGTCAGTACGATCAATATTTTGAGTTAGCAATTTGACCATGATTATTATTATTCCTTGTGGCTACTATGCAGCCCAATAGTCTAGGGCTGGGCATTTTCGAATACCTTGTTATTTCAGAATCGAATCGAATAATATTTTTCGAATCGAATCGAATCTCGAATACTTGAAAATATATAATTGTAAGCGATTTTATTATAGTAATTGGTCCTCTCAACAAATGAATTACCTAAGACATAGAATAAATCACCCAGATAGATTACTGAGCGCTCATACAGAATAACAAACACGTTTTATCGATAACTCACTACAGAAAATAGTCATATGTTAGAATTTCGTTGAAAAAATATGACTCCAATGAAAATAAAATTGGGGAATTCCTCTCGACCATTAGCGGAAAGACAAAAACAAGATGGCGGCGATTCGAAATTTAGCTCTGAACCGATTCGAATAATTTACTATTCGATTCGATTCGAATATTCGATTCGAAATGCCCAGCCCTACGCCAATACCCTATTACAAAAAGGTCATTCGACGCCGATTAGGGTAATATATCCACATATATTACTAACAGTTTGCCTTCAATGGGCGACTGGTTCTCTATATCTTTTCCTAACTTCATCCCTAAATTCTTTTATGTGCAGACGCTAACAGATAATATTATTACAGTGTGTTTATAAAGTAAAGTTTTGTGGAGCTCCAGAAGTATGTGCACCAAGATGGCGCACAACCTGAACACAGTGTGTGTACCAGGTCATGGTTCAGGTTGTGTGCCATCTTGGTGCACATACTTCTGGAGCGCCAGTTTTGTTATGAAGTCAGTTCTCAATATATTGTAAGGTTTGTTTTATTTTATTCATCGTTTTATTTCCTTATCCAATACACCTTTAAATGCTCGACATTGGTTGTACAAAGCACATCAAAGTCGTTTTACATAATTCAAATATTGGAGTCTATAAACACCCAGTATATCATCATTATCTCTTAGATCACTTTCATTTTGCAATATTTTTATCATTCTCGTTAGGAAAATGACTTCTTTCGGAGCATGAAAGTGTTGTCGCACAGCTTCATCAGTTGGCACAATTATTATATTACCATTAACTGTTAAATCACTTTTATTTTGCCATATTTTTACATTTGCCTTAGAAAAATGCTTTGATTTCACCCCATGAATGTGTTGCATTGTTTCATAACCTTATCAGTTGGCATCCGTCATGGTAGCTGCATTTTTTAATGAATGTAAGGCCTGGTGTCAATTACAGTAACCAGCCGCACTAGATCCGCAGCAATTGGGGATTAACTTGTCACTTCGAGAGTTTCAAAAATTACTTTTATTGAGGCATTTCTCATGGCCTGGTTGACAGAAATATCGATTCAATTTTAATCTGAACATTTTTGCGCGTTATCATTTTTACAATTATTTTGAAATAACTTCAGCATTATATATGCCAGATTTCACTTCGTGAGCTTTAGCCGCAAATCACTTCACTCGTGAAAGTTAAATTATGTATTGTAAGCCAGAGGTGCAACATTTTTTGTTGGGGGGTCACATAAACAACTTCAGACATCTAGCTGAGCCACAAAAATTTAGCTTTTTCGTGTTCACAACGAATAACAGTATTGAAATCACCGGGCAAAATGGCGAAAGATTTAACGCAACGACAAGAGCAAAAAACTTAGAGTATGTAATTTTACCCCTGTATAGGATGAAATTGATATGTAACTAGTATGTTTTTGAAAGGACCAGAATATTGCAGATTCGTCATTGGTTATTCAAATTTATTACACTCGGTGCGTTTATTATTGTTGTTCAATGAACTGGGGTTGCCATGGTTACACCATTCACTCGATAACTATCACTGGTTCATCGCGTCTCCCGTCATAGTGAAATGTATTTTTTTTTATCTTAATTAATTATGTTTGTACAATATGTACTTTCGGCATGTAAAAAAAAACTACTGACAGACTGACTGACCATTATTAGATGGTATTCTCGATTATTTGCACAGTTCAGCCTAAATTTATTTTTCGCATTTCAAATTCCGTGAAAAAGAATTTCAATAATATACATGCTACATGTCACACCAATTTGCTAAAGTGTTTTCGGTTCAGGAATATCAACTTACCGTGGCTTACTTTTAAAAAACACACAAATTTAACCCGACTTTTAAGTTCTAAATTAAAAATTTATATTAACGAACGTTTTATATTCTAGTTCCCACGCGCCAAGGTAAATGTTTGTCTCCGCGTATGTTTTATTCATTAGTACTTTTATACAAAGTAGCCTTCAAGTGGTTCTGACGAAAAATACTTCAGACGTTGAGACGATAGAAAATAGATTGAAACGGTCAGACGGGGTAGAGGCGTTTTTCCCGAACCTCACATTTTTGCAATAAGGGTGGCGGTTTTTCCTAACCATAACAGACAATTACTCAAAACTTCTGCAGTACTCGAAACGTGACGGATTTATTTTTTTCAAATCTCACATTTCTATAAGTACTCCGACGTGGAGAAAATAAATTCTAATGGCCAGACATGTGTAGGTGTTTTTCTCACAGTATTTAAATTGTGGCCACGGCTTTTCCTAACCCTAACTAGAACGTGGCGAGCGCAATCTGCAGAACAAACGTACCGGGGTTGTTTTTACTCAAATCTTATATTTCTGCAACAGTGACAAGACTTTCTACAAAAGACCCTTCACTTTAATTCTTGACTTCAATATAATTGTTTTACATACCAGTGCGAATGGGCAGCCAAGTACATAACACGTATAGGTTACAAATATGCCCTTATGCGATTGGGATACAAAACGATTAGATGTTATTTTCCGGGTTATCGCGGATAGACAGTTGGTTCCGCATAACCTCGACTAATAACTAGGTTTGTACGAAAGTTACGGGCCATATTGTGTCGAACCTGAAGGTCTGGCTTAATTAAACGCTACCTCATTCAAACATCATTTCATATCCTTTGTAGAGATTGTAGCATGTAGATTGTAGATTGTAGCCTTCATTGCCGTTTCAAAGCAAAGGAATAGATGTACTTGGGTCGGTTATCAAAACTAGGGGGTTATGGGTCGCTTCCCTCACTTTTGTTTTTTAAAAATTGAAAAAAGGACATTTCCGTATCATATATACAAGGCATACATTCTCGTAGCTTAAAACGCTTTTCAGATCTTCAAGACTCTTGAGAAATCACGTTTTCTGGCTTCCACCGGACCCGCTTGCTGATACGGTCTAACTTTGAAATTAGGAATTTTAGACCCTCTGAATATTCCTCGCTGCGCCCCTAATCACAGGGATCAGACTTTATACGTGATTTTAATTTTGACAAAGTTTCATTTTGCGGCCATTTCAATAATCATATACACTGCAATTCAACTAATAAATAACATTTCATTTCTAAATATTTTTAGCAGTGAAACGGGAATATTGCTTAAACCTAATTAATATTGACTGTAGATAATATAATGGTCACAAGTGGACAAGCGGAGGTAACACTTTTGAAGCAATTCAGAAAATACCTCGCCATTTTGAAGTTAGTTAGGTTTAAGTGTAAGAATCAGAATAAATAGCTATTGTGTATAGATTCAACGGTGTGTTTTATGGATGGTGTATGCTTGCTCCATACACAAAACTTATTTGAATGTATGAGTTGAAAAACTGTAAACGCTTGTTATTTTACTTCGCCTTGATAACAACATATTCACTGGGTTTGTGGTTAATAATATTGGAACAAAAACGCTGTTTTCTGTCATAATTACTAAGACTTATTACAAAATATTCGTTATGTTTTGTTTCAATTATATTTTGAAAATTAGATTGCGGGATTTCAAATGTTAATGAAGGCGTAGAAATGTGAGGAAAGGCTTCAATAAAATGAAAGGTTTAGCAAAGTCAAATATTTGAGACAGTAAAAAATCGGACCGGAAGTTCAATAAACTAGGAAAATTGATATGTAAATTTATTGTATTGCGACAAAAATTAGGCGGAACAGAAAGTTTATTACGTGACAGTTCTTCAATGTACCGGAGCAAAAAATTTTGAATATTTGAAAGAATTGAATATTTAATATAAACGAAGACAGAGTATGGGATTTTACGTGACAGCGCTTCCCGTAAAAACTTGAGCAAAAAATGTTTCTCGGTAAACTGATTCTTCGAAATGAGATTTTGTATTTGGTGACGAGCGTTTTATCTCTTCTGGGCAGAAATAGGCAATATCTGGATGAAAACCTAACCAATTAAAGCTGAATGAGATTGAAATGAGATTTTATTTTTGTTGACGAGCGTTTTATCTTTTCTGAGCAGAATTAGGCAATATCTGGATGAAAACTTGACCAATTAAAGTTTCATAAAGATCTATAAGTCAACTTTCTGTCTAAAAGGTATCGTTATAACCATTAGTAATACTCACTCACAAATATATTAACCGCTTGGCATTTCAGAGAAGATGGATGAATATTAAATTAAAGTTTCTGAATTGTAAATGATCTTAGTCACTGAAATATTTTGCCCGCGTGCCGATGGTTTGTCTTGCCATGCATTATTTAGCTGTTGTTTTATTTGGAGTCAGTGAAAATTGTGATGTATAAAACAAAATGTTTTATTCATTGTGTGGTCACAAAGAAGGGAACTTGCGGATTTTGTGAATGAATGAGGTTTGTTTGTGGATATGCCTGATTGAAAATTGTTTTTAATACAAGTTTTCGTAAAGAAACGTCCCCGCGCATCAACCCGTAATAAGGGAAATCGTACAGGGTGATAAAAAATAGAGCCCAGACCATTTGTGACATATCCCAGCGAAAGCATAACTTTTATGTAAACCGTCCTAGATTATTGAAACGTTTGGGTAATGTTTCTTCATTTCCGAAGAAGTAATTAGGAAATTTTTGGGTACTCCTGAAGTATGCGCATCAAGATGTCGCGTAACCTGAACCCTAAACTGGTACACATCCTGAGTTCAGGTTGTGCGCCATCTCGGTGCGCATACTTGAGGAGGTCCAATTTTTGGGTTTTGTTTTTGAGTCATCTTGTACTATTGGAACAGTTGCGGCCACTGGTGAATCAAAAACTATATGTTAATGTTCATCCTTGCAATATTATGACAGTATATAGAAGGTGACTTGAAGAAAATCAAGTGACACTGTGTGGGAAACAGCTAAGCTATCAAATCAGTCATCTTCAAGGAAAATCGTTTATTTTTTAAGCAAGTGAGAACATCAATACAGAGTCTATAATGTGTGAATTGGAGCTAATCATAGTGTAATAAAGGGGACAGAAAGTTTGGATCAGGGGTGTGCGACATTTTTTGTCGGTGGGCCATATAACCAACTTCAGACGTCTAGTTGGGCCACACAAAAAATTTAATTGAAGGGCAAGAAAAGAGAATGCGTCTATCGCTTGGCCTCATAGTAATAAATGCAGCGGGCAAAACGGATCTAAATTTAACGCAGCGACAAGAGCAGAAAACGTTATGTATTTTTACCCATGTAAGCGCCCTTTTGAACATAAACAGCCTGGTACGGATTTTATGCTTGGCGGAAAAATATCTGACTGTTGACAAGGGCCACACAGAATTGTTACGCGGCCGCCTGTTACACACCCATGGTTTAGTTTAGATCGAGGGTCACCAAACTACGGCCCGCGGGCCAGATCCGGCTCGTGGCGTCCTTTCATTTGGCCCGCAATAACACACGCTACAATGGTGAATTTGATATTCAATAGTTCAGAAATGTAGAATTTATATTGTTGAAGAAATGGTTTGGATTTTCCAACTTTTGGGAATTTATAGTATTGCATTGACAAAAAATATTTGTCAGGCCCGTTTCAACACAGTTTGAGTCGGCCACGGCCGGCCCGCGGTAAAATAAGTTTGGTGCCCCCTGGTTTAGATTATCAGAGCGAGAATTATCAGCGAAGTATGGAGTAGAATGAAGATCGTTTTTTCAACTTAATAATAATTTCCAAGACTGAAGACTTTCAGTTTTCATAGTAAAATCTGTTAAATATTTAATCCATCCTTGTCAATTCTATGTCTCATTGACTACTTAGTGAGTGCGCGTGGCCTTGCTTTGTGCAAATTCTTTAAAATAAAACTGTATTCAGTGTCGTACTCTAATTTCTTTTGATGATTAAAACTTTTCAAAGCAACGACATGAATGCCTACATCTATTAGTAAAAATTTCCCTACAAACATTTGCAAGCGACCATGGTCATCAGAACAACGAATAAATTTATAAACGAGTTTCTTCAAGTCGATGTTCATTTCTAAGACTAAATACTTTCAGTATTCATAACCAAAAACTTTTGAATATTTAAGCCATCCGTTGTCAATACTATATTTAGATTCAAATAAAACGTCTTTTGTCGAATCTCACACGTTATCTGTTAAGCTTGTTATGAATAAGCCGTCACATAAAATTTAATTGTATTCGGTTGGCACAAGCACAAGAATTTCGATCAAATCTGATCTATTCATGCGAAACCACGTAATTCCTGTTATACCCAGCCAGAATTTGTTCTTAGTTTGAGGTCAAAGGTTGGATTGATAGAGATTTCAAAAAATTTGTTTGAAATGGGATTACTGTTATTGTCCATGAGAGTGTTAGTAATTTAGGCGCCATATTAGTGAAATCTGTGAATAGGTCGCTCCGGAAGTATTCGTACCAAGATGACGCACAACCTGAATAACCCCAACCTTGTACACATACTATGTTCAGGTTGTACCCCATCTTGGTACGAATACTTCGGGAACACCATGAAAAGTACTATGTTAGTGTGCCAACCATACCACCCAAAGTGTAATGAATTGTAGGCCGAACCGGAACGATTACGCTCTTTCCGAGAATAGTAGCGCTTTACACATCTTCAAATATCAGAGGAAGCGCTTGTTCGAAGTGATAGGAGTAAAAACATCATTTATCTTCAAATTTGACAGCTTGCAATAAATAGATATTTTAAAAGAGCAAGATCGGAGACGTATTTCCGTAGTCAATACTAATTTCTAAGACTAAAAACTTTCAGTATTCATATTAAAACGTTAGACTTTGAGAATTCGTAATAAAAGTTTGAATATTTAAGCCTTCCGTTGTCAATACTATATTTAGATTCAAATAAAACAACTTTTGTTGAATCTCACACGTTAGTGGTTAAGTTTGTTATGAATAAGCCGTCACATAGAACTGAAAATGTATTCATGTATCGGTTCGATTGGCACAAGCACAAGAATCTCAGCCAAATCCTTTCTATTCACGCGAAACGGCGTAATTCCTTTTATACCCGATCAGAAGTTGTTCTTAGTTTGAGAATGAGTATTAGATTGAAGCGACCGGCTGGTGAAGTAAAAGAAATAGTTTAAATTAGCTTTCTGTTATTCATTAAAAAGGCACTTTCGAGAATTTAAAGCAAATTCTGTTGTTGTTTTTTGTTATATAGCAGTGAATGTAAGTAATGTCGAATTGGCTATAAATGAACGTGGCGTGGAAAGTCCGTCGTTAAAATGACAATACTTGACGAATCACCCATTCGACGCCTTGCCGGTATGTAATTTGAAAACGAACCGGGTGTGGCGACAAACAATTCATATTAATGATGGCATTGGATCAGGAAATTTCACAGTGGAAAATTTACTCAGCTAAGTAAAGGATCTCAAATATGTAAAAAGTTACGTGCAATCACTGAAAGCCCAACTACTGTGGCAATTATACAATTTACAAACATTCACCCGGTGTAAGGCAACGTGCACTCACTCAGAAATAAACGAAAAACATCTTTGTGAAAAGTTACATTTAACCATTGAAACGCCACAAGCTATTGTAACCATACATTCATACAACAATATAGTGTTGCAATTACATGTACGTGTTTATAAGAACCTGCTCAACGTAAGGCCACAAGCACTCACTGAGAAGTAAACGGAACTAACATTTAAGAAAAATTTCGGGCGATAACTGAAATGCCAATAGTTACCTAAACACACAAGATACAACAATATAGTGTAGCAATTTTGCAATATTCTTTACAAAAATTCGCTCAGGGTAAAGCCACGCACACACTCAGAAGTGAACGGTACACACATCTAAGAAAAATTAAATTACTGGCGGGCGAAAACTAAAAGAGACAAAACTAAACCCATTTTGTCCAAAATCTTTCAATTTGAGTAAAGCATAAAATTGTTTTGATGTTTAATTAGATTGGTTGATGTTTTAGTTGCCACAATGAAATGAAATGTGTCTGGACCATGACGGTGAAAATGAAATTAAATACAGTAATTACATTACTTTGGAATAGCAGATGTTCAAATCACCTTGACTAACTGAATGCCGAACTGATTATATTAACTGAAATCAACCGCTCAATCTTTTTTAACTGACGCGTATTCACGACTTACACTCCGAAAAATTCTCGGAAAAAGCATCTACTTACTGTTGCTAACGACGAGGAGCTTAAATATGAGTGTTTCCTTGTCTTTGCCCTTATTTGAGCACAAGGCGGGAAAAAGCGCCGTGGAAAAACTAGGAATAAATTGTTTGAAAAACTTTAGTGAGCAAAACTGTAAAAAAAATTGACTTTCCTGATCATACGCTCTACGTTGCTTATATCTTCCGGATCGCAATGCAATGGATTTGTCGCTCAGTGGTCAATCTGCTTCATTTCGGAATAAATGCAAGCAACTTTGCTTTGAGCTATTTCTTTTTAATAAATAAAGAATACTTGCAAGGAGTAGAAACGACAAGAACCATAAACGACCAGAATCTGAGTCGCGATATCAGACTGAAACGATTAAAACGGACTTTCTCACATCTCGGTGTCAAAGTGTTGCAAACGAAACTTGACTAAAAAAGGTACAGAATATTTGTTTGAATACCGTTTTGAAATTTCAATAAAACAAAAGACATTTCAGATTTTTTTGACTTCAAAGGAAAAATAGATGTATTTTGAATATCACTGAAACCTTGTATAGAGCCCTGTTAAGAGCAACGATGTGTGAAAAAAATCTTGAATTAGAAAAATTTGATGGGCAAAACGTAGGCAAAACTGGCGTCAAAATAACCATTTTTATAACAGTACGAAAAGTAAAACAGTGTTTAGTATTTTGTTGCACTTGTTTTAGATTAAAAAATACTTCAGAGATTCCGCATTTATAAGTAAAAATAGTTGAGTTTTTGTAGAAACATTTCATTATAGAAGGTACTACCAAAGATAACTAATACAAAGTATACGTGGCATCCTTATCCTTGTTCTTCTTTGTAACAAAAAGTATATTAATCACCAGTTGAAACCCTTTGTGTTGCGATTTACAGAGTGTAAAAAGGATTAGCTGTATATTTTAGATTAAAAATACTGATAAAAATGGATATTTTACTGGCAAATGTCGGTGATTCCGCTGAAATTTTATCCTGATCTCAAACTTGAGTCAATATTCAACAAAATTTCTTTATTGTTGTGAATTACAGGGCCAATACCCACTAAGAATTACCAATCTTTTCAACAGTATGAAAAGTATTTTTTGCACCCGTTTATAATTATAAAAATACTTCAGAGATTCCGCATGATTAATAAATAAAAATAGTCTTGTAGAAACATTTTCATTAGGAGGTAGAGAAGTAATCTTATATAAAGTCTACGTGCCACTCCTATTCTTGTACTTATTTGTGGTAAAAAGTATATATACCACCAGTTGAAATCCTTTGTGTTACGATTTACGGACAGTGAAAGAGGATTGTATATTATTTTAGATTAAATATACTTCAGGAATTCCACATTATTAAGTAAAAATAGTTTGAGTCTTTGAATCAACATTTTCATTAGAAGGTATTACCAGACGTAATCTTACACAAAATATACGTGACATTATTAATTTTGTTCTTACTTGTTGTGAAAAGTATATTAACCACCAGTTGAATCTTTTGTGTTGCGATTAACAGACTGTGAAAAGGATTAGTGGTGTATTTTAGATTAAAAAAATGGGAAATTTGGATATTTTACTTGAAAATGTCGGCAATTCGGCTGCATCCTGATCTCGAACTGCAGTCAATATTCACCGAATTTTTTTATTGTTGTGAATAACAGGGCAAGAACTTTCAAAATTACCAATCTTTTCAACAGTACGAAAACTAAAATAGTGTTTAGTATTTTTCGCACTTGTTTTAGATCAAAAAATACTTCTGAGATTCGGCATTTATAAATAAAAATAGTTTAGTTTTTGTAGCAACATTTTAATTAGGAAGGCATTACTAACAGTAATCTTATACAAAGTATACGTGACATTCTTATCTTGTTCTCATTTGTTAGAAAACATATATTTAACCACCATAACCACCAGTTAAAACCCCTCGTGTTACGATTTACGGACTGTAAAAAATATTTTTATATTATTTTGGATTCAAAAAAAAACTCCAAAGACTCCGCATTTCTAAGTAAAAATAGTTGCATTTTTGTAGCAACATTTTCCTTGGAGGTATTACCATCAGAAAACTTATACAGAGCACACGTGACATTCTTATAGTTGCTCTTATTTGTAGGAAAAAGTATATTAACTTACGGTTAAAACTCTTTACGGACTGTGAAAAAGGATGTTAAAATGTTTTAGATTAAAAAATATATCAGAGATTCCGCATTTATGAGTAAAAATAGTCGAATTTTTATTAGAAGGTATTACTTACAGTAATCTTATACAGAGTATACGTGACATTCTTATTCTTGTACTTATTTGTGGGGAGAAGCACATTAACCACCAGTTGAAACCCTTTGTATTACGATTTACGGACTGTGGAAAGAATTGGTTGTATATTTTAGATTAAAAAAGGGGAAATTCGGATATTTTACTTGAAAATGTCGGCAATTCGGCTGCATCCTGATCTCGAACTCTAGTCAATATTCACCGAATTTTTTTATTGTTGTGAATTACAGGGCAAGAACTTTCAAAATTAACAATCTTTTCAACAGTACGAAAAGTAAAATAGTGGTTAGTAAAGTAAAATAGTGTTGAATTTTTGTAGCAACATTTTCCTTAGAAGGTATTACCATCAGAAAACTTATACAGAGCATACGTGACATTCTTATAGTTGCTCTTATTTGTAGGAAAAAGTATATTAACTTACGGTTAAAACTCTTTTATGTTACGATTTACGGACTGTGAAAAAGGATGTCATAATGTTTTAGATTAAAAATACTTCAGAGATTCCGCATTTATGAGTGAAAATAGTTGAGTTTTTGTGGCAAAATTTTCATTAGAAGGCATTACCAGAAGTAAGTTTATACAAAATATACGTGACGTTCTCATTTTTGCTTTTACTTGTGGTAAAAAGCACATTAACCACCAGTTAAAACCTTTTGTGTTACAATTTACGTACTGTGAGAAAGGTGGTTATTTTATTTTAGATTAAAAATACTCCAGAGATTCCGTATTTAAAAGTAAAAATAGTTGAATTTTGTAGCAACATTTTCATTAGAGGGTATTACTAACAGTAATCTTATACAAAGTATACGAGACATTCCTATTCTTGTACTTATTTGTGGGGAGAAGCACATTAACCACCAGTTGAAACCCTTTGTATTACGATTTACGGACTGTGGAAAGAATTAGTTGTATATTTTAGATTGAAAATACCGAAAATTATGGTTAATTTACTGGCAAATGTCGGCAATTTTGCTGAAATATTACCCTGATCCCAAACTGCTGCAATATACACAAAAATTCCTTTATTGTTGTGAATTACAGGGCGATTGCTTTTACAATTACCAATATTTTAACAGTTCGAAAAGTAAAATATTGTTTAGTATTTTTCGCACTTGACTAGTTTTCAATAGATTTCTCCTCTTAAGAATATTACCAGTCTAAACTAAACTGTTTTCCAAGCGCCAATGTATTTTTATACTCACACAAAGTCAAGGATGGCCTAAGATGGTGCGCGCCAACGATGCGCGGGCCATCTTGGGGCCACCTCTGACTTAGTATTCTGAATCAAGTGTCGTTGTGTTTGTTGAGCCTACGACCGTTACGATTCGTTCCAATATTATTGTTATTATGTCGCTTGTTCACAAGCGCGAATAAAGAAAAGTTACCATAACTTGGTCAGTAAAATTCCATCCCACGAAGAAAAATTATTGGTTGTGAAAATCCCATCCCACGCAGAAAAATTACCGGTGTTAACAATTTTTTTTTTATAATAATTTGGGGCACGATTTTACATTTGAGATGTGTTCTCTGGTTAAAGTGAAATTACTAGTTTTGAATTTAAATCTTTTTCAAGAGAATTCGATCGAAGTGAGGCCACCCATAGGCCACTAAAGAAACTCATCTATGAGCTGAGGCAGGTATGCGCAGTCTTTAATGCAGGAGGGCCAGATACAAATAACTGGGTGAAACCACGGGCAGCACTGTTATTTAACGTAGGTATTCTAGTAGTTACACGTAGCCTCTTTAGCAGATATGATAATTGGACTCAGGTATAAGCTTTGCAGCGCACAGGTATTGGAATTACCACCAAATTGAACTACGGTAAATCAAAAACTCGCTTCTCGGGTCGCACACCATTCAAAATTGGCACTTTTCTTCATGGGCCACACAAGTTTCACATCCCTGAGCTGTGGCACGGGGCCACAGGAATGCCAAAAGAAATGTACATAATTAAGGTAGAACACCGCGCGTAAACAAAAGGCCGATCAACGTTTGAGACTTGAGGCAAATCATGCCAATAGCATCGGAAAAGTATGTATTAAGTAGTAAGTTCCACAAAATTGAGTAAAACCTTTGCAGTGTAATTTTTTTTTTGTCTGGTGTAGAAAGACGTAAATATTCAAAAACCATCTTTGAAAACTCATAAATATATATTTTTGAACAAAAAATATCTATTATTGATTCAAGTGAATAACTTATATTATTAAGAAATATATGACATTTGCCTAACGTAGTCATAAACCAAGATTGAAATTAACTACGATCAAAAACCCCAGTATTTACGGGTCCTCGCTTCTGTACTTTCTAATTGGTTAATATATTGCAGTTATAAACATGTTTTTGTATATAGTCTACACCGAACGAACTATATTCCCCATATTAAGTGGATGTTGAGATAACAATAGATGCAATTTCAATGTTTAGAAAACACGCATAGGCTTTCGTACTATTGAAAAAATCGTCAGTTTGAGTTTGAATTTAATGTTTTTAGTGGCGAATAATTTTCACAAAATAAACTGTATTCCCTCATTTTAAAATGAAGAGACAACAATAGATGCGAATTCAATGTTTAGAAAACACGCATAGGCTTTCGTACTATTGAAAAATCCGTCGGTTTGAATTTAAATTGCAAGGTAATTGTGTCTGGCAAACTATATCATATAACAGATTGGAATGATCTGGACCAGGACTGTGCGACCTTTAATACGGGAGGATAAAAACAACTGTGTGAAACTGCAGGATGCATCTTTATTAGCATGCGCTTTCTAGTAGTTGCAGGCACAACAATTCTAGTTGTTGATCTTATTACTTATCGATTTTATTATTTATCGATTTTAATCGGTAAGTATGTTGATAGGTATTTGTCTGTCTGTTTGTTTGTCTGTTAGATGCACGCGATATCTCACGAAAGCGAGATTGAATGTGCTCCAGATTTTGCATGTGCATTTATCATATGTCGTACCAGACGCCTATTGATTTTGGATGAATTAAGTCGTATATTTAGCGAGTCATTAATTAATTAGTGATGGGACACAAGGTGTCACTATGGAGTAAGAGCGCTGTTTTGGGGGATCCCCTAACTTTCCCCTTATATAATAAATTGGACTCAGCTATAGGCTTCGCAACGCGAAGGGATTAGAATTACGCACACGACACTCATTAAACTACCGTGACAACTCGTTTCGTTTCGGCCCGCACATCATTCAAAATTGACAATTCTCAGCGGGCTGCACAATTATCTCCTGTGGGCTGCATTTGGCCCGCGGGCCGCATGTTGCACACCCCTAATCTAGACTGGTAAACAGGCCTCTTAGGTTCCTCATAAACCCTAATTGAATTGGTACTTGCTGTATATACAACAGAATCCCAAATTACAGAACCCAGCAACGTGGAACTTACTGATATAGACAGAACTGGATTGCTCGACCTTTTGGGTATACAAACAGAAGTTCAGGTGTTCAATAAATTTACTTCCTTTTCGTAGAAGTAATTGAGGAAGTTAGGAATTCTGTATTTTGGGGTCAAGCGGTGTAATCGATGTGTTAGAATCACTCTGTTAAATATTGTTTGTTAGCAACCCTGCATGCAATTCCAAAGTTTAATTTTTCGAGCTATCAGTACCTTGTCAGTAAAATTCTACAACCCTGGACCACGGGTTGGCAACCTTTAGCATTAAAAGAGCCGTTTGGCATTTATTCCGTCGAACTCAAACCTACTCGCAGCATCTACTCTAATGTCAGCGGTTTTTAAAACTCACTAAGAAGAAGACAAATAAATTACTAATGATGAAATAATTCAGTTTACGACGAAATGAAAAAACTTAGAAAATGGAAAAAAAGTTTTGAATCACCTTAATGCGATCTAGTTTCACCGCTCTCGGCTTATACTTGCTGTGATGCGGAATTAGTGAGTAGTAAGCGACTTTATGCTCTCGACTTTCTTTGAATTTCCACTGCTTCGAACAAAAAACTGCTGTAGCCACTTTGATTCACGGGAGGCAGAGCTCCGAGAACAAAGAGCCGCATGCGGTATTTCCGTATTATGTGTACCAGGTTAGGGTTAGGGCATAATTTATTTCGATTTATTCGATTACGAGTTCGGGGACTGTCTGTGTTAGCCAAGTGAATGTACCCCTACCCATAGGTCAAGTTGTGTAAAGGGAAACTTGATGTAAAGTAGGCGAACAAAATTAGTAACCTCAATATTGGTAAACACACTTTTGCTCCGGAGCTGACCTAGACATTTTTGAAATTACACTTAAATTTGCTGTTTGACTAGCAGTATATACTCCTGAATATTTAATTCAAAACTGTCTTAACTTCGACCAAAACTGGGTAAATAAAATATTCTGATGCATAACACGTAGACGCTGTCAGGTCTTGACAGAAAGATATTCATCGGTTTAGTGAATTTTGTAAACAAGGAAAGTGGTCCCACTCGACAGTAATTGATAAGATACCATGATTAGGTGTGTTTTCGTATTTGAAGAGTTTTAATTTGAGTTCTTGAGCAGGTGCGCTCCAGAAGTGTGTGTACCAATATGGAGGTAACTAATTTTGTTCCCCTACTTTTGTAAAGGGACTGAAACCTATGGGCAGGAGGTATATTCACTTGGCTAACACGGACAGGCCTCGAATTAGTAATAAAACTAAAATAAGGAAAATTGGAACAAAATTATATCCTAACCCTAACCTGGTACACATACTACGAGAGTACCGGTTAAGGCAGTATGGCCGTTTACACGTCAAGATGGGTAGAGGGTTATTTTTGAATGCGAGAGTAAACAAAATGATATCTGTTGTAAACTTGTCTTGAATTTCATTTGCCATGGTTTACACATAAAATGTAAAATAAAAAGGATAAAAAAAACATTGAAAACTCTTAGTACGTAGTCAAGCAGGCGCTTTACAAAGATTTCAGAATTGTTAGTAGCGTTTTTGCATGGATTCTCTCACATAAGCGTATGAAAAGTTTTAATTTGAGTACGTAATCAAGCAGTAACAGTAATCCAGAGTTGTTTTGCAGATTTTTGCATTGACTTTCTCATATGAGAGTATAAAGAGTTTTAATTTGAGTTCTTGAGTAGGTTAATGCAGCAAGGTCCATGCACGGTCGTCTACGCGTTAGGATGGGCCTCATGGAAACGACCACCGTGAATCCAGCAAAGTTCGAACAGAAAATTATTCTGCAAAGGCGAGCCGAGGACTTTGATCGAGAAATCTTATCTAACAGTTTACACCGGTTCTCATCGGTCATTTTTAAGTAAGAGTGAATAAAACGATATTTGTTGTAAACTTGGCCTTGTAGTGAAATTCATTTGCGATGGTTTACATATAAAATGTAAAGTGAAAAATATAAAAAAAAACATTTAAATTTGTCAAGCGGTCCAAAGTCAAACAGGCGTGTTAAATGGATTCCAGAGTTGTAAGTTAGGCAGGTTTCAGATAGAGCTGAGGGTAATTTTTTCGGATTTTTTGTACGAATCCCCGCAACTAATACAAAAATGTGAGATTTTAGAAAAAACGTTTTAAATTAGGGAATTAGTTTTTATTTAGTTAGGGTTCGGGCTAGGAATGATTCGAAAATCTGAATTCCTGAACCTAATCTGGATAATTACTAATTTTTTGGTACTCCCGAAGTATGCGAACCAAGATGGCGGACATCGGAACGTAACATGGGTAACAGGTTAGGGTTAGCGATAATTTTTTTCCAATTTTCATTATTTTAGTCCTATTATCAGTTCGAAGACTAGCCAAGAGCCTCCCGTAGTATTTATACCTAAAATTATGGCCTAACCCTAACCTAGTACACATATTACATTCCGATGTCCGCCATCTTGGTTCGCATACTTCGGGAGCCCCGATTTTCTTAATTTTAGCGTTGGCGGGTTCTTTGTACAAAAGATCCATTTTTTCCAACTTGAGTCGAACTTTTTATCAACCGGCCCAATTCCAGAGCCTTTAAATATAACAATACAATGAATTTAATATTTCTCAATTTAGATTTCTAAAACTAATAAACACCCACGCACTGTGAACCTGCTATGATTATATCATGGCTTGGCATATTCTTCACGGACTCCTAGAGCAAGTTCGTCTGCAATCTACCTTCCCTGGAAAACTCTGGATTATAACGATGTTTATATTCAGGATTGTTGTTGTGGCAAGGATCGGTGATAATGTCTACCATGATGAGCAGGTCAGTTCAGAGATGAATTTATGCATATATACCAGACATGGTCAAAATACGGCCCGCGGGCCAAATACGACCCGTTGGGATAGGCTAGTCAGGCTGAAGCGTGGCCCGCGAAATCCACAGGGGCTTCGACATTCAATTTTAAGCTGACATTCTTTTTTCATTGTATTTTCAAATTTTATTTTAAAGCCGTGTTCCAGAATTACCCAGTTTAAAATCGTTTAAAGTGAAATTGTCTCATTTTCCAATCAGATTATTTTTGATCCATATTCACGTTTAAAAGGCTAAGGTTGAATGAATGAATTTCTCACCGGCAAAAGGCGCTTACAAGGTACCATTCGCTAGGTACGGAACACAATGTTTTAAAATCGTTTACTAAAAATACTGTTTCTTTTTCAGTCAAGTTTCGTTTGCAACACTTTGACACCGGGATGCGAGAATGTCTGTTTCAATCGTTTCAGTCCGATATCGCAACTCAGATACTGGTCGTTAATGGTTCTCGTTGTCTCCACTCCCTGTAAGTATTCGTTATTTAAAAAAATCGCTAAAGCAAGATTGCTTGCACTCATTCAGAGGCGATCCAAAAGTATGTGTACCAATATGGAGGTAACTAATTTCGTTCGCCTACTTTACATCAAGTTCTGTGTAACTGTAACCTATGGGCAGGGAGTACATTCACTTGGCTAACATAGTCAGTTCCCGAACTCGTAACATAAATAAAGTAGAGACTTGAAACAGTTCGCGTCAATCAGGAAAACAGCTTTGAACTCGTGAATTTTACATCACTTAAGTTCGTGAAAAAAAAAATTTGTGGATGAAATTGTTTCGTCTGTTGTGTACACATGAATATAAGCGGGATTTGTAGCACGACCTTACCATTGTTTCTATCACTAAATACTGTCATAGGCTCTGAGTAGAGCCTATGAGTAGAGCTTCCAGTAGAGACATGCAATAATGATGCCACAAAGTGAACGAAAAGAACAAAGCGAATTCCGCATTCGAGCGTAATATACGAGTTGTCAATATGGCTAAGCAAAAATGTTCAGGTCTCTTCAAAAATTTTGCACCTTAGTACATATTAGTGTCCAAACTCAATTCCCGCCATCCCACTGAGGTGCATCGTATAGGATAGTCTGTGACACTGTACACTGATATTCAGGTCGTAGCTCGTAGGACATGCTAAGTTCTACTTGTTATATATTCGTGTTTCTATTTCAGCAATTCTGTTCTTTCTTTACGCGATGCACAAAATCTATCACGCCGGTATAAAATATCCAGTAGGAGAGAAGACCCAGAACAATATGACGTCATCACTGACGTCACAGCAACCTCACACAAACTCAGAAAATTCATATTTGCATCCGCCAAGTTACAAACGACGACGAGAAAATGACTTAAACGTTGCAAATGGCCATGTTCACGCCCCGCTTTATGAAGTCACAAAGATACCTGATTCTGGCGGGCGATTTCAAAATTCAAAACTTGGCAAATTTCTAAGGAAACGGAGACGTCATAATGCATATACTGAAAACAATGTTGACGTCATAAGTCCGGTAAAATGCTCTGTGTCCGATAACAATGAGATTTTTATGGAACAAGATATGAATGTCAATTACAGGTAAATGTTATTCAAAGAATTTTTTTTTATTTGCAGTTTACTCAAGATTTTAATGAAATGAATAATAATATGAAATCAGGATAGAATAGGATAGAATTTACATATTACTGCCGAGGGAGAGGAAAGTCTATAAGACGGCTCAACCATATGGCGAACCACGGCGTCTCGTCCGGTTACCATTCCATGTCGGGTATGGGATTAGTCAGTTATTTGTTATTACGGAAGCATGAACTTGATGATGGTGGAGGAAGCCGTAATCGACCAGCGGTTACGTGAACCACCCTACGGCCGGGAGGAGTCCAGCAATTCTCTTGCACCTTACCATGTCCGCATGGGATTTGAACCCACACAGAGTAATCAGAGGTGCGGTAGCGAGCGTATTCCTAACGTTTAGCACGATGAGTCACACCCTCGCGCTGAGGTCTAGAATTTCGTCATTTAATCCATTATGACGTCTTAAAACCATGTAAACGCTCTAGGTCTAGGCAGAGGACCATGTATAGTGCTATCAATGCGTAAGGCTTAGAATAGGGGTGTGCAACACTCAGATTTTTCCCACCAAGCATTAATTCCAAATCCGACAGTTTATGTTTAAAAAGGCGCTCACGTGGGTGAAAACACATAAGCTTTTTTGATCATGTCGCTGCGTTTAATCTTTCGCCGGTTTGTCCGGTTGCCCTTATTACTGTGATTCGTTGTGTTCGTGGAAAAACAATTTTTTTTGTGTGGCCCAGCTAGATGTCTCAAGTTGGTTATATGGCCCGTCGACAACAAAATGTTGCATATCCCAAGCTTAGAACTTTGCTCTGAAAAAAATGGTATGAAAAATATACATAAAAGCTAGTTCTGGCTGCATAGAACTCCAGATTGAATAATTTTACTATCTAGTCAAAAAAGTTGCACACCCCTGGCTTGGAAGAACCTTGCTTTGTCAAAAAGTGAGAATGAGAAATATACATAAACGCTGCAAGGGACTCCAGGTAGTCTATTTTACTTTCTAGTCCAGTGAAAGAATAAATTTATTATAAATAAATTGATTTGCAATTGCCGAAGGAAGTATGCAAAATAGAATAAACAGCAAAGATATCGTTCCATTGAGATAAGAGATTCACTTAATATAAGCGAGAGATTCGCGTAATATATTTCTGGCCCGAAATTGTGCAATAATTCTAGGCAATTTATTCATAAACTATGCAGCAAATAAATTCCGAAAGAGATCGATTCCCTTTTTTCCCCATATACCAAGAACTGGCCTCATCAGTAGTGAACCAACCCCATTTAAAGTATACTGACATTATTGATTATCGCTCACTATTTAGAATTCTAGGAAAAAATACGTCGGAAAAGGCCCAGTTTACCATTTCTCCCCTGTATAACAAGACCTTATGTCAAACGCAGCAGTAATGAAACCCATTTAAAGTATACTGACATTATTAATTATAACTTACGATTTAGAATGCTATTGCCTATTTACACATATATATAATACAGGGTGTCCAAAAAGTCCCTTTATGATTTTAATTTCGTTTGGAAGTCAGTTCCCAGTATATCTTAACCGAATTTGTTGTTTTTTAATCAGTAATTGTTTATGTATTTTTACTTTATTTAATATATTTACAAAAACAATATACGGTATTGATAATTTCCCTTTGCAATTTTGAAAAATTTTGGGATCTTATGGACACGCTATATTTATACCATATACAAAAAATTACGTCGTGGAGGCCCGATTCACCATTTCTCGCTTATATAACATGAACTTATGTTTAACGCAACACTTATTGAACCTATTTGAAGTATACCGTCATTATTGATTTTGACTAACGATTTAAAAAGCTATTTCCCGTATGCATATATAATATAATTTATATGTTTAATATCTCGACATTACAAAAAAAAACTTTTTTTTTCAATTCTATGATAAACATCTGAAAATAGCAATGGCATATTCTTAATCCCATAAGTTTACCGTTATGATTTAAAATTCACAGAGGCATTTATCGTCTGTTATAATTTATATATTCATAATCCACCACACTCTGAAAAAAAAAATTAGGCATTCTGAAGACAGTAATGGCTGATTCCTGATCCTAGAACTCTATAAGTTTACCGTTATTATCGATTACGACTTACCATTTAGAAAGCTATTTTATGTTGCCGTGTTTGTTTTTAATCCGCGACAGAGTCGGAATCAATAAAGTTGATGCTCTACATTAGAAACCACTTAGGCCTTAACCTGGCTATTTATTATTCATCTGTCGCCAGATTTTGGGGTTGAAAAACAAAACACCAGACATCGATTGGTGCTTTTAAAATAGATTAAAGTTAAGTAGAATTTTCAGGTAAATCACATATTTATAAGACTGGGTGAACAAAGTACGACCCGCGGGACGACTCCGGTCCACTGAAATGTTCTATCCGGCCCATTGTATCTGCTGAAATTACGACTATAGTTTTTATGGATACAAATTCGCGTTTAAAATATCGATGAAAATAACGTCATAATGACTCCGATTGGTACATTGTGCTTATTATTATTATTTAAACGTTTACCTAGCTGGGTAAATGAACTGTTTTTTATCCATAGTTTTTCATATTCTTATTCATATCATTACTTTTGGGCTGAAAAACAAAACAACATATATCGATTGGTGCTTTTAAAATTGATTAAAGTTGAGTCGAATTTTTAGCTAAATCGCGTAATTATGAGCCACTGATACCCCCAATGGCATGTGAGGCGCTACTAGACTTAGATCTAGACCAATTTGTTGATATTCATTTCTTATTTATTTCCTTTTTTTAGGGCCGATTAACAAAATCAAAACATCAATTTTTGCTTTTAAAAATAGTGAAAATTGAGTGGAATCTCCATTTAAATCGCTTAAATATTTGGCGGGGTTTTATACAAAAGATTCGATTCCGGTCCTTACAAACTGCCTGTGCAGTTCGGAAGTTCTTTCTTTACTCATCAGTGGCTGCTGGGGGACAGCCTTGTTCGGAGCGAAGGAGGTATATATACGCCGTAGAAAAATCAGTATCCATCCGTGTATTTGGTAATGCTATACAATGTGTAATTTCAGGCATAACAGATATCCAATATACGTTGACGCCCATGGTCGTCGAGTTGAATTCATCAAACAGACTCGAAGACCAACACAAGAACAGGCGGCGATGGATGAACGTAAATTTAAAGCAGAAATGTTGCAACATACGGAGTTATCAAGAGCTTATTGGTGGCATGTGTTTGTCAGGACACTTTGCGAGGTAGGTGGAAATGTTGCTAAAAATCAGCTAAAACAATTGCTCAAGGAATTTGTTGAGATTCCGATTAAATTAAGTTTTTGCATGAGGCTTATCTTTTTCCACTTTTGCTTTTGTAACACTGTAAATATTGTTCATAAAATGTAACTTTTTACGTCACACTTAATGGCTCACCAGTATAGGCGGGCAAAATGTTTGGCCCCCGATCAAAAAACCGTGCCCACGTCTGGGTTAGAGTAACTCGGAAGTCCGATTTTTCAACATTCTCACATATTTAACATTTATCATCAGATCGTAAAGTGGCCTTATTTTTGACGCGCTTCATTTTACCTCGCGATAATTTTCTCAATGAGGCTCAATATATCCATGAAGTCACTTCAGCATGACCTATTTATTTATCTACGCTATGAATCACGTTGTTAGCATGCGCTGTGTCCCCATTGGCGCAATGTTTCAATTTTATGAAGCCTAACTAAGGTAGGGTACTCTTGCATGGCCTACCTATTTCACTAAAAGTATTTAAATTTACTATCTCGGAAAGATTACTGATGATGAGACAGCTCCTCAATTGGATAACAGTTTAGGACGGGTTTCAAAATTGCTAATCATTTATCTGTCCAGATTAATGAATATTTCCGACCGACAACTTTCAATGGCAATACTTTTTTCACCAGTAACTTCTATTGAATCATGTTATGGAAAACACTTTTCAAGATTAATCGAACGTTCCAGGGGTTCTCGACTCGAATTGAACAATCTCACTTGTATTTTTTTCACTCACAGGTCGGTTTCATCCTCGGTCAATACTACCTCTATGGAATATCAGTTCCAGAATTATTCGAATGTCCATTCTGGCCTTGTCCAAAGACAGTGGATTGTTTTGTATCAAGACCTCAAGAGAAAACCTGTTTGTTATGGCTGATGTATGGCTTAGGTATGTATGATCAACACATTGATTTTTTGGCGCTCCCGAAGTATGTGCACCAAGATGGCGCTCCACCTGAACATTGTATGTGTATCAAGTTAAGGTTCAGTTTGTGCGCCGTTTTGGTAAACATACTTCCTGAGCTCCGATTTTTTATGTAGCCTTTAGTTTTGCGAGCTTAACGAGTGATTTTTAAAGGAAAACTGACTGGGCGGTGTGGCTCATCGTGCTTAGCTTTAGTAACACGCTTACCTCAGCTCCTCTGATTACCCTGCGTGGGTTTGCAGGTTCGAATCATGCGGGGATGATTATGTGCGAGAGGATTGCTGAACTTCTCGTCGCTGTAGGGTGGTTCACGTAACCGCTGATCGGTTACGGCTCCCTCCGCCACCAAGTCCATGCTTCCGAAAACCAATGACTGGCCACTAATCCCGTACCCGACATTGGCTGGTAACCGGACGAAAAGCCGGGTACGCCATCTTATTGCCTTCCCTCTCTCCGGGGGTAAATACTTAAATCCTATCTATTTGGCGATGAGAGACGTACAATCAGTTAATTTGATTCCTTTTCTTGTTGAAACTAGTGGCATACATTATAAGTCGCTTGGGTGGTTGCCATATATTACGCTATATTTGGTGTGACAGCCCGATAACCAGTTTTGGTTCCCCTCGGCACTGGAAGGCCTCATCTAGGATCTGGTTTTATTATGTACCAATTTACGGTCCCGTTATCCTATATGGAAAGAGTAAATTTACCAGCTCAGCGTATCAGCCTGTAAAAGCGACGAGCCCAAAAATTTCCCTCACTTGATTATCACCTAAGGGAAGTAATCAGCATTGATATTTCAAATATATATATATATATATATTTAGCGTGTGGCACCAACCGTGGAGCACAACATAACATGGAGACCAGTATTAATCTCCAAGGTTATTTTCGCCTACAGTCAGTATTTTAGTAACATGCGGTGCCATTGACCGAATGTGCCGTCAATCGACATCATTCATACTTTATTCATATTTAATGCGTTCGTTTAAAATTGTCATCCATGTATTTCAGGTGGAATTGCATGTCTATTTAGTCTAGCAGAATTTTGGACCCTCGGGCTTGACCGGGCAAAGACAGCGTTTCTGTGCTGCTCAGATAGGGAGACGAGAGAGGAACGTAAACGTAGACTCGCTATGTTGGATATACAATCGAAACCGTCACACCCAAGGCGAAATTTAAGAGCAGTCGTCAGTATGGATAGCATCAGCAGCGACACCACTGTGGAAAGTGTTTGATGACGTCATTGGCAAATGAGATCATGGTTGGATGACGTCATTCCAAATAAAAATAATCAAAACGAAGTGACACTGATCACCAACTTAGTCGTATTCTATACGCAAGCGGGCGGCAATCCTAATATTTTTACATCCAAGTCCATGCATCTGAAACCAATACCTTGCTAACTAATTCCATACCCGGAAATCGACTAGTAACCGGACGAGAGGCCGTGTTTTGTTATATGATTGTGCCGTCTTCTAGGCTTTCCTCTCCCCGAAATAAAAATGAAATCTGATATTCGAAGTCCACACTACGGGTTTTCCGGTAATCTTCTAACCATGTGCGGTGATAGCAATTGTTTTGCAGCGACAGAGTGGTGATTGAGGCAAGCGTTGGCAAGACCAGTGGCATTTATTCAGAGGATTTGCTCAAACTGGTTCGTATCATGACAGCGAACCTTCTCTTTTTTTTAAGTTTCACTTCGGAATGATTCTCAGAAAAGAGGGGATGTGATAACTACCTGTCTGCCAAATACAAATACACCTTTTTCGCCACACGGAGTCTTCCCGTGACAAAGTTCGAGTTACATTGGGTTTACTTTGGGAGTTGTTTAAAAATACACTGATAATACATGCGGGTTGCAGCGTTAGGGCTGTACTGGTACTACGGGTTACTAGTATATGGTGAATAAATATCCGCGACTGAAATGCCTAACTCAAACTGCCTATGCCACCTAGTGGTCGAAAAGATCCGAGTAGCGAAGTTTGTAAGTGTGAACCTGATACCTCAAACATTGTTCCAACATAAAACATGAAACAGTCAGATACAGTGATTTCTATTTAAAGTGAAAATAAGTGCATTTTGTTGGATTCGAATAAAAATTGAAATATAACAGTGGTGATATTGCTTGGTAAAAACTAGCTAAAGCTGCAGAATGAAAAGCGCATGTAGGTCAAGGATTCAAGTTGTTAGTGAACTTTGACTTTTGAACCAGGAACTGACGAAAGCAAATGATATGGTGAAAAAAATCGGAATGACAGGATTTTGTCCTGATTGAGGAGTCACATTATTCGCTAAGATGAAAAAAATACAAAATCTGCGTTTGCAATCAAAATATAAAATAAACTCAAGTGTAATACAATGGATAGAATGAAAAATAGAAAATTTACTGCTGACAAAAAAAGTATGAGGATGGCTAATATTTCCCATAAGGATATAGAGCATCGGAAACCACTTATGTATTCAGAAAGGGTAACAAACTCTGAGACTTCATAAGGCAGAAATGTATTAACATCCTGTGTAGGTGCCCTTACAAATCAAACCTTCTGTCAAAGGGCAGCACAATAGCGCTCTACAAAGAGGCATCAAATTGAAAATTATTACCCTAATTCTAACCTGCTGTTTAAGGGAGACCCAATAGCCACTCATAAAGAGGAGTTTATTCAAATAACTATTAAGATTCTAAACCCATCTTTAACGATTTTCGACGGAGTTTCATTTACCGGTAAATGCAACTTAAATAGGCTGGTGTCGTGAACAGATTGAAATTCAAGAGTCTATAATATGAAAGGGGTAAATGGGGGCCACTGATTATAAAAAATATATATATAAAAAATATAAAATAAATAAACTTTTTTTCTTTTCAATAAAAACTAAAAATAAAATTATTATTTATAGTAAATATCATCACATATTACATCTAATTTGGATTCCAACTTTGGTCATCAAATTTTGGAATTGTGAAGATATTTGGATATTCTTAACGCAATAAGTAGCTTTTCAATTGCTCAAAAAAAACAATCAGAAAAATTTAGCAAGAAACATCATGTAAAAAAAATCTTATAACAGGTTTAAAATCAATTTAAAGTCATTTAATGGTTTTTGCGGAAGATTTAAGCTAATTAAAAATAATTGTTAGATGTCATCTTGCTTCCCCTATTTTGTATATTTAAATTTATTTCATTACTTACTTTCCATCCACGTATTTATACTTTTACCTTACTATCTATTATTTGTAGGTTATTGTTAGCTAATTATTTTTGAGGTGGGGCGTGGCTTAAAAAGTTTGAGAACCAGTGGTCTATTGAAGGGCTACTCAGGGTTTATGTGCAGAATGGCTGTTTTGTAGAATTGCTGTATATGCAAGAAAAGTTGTATATACCGAGTGGCTGTATCCGGATAGTGGCTGTTTTTGCAGAATGGCCTTATATATATATTGGCTGTATCTGCAGAATGGATGTATCTGTAGAGAAGCTGTATTTGCAGAATGTTCGTATAAGTAGATTGGCTATATGTGCAGATTGGCTGTATATGTATAGTGGCTAAACATGTAGGAAGCTGTATCTACATAGTGGCGGTATTTGCAGAATGGCTCCATCTGTTGAGTGGTTGCATCCGGAGAGTGGCTGTAACTGAAGAATGGCTGTTTGTGCAGAAAGGTTCTATTTGTAGAATGGCTGTATATGCAGAAACGTTGTATCTGCTGAGTGGCTGTATCCGGAGAGTAGCTGTATCTGCAGAATGGCCATATCTTTTTACGAACGATCCGCATACAAAACTTCAAAAATATTTGGGTCCGGTCTTTCTAGAAATTATAATTCGGCATCCTCAAACACGCACTTCCTTGGCCGACTAATGATTATCAGCTAATCAAGATTGTTTATTATGGCATTATAGTTTTTTTCATTATATTTAAATCTATGAAAGTGATTTTATAAACGGAAAATTCTGAAGTGGGGATAATGTCCAAAATAAATAATTAGACGCGGTCCGAATCAAACACCTGAAAGGGCCGGATTCGGAACGCGGTCCGCCAGTTGAGTAGCCCTGGTCTATAGTAAGATGTCCCTTGTCCCTTTTGCACTGCTCACATATAGAAGTAGTAATCTCAAATGGACTACTTGCTCAGGGCCTTCTTCTGAGTAGTACTGAAAACATCAAATATTTGACAAAATAGAACTGCATTAATACTGTGAACTAAATGAAAATATAATAATGTCATGTAGAGCATTTAAAACTACTGCAAAGCTAAGAAAAGTTAAAAAAAAATTATTAAATGAAAATGAAACCTTGACGTGAATAAAAGCAATAAGCAATAAATTGAAGCAGTGGGTGACTTTCTCTAGATAAATTTTAAAAACTTCAAAGTTAGATTCGAAATAGCAAATTGCTGTGAAATTTTGTAAAATTCAGGCTCAAAACAGTGAGCTATATTTAAATTGGGCAAAATTAGTCTCAAAACAGACGGTTTAACTAAAGTATTGCAAAACTTAGCCTCAGATCAGCAATTTTTTCAAAAACTTCGCCAAAATTAACTCAAACTGGTGAGCTTTCCAAAAATTTCAACCAAACTTCAGTTTCAAAACAGCAAAGTAGCTTTAATTTTTCCTGCAGATTTCTGCACAGATTTTCTAGCTTCTTGTACTAGTTCTGCAGTTCCTCGAAGTCTGGCTTTGTCCTGAGCGATTGTTGATAAAATACGACGAACTTCGTTATGAGAGAGACCGGCTGCTACAGCAGTTTCCCACGCCTGAATGAATAAAATTAATAAAAATATTTTGTACAATTTTGACTACTTGATCAGTAGAACAGGAGGTGCAAGAGAGTAAAGTGAACCGTAACTATATAAATATATAAATTTTAAAGGAAAGGTCCATGTCGGGTGTGCAGTTCGTTGGCCAGTTATTTGTTTGCGGAAGCATGGACTTGATGGTGGAGGGGGACGTAACTGACCAGCGGTTATGTGGACCACCCTACGGCAGCGAGGCGTCCAGCAATTCTTTCGCACATCTGGGTAATCAGAGGTGGGGTTGAAAGCGTATTCCCAACAACTAGAACAATGCGCCGCAGCACCGAGCCAATCGTGACAAAAATAAAAGCAGGCCAGCTTGAACTATAGGATAGACCAGGGGTCGGCAACCTCTGGCACGCGTGCCAATTGTGGCACGCGAGAGGATTTCTCATGGCACACCAAGTGATTTGATGCAGATCAGATATTTATTTTAGTAGTTCAACCAAAATTCTACATTTGAACAAAAATTTACAATTCGACAAATCCTTTGAAAAAATATGTAATGTTTAACTGCCGAAATTGTTGCCACTTTTCGTTACTTTCGGAAAAGCGATGGATCAGAGGCCTAAATCTGTACGTGAATTCAGTGTATTCAAAATACTAAAAAATAAAACCGTAAATAATTTGTTGTACGAGGCCCGTGACAGATTAAAAACGCTTCTTTAGGCATTGTAAATTGCAAAATTTCGTGTGCCTATTGCACACATAAGTTTGAGCGGCATTGAGAATCATAAGGCTATTAGAATAAAAACACGATTAAATGTTGCGCGGATTTACCTTTTTATCAATTACTTTAAATTGCCGTCGGGAATTTCCGTGTTAATATTATACATTTCATATTATAAGGTTGGAAACGTGACTTTTTCCCGATCGAGTCGTGTTGAGATATAAGATAATTAATTAAAGTATATTTAATCAATTTTTATTGTACCAAAATAAATTTTACTCCGTGAGCTTTTATAGCAGAATTAGGGATTTTTCTAACGGTTTCATCATCGAAAACAAAATCTGAGTGGCAGCATTGCGATAGAACGGAGTCATTTTTGCAAGTATAGCTCCGATTTGTCGAATTCGCAAAATTGGTAAAATACGGATCAAAACTAGATATAACCGGGAAGTTTACCACACATTTTTATGTCCGCGGATGGATGTGGTATTTTAGGGTAGTGATGCGTATGCGTTTATATTGTCGACGCAACTGCAGGTTAAATTGAATACGAGTAAACTATAATATGGCAAGACATTTAAATATGGCCGTATCTGTCATGGATTGATTACTTTGCACAACAGAAAAATCATTCTATATTATCCGTCGAAAAAGCCGCGGGGATTTCGAGGCGATAAATATGTATTTTTGATTTACTGATATATATACTTTATATGTATTCAATTGTACTCTACGAGATTTTTATTACAGATCTTGAGATTTTTCTAACGACGATAACGAATTCGCAAGATCACAAAAAAGTATCGAAACTAAATACACTCAGGCATGTTTATCTCATATTTCTATACGTCAACAGATTGAGCGGTATTTTAGACTAGTGATCTTTATATTTTGATGCAAGAAGACGCAGCCGCGAGTTACGTTGGATCCAATTATAGCAATATAGAAGGAAATTTTATAGATTCTCGTAGCTGTCATGAATTGATTATTTTACGCGACTAAAAATTCGGTATACGCTAAAAAAGTCGGCTATTTTTACGAGCGTATAATCACGGCGACTGTTTCAGATGGGAAAGAAAATTTCAGATTCCGACTATTCAAATCAGGTAGTTGATTATGCAAACCAAACACATAAAAATGTTTGGCACGCGAAGGTGCTCATTATTCATAAAATGTCACGCGAAGTTCAAAAGGTTGCCGACCCCTGGGATAGACTAACTATAGGTAGGGTTTTCCAGGAGATAGGCAAACATCAAATTTTCCTATTATGTTAGTTGTGTTTCTGGGCTGTGTAATTTGTGCATTGCCTGTCCTTTCTAATATTCCTGGACCAAAAGGATGCTTGGATATTAGTATGAGATTTCCATATAATATATGTTTTACCAAGATTATTATAAAATGAGCATTTCCAATACCAATAAGAAAACCATAACTTCACTTACTTTTTCTTCTTTAGCTGTGAGTTCCATTGTCCTCTTTCCCAAAATTGTTTCAACCTCAGCTCCATATTTAGAAATTGATGAAGATTTATGAAGAAACTAAAGAAAATGACAAATGTCAGTCCAGTAATGATATTACTAAAGTGCATCAAAAACCAATTTCTTAATAGGTCAACTCTACAGTACTCTGGACAGTACTATCTCAGTTGTCAAATATCATCTGTTCAGAATTGATTTTTTTTGTCATAAAAATGGTGATTATTATGATTCGATCTAACGCATTCTAAAAATATATACCCAAAATATTGATAAAACAACAATAATGGCGAAACGAAAAGGTGTTTGCAAGAAACAAGCAAATACCACGACCTAGTCCCATCATGCCATGAAAACAAAAGAGGCAATGTGATGGGTATATAATTATATATTGAGAAGTTTAAACAAAAGCGTATTTTATAGCACTAACACCAGCACAGCACATGTTCGGGTATCATCAAGAACAGACAGCTGAACGATCTGTTTTTGTAGTTGCAACCAGTGGAATATAGCACAGCAATAAAGTAATCGCTAGAAAAGCGAAAAATTCATTTCTTTTTCAATACGTTTTTATTTCTTACAGATTCTAGGTTGTTTTAGGTTGATACCTTTTAGGTTCTATTCAATTTCTATATAACATATGCCTTTGAAACCTTTGTGAAAGTGATTCTTTGTAAAAATAAACACCGTAGCTGTTTGACAGATTTTCATGTTTTTCTAGCGATCATCCCGTTTTAACGCAAGAGGCTGCCATATATAGTTAAGTATTCGGGCACAAAATTATTACTTTGCAGGGAATAAAGTAAGAAAATGTTTTATTTCGAAATGTTTCATCAAAACTTACATTTTCTCTGTATTCTGTTAATACATTCATAATTTTTGGTTGAACCCTGATAATATCGTCCTTATTTTCATCTGTTTCTTTCATTTCAATCCTTTCATTCAGTTTTTCCACGTCTTTCTGTTCTGTGTTGACAATCCTCAAGTCAGGGAAACCGTCAGCATCTTCAGATATTAAAGTTAAAGCTGAAAAATATTATAATCAGTCTGGGTTAGGAAGTTAAGATTTATATATGGTGTCCATAATTTTTTTTTAAATAATTAAAGAGAATGGACCAATATATTGACATAAGTATTAAATGAAGTAAAAATACTTGAACAATTACTGATTAAAACAACAAACCTGGGCAAAATATATTGGGAACCGGCTTCATACAAAATTGAAATTGTAAAGAAACGGTATGTATTGACACCCTGTTTATTTACCTGACGAGAGGAAAGGAGGAATGGCAGGACACAGCTTCTCGTCCAGTAACCTCTCCAAGTCAGGAGTAATGGACAATTTAATTGTTCCAAAAGTATGAATTTGGGGCTCAAATCCTCAAAAGAGCGAAATGAATTAGTTGTATGAGTATTCACTGAACAGTCAATGGTCAGAAGAGTAGTAGTAATTTAACAGGGGAACCTCGGATACATGATCAGATGCTTCATACCATGTTTCCCCGAGAAAAAGACCTAGCGTGAATTTTAAAAATGATTTTAATATATAAACCATCCCCTTTAAATAAGACCTAGTCTCTTTTTAAAATAAAATCGTGTTATTTATAAGTGAATGGATTTCGGTTTCATATTTTGTATATTTGAAAATCTTGAATTCTCTACTTTGTAATTTTGTTTGTGATAAATAAAATCAGAGAAATCCCCCCCAAAATAGGCCCTAGTATTATTTTTCGGAAGAAAATTGAAACAGGGCCCTGTCTTATTTTCGGGGAAATACAGTATTTACAGAGTCCAGAAGAAAGCTGATAGTAAGGCTTAATCATATGGCAACAAACGCCTTTTGTCTTGTCAAGCTTGTCACTTGGTTGTTTTTGATGAACAGATAAGATAGAATTTACATACGGTATTTATCCCAGGAGAGGGAAGCTGACAAGGCTGCTTAAGCATTTGGCAACGTGCAGCATCTCAGGTTCGAATTCTGTGCCCTCTACCTCACACAGAGTGTGATAAATTGGATAGGTAATGTCAAACCAAAAGATCCAGGTCCTTTTAAACTTAGCAGCTCCTTACATAACAGTATATGCTATTACAGAGCCTGGTTTTTAGCAAAAAGCGTGTACCCATTAGTGCCGTGAATAAAAATGAGGGCGTTCCAGAAGTGTGTGTACCAATATTGAGCTAACTAATTTTGTTCGCCTACTCTACATCAAGTTGTGTAAAGAAAAGGTTTATTCACTTGGCTAACAGAGACAGTCCCCGAACTCGGAACATAACTAAAATAAGGAAAATCGGAACAAAATTATAACCTAGTACACACACAATGGGAGTACCAGAATAAGTGGCTGATTATATGAAAAACCTCAATTTCTATTTCAAGTTTATGCCTACCATATACAAACCTTTTTGTTCTCTCTCTGCTTGTTTCTCAGGAGTCATCATCATCAATTTGATGTTTTCTCTGGGGTCAGAGTTCACAGGGTCAAAGTTTGAAGCAACAGCTTCCTTAAGTGCTGCGATACAAACTTCCAGACTCACTCTGGTACCAGATGTGAAGCCGTTCTTGAAACAAGCCTGGTTGAATTCAAATTTAAGTTGATAAATAATTTATAGGCAAATCATAGTGTGGTTTGTCTGATAAAAGTCGGGTCAATAAGTTTGAATGACTGGTGTCACTCTGAACATTTCAGAAATGTTAGGACAGGATTTACTATTTTATTTTTATACTTTTGACATTTATTTTGGGAGTGTTTTTGCGTAAAATTATTGAATAAAAATAGCTAGATGAGAGCCATAACTGACCAGCGTCTGCGAGGAGCGATCTGGCGATCTTTTCGCCCATAACTGTTCTCACAGGATCCCTAACATTCAACATGATGTGATTATGAAATATGGTCTTTTTTGCTTGGCATATTTCGATCCGGCTAAATCTTGCAAGCTAGTATGTAGGATAGGACAGATAGGATAGGATTTACATATTTATCCAGGGGGAGAGGAAAACCGGTAAGACAGCTTAATGTTCCACTTACTTCCTAATGGCCGCTTTTAGTTTAATTTATTGCAGCTTTTATGAAACTGATTTTTAATTATTACAAATAAACTAAATTTCATCAGAAGACATACGGTAATAGCAATCGAAATATTTTATTTACAACTAATTTCAAAAACACAACCGAAAACTGACAAATAACACGCAAAATCTCGAATATGAGGCAATGTTTACAACCGTGCTTGAATACCTGTCTGAGTGAACTAAGTGAGTGAACGCCCACAAAGATTACAATTGCTACATCATCATTGATGTCATGCTGATTGGTCATTGTCAGGGAAACATCGATAGTAGCCCCTCACATATTAGTAAATATCCTTGTTTAGAGAGAAAGGCATGAACGAGGGTTGTAAAAAAAAGACTGACATACCAGTTTAAATCCATGCATTGCTTCTGCGTATCCTGCAGTCAGATCTTCGGCCTCATGTAATGTAGGATTGCATCTTCGTATTACTTCATCAATTTCAATTATACCGACCTCCTAAAGAATGAAGAAGATATGATAGGCTTAGGATAGAATTCACATACTTATCCCAGAGGAGAGGAAAGCCAATGAGATGACTTAATCATATGGTGAACCACAACCTTTCTCTCGTCTAGTTACCAGCCCATGTCTGGTGAAGGATTACTTAGCAGGTTATTATTTTGTTTTTCAGATGCATGGACTTGATTCCATCAAGTAACACAAATCTTTGATAAAACGTGGCAAAATATTACAATCTCTGTACAATTCCTATTTCAATTGTGACAATGTAACAATTGGCAGTTTCTAAAACGCAAAAAAAAGCAGAAACATACTATATCACGCAAGTTCGGCGAGAACCCCCTGCTTTAGACAAACATGACAGTTACAATACCTGTAATGATTCAAAATTGCCGGATATTTTCTTTCTTAATCTGCTGGAATTTTTACTCAAATAAGATTTGACGGATTTAGCGGAAGCCACATCAAAGTTTTGCTTCTTTCGCTCTAAAATTGCTTCTTTTGCGTCTAAATTGAATAGTTTCTTCGCAACTAGTCGCCTTAGAACAGACTGCATTACTTCTTGCACTCCACCGTTGACTGTTTTAGCTGATACTGGGACTCTAGAATTGAGAAAAATGTTAAATTAAGTGGACTTGTATTTGTACGTTTTCAACCATCCTAGTGTAAGCTGGCTTTTTTGCATTGTTTTGATTTTTATCGGAGGGTAGTTTTGCACATAAGAGCTATTTTGTAATCACTAACTCTTCAAAACACTCTCAAAATCAAGGTTGGAAATTATGCAATCAATGATAAAGTATAGGGATATTTTTTCAGCGGTCAAGGGTCGGGGAAACGCGGATTATTCAAGTGGGCAACAGTTCACTTATCTGACCGTGAAACTTAAATTATATAAAAGATTAACTGTATATTAGATTTTAAATATCATCTCACCCAGCAAGGAATCCATATTTCTCTGCAACTTGTTCAATGTCTTCCACACAAGGTGGTAGTAGAGAGACAAGTGATGTAACTGCAGACTTTGCGTCATCCGCAGGAGAAGGATTCTAAAACAATCAATTTTTGACGTTCAGCTAAAAATAACTCAAGGAATTTGTTGAGATTGGGATTAAATTTAGTTTTGGGACGAGGCCTACTGTTTTCCAATTCTGCTTTTGCAACACTGTAAATATTGTTTATAGAACGTAACTTTTTACGTCACACTCACATGGCCCGCTAGTCTAGATGGGCAAAATTTTTGGCCCTTGGTTCAAAAACCTTGCTCACCCCTGGTCTAACTGCTTGAGACGAAACAAAATATTGTATTACTTAAAATCAGGCTGCAAACAGCCGCATATAAACATAAGGCAATGGCCACAAACAGATCCAAAGTATAAAGGTAAACAAGAAGAAAAGACCCGCGGTTCAATAAACACCATCTTTGTAACCCTAGTTTTTCTAAATTTATCAATTAATTGAAAATACAGTTTATTGGCAGGGGCCGGGGTATATTCACTTGGCTAACACAGACAGTCCCCGAACTCGTAATAGAATTAAATAAGGAAAATCAGAATAAAATTTTGGCTTAACCCTAACCTGGTACACACCTTACCAGAGTACCGGTACTCAAAATTTACTATTAATAATATCAGTGATCTAAAACCAACCTTTTCATTTACTTCTTGAACTTTTTCCACGCTAGTTATGACACCATTTCTCTCATCTTTAGGATGGATCTTCTTGTATGTTGTCTCTCTGTGACCTGCAATTAATGAATTGAATATATATAATCATAGTTTGGAACTCCAAAAAAAAGTTGCTAAACTAAAAAACCGGCTTATACACGCCGACATCTGATCGCACCAAAAATTTGACTCCTACATGCACAACTCTGATTACACTAAAGGGTTTGACATGGATTTGAAGGAATTTTATACAATTCTTACTATTATTAATAAAAGTAAAACATAACAATAACGCTGCTGCACAGTGGCGTAGACAGGTGGGGTGGTTTTGCGGGTCGAACCCCCCCCCCCCCCCTTATGAAATGTAAAAAAAATAAATTCATTTTTCTGTATCATTATTAGCAATTATCCGTAGCTTGAAATGCTTTTAGACCACCAAGACTACTAAAAACATGAGTATTCCAGCGTTCGATCGGACAAGCTAGAATATCAGAACCCCCCCCCCCCCCCTTTGAAAATTTCTGGCTACGCCCCTGCTGCTGCACACTTACACAAATATATTTCTGTATATTGAAATATATATTATTTATATGGTTCCATTACATTTTAACCCACGACAATTGCACCTGTATGCTATTGCACCTATGGAATTTTTTTTGTTTCACGGATAGTTAAACCCATACTAACCCTAACCCATGGGTTTTAGCACCCACATATCGATTGAACCCGTGGATATACGCATGGGTTCAAATGTACATGGGTTCAAATGTACGGTCACCTATTTATATATATATATTTCTCTATATTTGTGTAAATGTGCAGTAAGACTCTTGAATTAAATAAAATATTCATTTTCACTCTTGCTATAGCATCCTTGCGTTATACTCATACGGATCCATCTGCGAAACCCAACTATTAATAACAATAGTGATTATCATTTCCATTCTCTTCTGCAATCATTTGCTGTGATGGCTGAGTGTCGTGTTATGATTTATGAGATGTGTACATATTAATCGATTCTGTCTGGACGGCTTATATGCGAGATCGGCCGTATGCGGGGATATACGATAATTCAATGAGACCGTAAAAGATATATCCATAAAATTCTATTTATTATTATGATCACAAAACAAACAAACATCAACTGTGGTATCTACCACTGGGTCATAAAAGTCTTGGAATGAGTGAACATTGTCTAAATCAGTGTTTGCATAAATCTAATGGAATTCAAATTTAAATAAAGAATTGCAGATCATGCTGGCAAAACAAAGATTGGAAGAATACTTGACCCCTATGGGAGTTATATCGAAAATTCCCGCTAATATAGATTGTAAATGAAATTCAAAATTAGTTTTTTTTGGAAAAGAGGATCTAAATGAATACCAATATTAAGTGCAATCCTTTTTTGAAAAGATTTTTGAATATGTTCAATGTTTGTCTCAATACACAGGAATTATCTGTGGTCATTCAGGGATAATCAAAACTAAAAAGTTTTTCCAAGTTTTTATTTCTTGAAGAAATGTAAAATTAGTAATTTATAACCGAAGTAAGTTTTGTAAAGTGAAACTCCTCAAGTGTTTTTTAATTCTACTTCATTCCCATTATGACTAATAAAGCACCATTAATTATGATGTAATAAAGGAGAAAAGAGGCCATAATTGCATCTTAAAATGAATGAAACAATAGTCACCAAGTGTAACTAGTTCAAATGATCATTGTGGACTTGTGGTGGTATTTGTTTTTCAACTAAGCTATAAAATGTGATTTTACTGGAAGACAATGCTTATTTCTGGTAAGTTCGCATACTGCGTAAGAACTTATATTTTATTTTACTGGAAGACAATGCTTATTTCTGGTAATTTAGCATACTGCATAAAACTTTTATTTTTTGTGGCGATAATTCCTGCTCTGAACAAGGCTGGTATGAGAACCCACTGATATGTGAGGAGTTATTATTTTTGTAAGGACCAGAAGATTTCATTTTCAATTTGTTGCACTCTGGGTGCAAGTGCCAGGCATGGGATTTGAACTAAATTATCGAGAATAAATACTACAGTATTCCAATATGAGAATAAGGCACTGTTTTTGCCTTCTGTGACATTACCGTGTGAGCTAAAATGACCAAGTCTTTTTTATTCAATAATGGGTTCAAAAAGTAAAAAGGAGATATTCTAACATTTCTAAGATACGTATTTGATCAAAATCATTTTCAAGTAACTTTGCATGAAGCAAGGTTACGTACTTAGTTAGAAATGATAGCGGAAAATAAAAATTATAGCGGAGAATTGTAAGTAAATAACGTGAGAAGCAAGACTTCCTGCAGTCCCTGTGCCAAAAATATTGTAATCAGTACCTTCCTTCTCTTTTATTGCACCACCGTTCCCAACATGACCATTTTCCACTATTGGAGTTGTCTCTTCTTTGGGGGAGCTATCTCCTGTATCTTTAGATGGAGTGTCTGACGACTCTTTCGGAGGCTCATCAGACTTTTTATCAGTTTTTGCTGTCTCTACCGATATTTTTGGTTCTGCTGAGTCATTTTTATTTTCTACTGAGTTATTAACATTTTCTGACAACTCATCATTCGTTTTTGCTGATTCAGCACTTTTGGTATCTTCAGTTGCTGGTTTGACTTGATCTTCAGAAACTGGCTTGATCTTTAATATTCCTTGAGATTCTGAAGCTTCCAGCTCTTTCATAAACTTCGTTTTTGCCTGAAATAGAAGATTAGCATAATAAGAAAAACACACACATATTTCCGAATGCAAGCGTAAAACAAGGATATAATATGATATTTGAATTACCAAAACTGCTGTCAACACATGAATGCGAAGAAGTGCAACTAATCATCTATTTCGGCTACATCTTTTTGCATACATAAATTGTATGATATAACCCATGTTGGGCAAATTATGATCGGCGGGAAGGATACGGCCCACTTTAATTTTATTGATATAAATCAGCTCGGCGGTGTGGGGTTCGAATCTCATGCGGGTATGATCATGTGCGAGAGGATTGCTGGACTCCTTGTAGGGTGGTTCACGTAACCGCTGGTCAGTTACGGCTTCCTCCACCATCAAGTCCATGCTTCCGAAAACAAATACCTGGCTAACTAATCCCATACCCGGCTTGGAATGATAACCGGACGAGAGACCGTGGTTCGCCATATGGTTAGGCCGTCTTATCGGCTTTCCTCTCCTCCAGGATACATATGTAAATCCTATCTTATTTACACTGAAAATATCGATGAAATCCACGACATAAAAGAGTTTTGGCCCACTCAGGAAAGTAATTGCTCCCCCCTAATATAACCATTTTTGTACTTGCTAATGAAAACATTCTCTAAATAAGCACTAAAAATTTTACAATAGTGAAGTACGCGATGTAAAGATTTTTTCTGCAGTTAAATGTCAAGTAAACATACATTGCAGGATTTATATCATTTTTATTTGCACTCCAATGACTCATGCACTTTCCTCATTATGCATCCATTCAATAGAAGGGATGAACCACTCACCAAATCATATTTATTCCCGAGAAGTAAGACAGGTATTGATCCGGGCTTTGGCTTCACATATTCTTTCCTGAAAAAAAAGAGCATTTAGCATTGTTTTATTGAAGTTATGCTTCTTGTGAAAGTTTTGTCAAAGTTGAAAATGCTTGCGAATGTAGTTTAAGTGATATTAATAAGACTAAGGGTAGCAGTAGATTAAATTGAAAATATGGACACTTTCAGTGGCTGCATCTATATTGCTGGGGTATATTACAGGCAGCAAATGCTCGGACAACCAGGCAGGGGTGTGCAACAGGCAGTCCACGGGCCACAACCTGGCCCCCTAAGCCTTTTAGTGTGGCACTTTTCAACACTCAAATTTTTTCCCATTGAGCATAAAATACATTCATGTTCAAAAAGGTGCACACAAGAGTAAAAATACATGTGTGCTCTAATCTCTGCGTTAAATCTCTCGCCCTTTTTGCCCGGTGTCTTTATTACTGTGAGGCTGAGCTGAGCCGCATTTTCTTCTTTATGTAGGTCCCAGTTGGTTATATGGCCAAAAATGTTGTACACCTTTGCACTAAGGTGTGGACACCATAGGTAGCAGTTAAAGCATTAGATTCAACAGTGTTAGCATCGCAGGTTGCACATCACAATTATCACTAACACAGGTTGTAATTAATTGGAACTAGAAATATTTCCGGCCATTCCCAAAAACAGTACACGATGTTACTTGTTACATGTTGTTCGATATTGGTGGCATCCCTCAATCCCCCTCCTTGGTTTATGCCCCTGCGATCATAATTTTGAATTGTAATGCACCGGCTTTTACAGAGCGTTTGGAGCAAAAAGCACAAATAAGAGCTATGAAAACACTGGGAAAAAAATATTGACATAAGCCCGAGACTGCTTGTAACTCAGTTTAAAAACCCCAAAAAAAATGAATGGCACATTTTCAAACAGTTTAGAACAACTAAAATGTTTGTACAGTTCAAAACAAAAGGTGTAATTTCGTGTCATACAAAAAATGTTACCCAATCTTAATAAAGCACCCAACTTGTACATTTTCTCTTTTGTTATTTATACAACAAAAGATCACGATTGAAAACACTTATGTCTGGTATGAGTCATTTGAGAAATTAAACTTAAACGGCTTAAACTCAACTAAACAATTGATGTTGTTTTAGTCTGGTTTCGGTGGGTTGAATGGTTGAAGAACAATAACCTTGTGAAGATTATTTCCTGGTATGTTTTGAAAATGCTTTGTCCAAAACACTCAGAAACAGGTGATACTTTATATTCAAAACAGTGAATTTCCAAATTCCGGAATAATTTGTAATATTTTTATTCAGGAAAATACAGTGATGCGCTATTTGGAATACTTCAAATTTATTAAGTTTTGATAACCATAGAAAAACAGTCAAAGCATTCCGTCTGAATTATTCTACCGTAGATAAGATTAGATTATTAAGTGTAAATGTTATGTTATGTTCACATTGCCTTCATTCTTTAGGCCTACGTGTTTACAAATTTTAAAAAGCATAAAATACTCATTAACGATCACAAAATTCAGGTTTATTTGATGGCAGCAACTTGTTTTCGTGTAAATGTGCCTGGGATTTTTCCCTGATAATTTGATGCCGCACAATCTAAAAATTTGGTAACCGCTGCTACGCTATCAAAAGTCAAAAATTTTAACTAATAACACACTTGTTCTTGTATGTTTAAACCTTCCAACTCCAGTGACATTTAGAAGATTTATATCAGACCACTTCTTTCCGTAAAGTCATTATGAAGTGTAAATGTTAAATAACAGAAGTTCTCTTGTTACTAAGGCAAACAACTGTTAGCAAACAGAGCACACCTATCACATAACAATCTATCTTGTGACATCACAATATGTCATACAAAACCTCAATTCATGAGTCAACATTGGTTTGTTTGATGAGGATTTGAGGTAAATAGATCGAATCATTGAATGAAGAGAGACATTGCGAAAGAATCTAAATCGATTTTTGTGGGTTTCCAACTTTTTTGTGTTACATCTTTGAAATTTAGAGGCATGAATACTTTACCATAGAATACCAGAGTCAACTAAAACAAACTGAATTTTGAAAAGCATTTGAAATGTCTATATTCTGTTCTATCATTTGAGTTTCTGGGAGACTTATCCTTCTCTTATGCTTTTGTGCTGGCGGAGTGGTGATTCCAAATGTGTGTGATGCAAGAGCTATGACCTGGTTTTAAAAAATATTCCGAATAATGTATATATAAAGAACTGTCATTTAGATTTTCGATCAACAAATGCTTAAAAACATCATTGTGGGACAATGTGCATATAAGATGTCACACTAGCCCTGACACAGGCAAACTACAGCCCGCGGGCCAAATCCGGTTTGTTGGGTAATTCAATCTGGCCCGCCTGATTCTGCTCTAAAATCATCCTCTAAAATGAAAAGCTGGAGACTATACTGTACACGCTCAGAGTGAATCACTACAAAAAGACAATTTTAATATAAATATAACTTTGGTTTTAAAAAGGTCGTAAACTTTCACAATCAGCCATCCTTGAACCCACAAACGTCATTTGTGTGAAGAAATCAAATAATAACTTCTTGTGCGTAATAAAAACCACGATCATTACGGAAACCTACAAATAATGGCGCAACACAAATCCCAATGTTTATCATTTCTGATAGATTTGATGGCTTAACAAATATACTCCAAAGTAATGGGTCAAATTCTAATGGCTTTATTACCGCCAATTTTAGTTGCATTATAGGGCTTTTAAGAGATTTAGGAAGTGGTGGCAACTCTCGCAATAAAATAATTGTTCAATTCAACTAAATGTTTTCAACAGGCTGCACAGTTACACTAGTAAATTCACATGGTCCAATTCTTCTGAAATCTTTTTGGTATACTTGATGGTCGCATCCATACCTAAATTCAATATAGAGGCACACCCACGGCATTTGTTCCAAATATTGGTTTGTATAATGGCGCCTTTTCTATGTCTTTCAGTCCAAACTCTGTGAGTTTGCAGCTTCAAATCTCACAGAGGATGTGCTAATAGATTGCTGGACTTCCTGCCATAGCAGAGCAGTTCATATTGACTGGTAATCAGGCAAGAGACCATGGTTAGCTATATTATTAAGCCTTCTCATTACCTTCCTCACCCTCGGGATAAATATGAAAATCCTATTAAATAATTCAATTCTTTTAAAATACTTTGCCATTCTCAATAGCTGCTTCCATCCCTAAATTCTATATATAAGCCTACTATAGTTATTTCATATCTAAATATTCCTCATTTACATGGCACTGTTTTTCATACATTTTATTCTGAATAAGGACATAAAAAATCTTCGCTATAAAAACGGCCCCTCAGAATTGTTAGACAAGATTTAAATCTTAAGTATTATTAACAGAAAAAACTTGCAATTTTTGTTCTCATGCCACACAGTCCCAATTACCTCCAATTATCGAACCGTGAAAAAACACCAAAAACCTTGCAAAAACAGTGAAAACAGTGATAAACCACCAAAAATCTTGCAAAAACTGTGAAAAACCTTGCAAAAAAGACTCATTGAGCCTTACAAATCTTACAAAAAATTGTTGTTCAACATTTTTAAAATTATAGGAGACACAAACCTTGTTTTATTAGTAAATGTTTTTCCATCAGGATTCGGAACACTTTCTGTGAATGTTCTTGACACTCTTGCATGATTGGTGACATCCAGACTCCAACTTCCAGCAACATTCAAGGAATCTTCGCTCGATATGTCGACAACAACTAAAAATATAATCAAACAATAAATATAGTCAGTTTGAAGTTTATGAACCTGCGTGGGTTCGCATGCCATGAGGGGATAATTATGTTCGAGGGGATTGCTGGATTCCTCGCCGCCACAGGGTGGTTCATGTAACCACTGGTCGGTTACGGCTTCCTCCACCATTAAGTCCATGCATCTGAACACCAATAACTGGCTAACTAATTCCATACATACTAATACCCCACATGGATCGTGGTTTACAGTATAATTAAGCCGTCTGGCAGTCCTTCTATTTCCCGAAATAAATATGTAAATCTTATCATATCCTACTTTATTGCACCACTATTAGTTACTTTGTTTTACTATTATTGTGCTTAGACATAAAGTGGCCATAATATGATTGACGACTTTTTGTTGCAAAAAAACTTGTTTTGCTCCATAACTAATGAACAAACTGACTTCGAATTTTCAGCACTAGAAGATGGAACTAGTCGCCAGGAGGCTATTACTATTTTTTTTTAAATTTCCTTCAGGTTCTATGACATCCAATATTTCACCAAAATCTTCACTGTTTTATTTTATTTTATTACATGGGAATATTGTTTTTATACAGTTGAGCGTGACAGCGTGTTGTTTTCATAACGATTAAAAAAAAAACTTTATCTAGCCAAGGGCAAAATCCATGCCTAAACACTGCCTAGGATAACATACAACCATATGATATGAGCGGCCACATCAAATCATCTTATAATGATAACTGGTTACCTAATTCCACGCCCAACATGGACTGGTAACCTGATAAAACGCTGTGTTCACCATATGATTACGATTTTTCAAACCAGTTAGTCAAGCATCGAGGGACTAGGTCAATCAAATGTAAAATAAAACAAACTTTAAAAATTACAAGCTCTGATGCTTCTTTTTCAAATATTTTTCCAACTCACCGATAACAGCATCAACATCAAGATAATAAGTTTTTCTCAAATCAACATCATTTTCACCGGGTACATCCCATAGTTCAACTGTTACTATTGCATGCTCTGGTACATTGAGTTTCTTTACAACACTGGAAATAGGAGAACAGGTAAAAAAAAACTCATTTATTGAGTGGCTGGTTAGAGAAATGACTATGTCCCATGTTGAAGAGTATGGGTACAGGTACCTCATCCATTGGGTAGGCAATGTGGGAGTTACTATTCAAGTAAGGACCGTAAACTTTCCAGTTCGACATTGCATACCCAATTAGAGGAATGACTATATTACATGTTGAAGAGCTCGGATTCACGTCATCTTCCGTGAACAGTAACTCCTCATGTCTCAATGACTGCTCCCCCCCCCCCCCCCCCCCCTTCCTACTTGACTAAGAGTGTAATAAACTGGGTGGGCAATGCAGAACAGAAACGATTCCATCCCTTCTAAAAATAGTAACTCCTTGCGTATTTGCTTGTGCACAGCAGTGTTTAAAAGTGTCGAAATGTCCTATAAAAAGATTCCGGGAGAGGATATTCCAGGGTGTTCCATATCCTCAATCATATGGTGTACCACAGCCGCTTGTTCAGTAAATTAACAGTCCATATTTGGTATGGAATTAGTTAGCCAGTTAATATTTGTTTCGAATGCATGGACTTGATGATGGTGGAAGCCGTAACTGACCAGTGGTTAGGTGAACCACCCTACGACATCAAGGAGAATCGAGGAATTACTTATCTCTGATAGGATTCAAAGCTGTGAACCCATGCAGAGTAATTAGGGATGCAATTGCAAATGTATTCCTAGCGCTTAACATGATGCACCAACTGCTGAGCCAAACGCCATCAGTGTCTTCGATTTTCAGGTCTAGTGAAGTAATTGCCTAAATAAAGCCTAACAAAAATGTGATGTCAAATTTTAATGTAAAAAGATTAATTACCCCCGTAACTTCGCCGTAGAATATGAGAAAAGACAGACAACTCAGCAGTCCTATCGGTAGTCGAGTTATCTGCCTTTCGTATGTCCCATTACGTGTAAGGTATTATGTCCGCCCAAGACAGTCTTTTCATTTTTTTTTTAAATGAAAATTTGGGTTTTTTTTTTAAATCAAATTTTATTTTGAGATATTTAAGCTGTTACGGTGTTTACTCCGCGTGACCCGAATTTTCGTCTACCTTGTAATATCAACATCAGTTGTTCTTAAATATTCTTCTTCAAACTTATTGTGAACAAATCTTTTAACAATGCTGGTTTTCCCACTTCCACTGTCGCCAACGACAACAACTTTGAATGCTGGGAGAGTTGGAGAAGTCACTTCAACTAGAAAAAAAAATATAAGAAATAAAACAATGGCGATAGAATAGGATTTACATATTCATCCCTGGAGAGAGAAATATCGATAACATGGTATAATCATCATATGGCGAACCACGGCCGCTCATCCGGTTATCATTTCATGTCGGGTATGGGATTAGTTAGCTAGTTATTTGTTTTGAATACATTGACTTGATGGTGACGGAGCCATAACTGACCAGCTGTTACAGGATTCACCCTATGGCGACGAGGAGTTCAGCAATCCTCTCACTCATATTCATTTCCCACAGAATTTGAACCTGTGAACGCAGGGTAACCAGAGGCGCGGTGTCAAGCAATTTCCTAACAGTTAGCAAGATACGCCCCACCGCCAAGCCAATTCTCATGTTAAATTACAAAATTTGGAAATTGCTCAAAATAAGATTCGTATCAATTTCAAATTTTTATACACGTTTGCTCAAAGAAAAGCCTCATGACTACAATAATTGTAGGTGTGACCACTAAATTGATTAAACTGCAAATAAATTCATTTTTGCAACAAAGATATGAATGGATAGAGGTTGGTAAAGCGGTTTGAATCCTGTGGTGAATAATTATGTGAAAGAGGAATGATGGCTCCATGCATTGTGGGGTGGTTCGTACAAACATAAACGCTAGTAGATTACAGCTCCCTCCCCCAGTCCCATATGCCCATCAAGTCTATTCATCTGAAAACAAATATAACTGGCTGACTATCCCTATACCCTGATACTCCCATGAGCTTGTAATCGAACGAGAGGTTGTGATTCGCAATGCTGCCATATGATTGAGCCTTGGCTTGTCAGTTTTCCTTTAACCGGGATAAATATGTAGTCTAAATTCCATCCCGTTATTTGCTAATGTTCAGAATGTTCTCCTCGTTAAACGATTAATATGGTGTGGCAAAATTTTTATTTATTTATATGTTTGTATATATTTTTTTTTACTAAGTAATTGGTTTTATGTCTCGCTTTTTTCTGTTCTGATCTTATCATGTCTGCGTGATTGTGTGTGCGTGCTTTAATTAGTTTTCATCCTTTTGGTTGAGCGAACACATACCTACACTACTTCTTTTAACAATACCTTTCCATCTAAAATCTGTACGCTTTAAACCCTACTTGAGGTTTTGTTCGTCCTCCCGATTCTATAATAGGTTTCATTTATTTTGTTTTTATCAATTATTTTATCATCTACTATGCTGATTATGGAGTCGAAATAAACTTATACTCATTTCACTGTTTCAAGGACAGAAAGATCCATTTCTTTCTACAAGACACCAAGAAAAATATGAATAACTTGACCTACTAAAAACAAACCTGCTTTTGAACGCATGCATCCGTTGCCCATGATGTTGTGTATTGAAAAAAGAAATCAGATGACACGAAGTTACATCAGATTGTACCGATCTGACAAAAGAAACCAGGAAACAACAGAGCAAATGCTGATTACTGGATTATCCCAAATTCAGGAAACGTCGTTAAGTATATTCCATTTTTTCTGCTAAGGTATAATTTTTCAATATTCAGATATTAACTATTTAACCAAAAATCTAACAAAATGATATTAAACACGGTAAAACTAGGGATGTTAAAGGACAAAATCCTGAAACTCAGACAGATAGAACGCAGGTAGCACAGGCAGCCAAACGAAACGCGATGCCATGGGTAAACAAATATTAATGTTGCATATTTCAAGCGGTTTGGGATTTTCTAAAAATGGTCTGCTTTCTTTGTATTAGTTTTTGTTTTGTGTACGTTTAAAATCATTTAAAGTAAATATATACAGTTATAAATTAACTACAATTACATATTACAATACATATTGAGTTAATATTTATAATTACATATAAGTTAATACAGCTTCGCGCTAATAGACCTTTCCCCGACCTACGACCCCCGAAAAATCTTTTTCTTACTTTACCATTGCAAAATTTCCGGGGCTTTTTTTAAGAGTGGTTCCGAGAGTTGGCGCAAGTAAAATGGGGTATGTGTTTCAAACCATCATACAACAATCTGATTTTTTAAAGTACCGGTAACGAATTTCAGCCCAGTCTATCGCAGCCATTTCTACACTAATATTTTATTACTGCAATTAAATTAAAAGACAGAGTGATCATTGAATTATCTGATTTATATTTGAATTTCCGAAACACAACTGAAAACTAACGAATTGAGTTCAAAAACGCAAAAACGAGGTAATGTTTACGACCGCGCCTGGATATCTGTCTGAGTGAGAAAAGTGTCTGAGCGGATGCGAAAATGGATCATTATTACGTCACTTTTCGCACCTTGCGGATTGGCCAATGTCATGGAGTGAAAAAGGAAGTCGATGCTCGGGGACAGGTCCATAACTAAATAAAAAGTATTTCTTTCGCCACGCGTTGCGCCAAAGAATCATATTTGGTAAACATAACTGGAATATGACTGAATACGTATTGTATTTATTATAAATGTTTTATTGTTATTCATTTTAAATAATGTGTATACCGGTATGAATCAATAAATTCATTTTGCCTTTCTATGTCGTTTACTTTTTGTTACGTGATATCTGCTTATATTGTTACGTAACACTAGAGTTGAACACTACATGCTGCAATTTTGCAAGCTGGGTCTATATATCTGCTGAAACGATAGAAATGAACATGAGTGACTTTTTTAGAATTTCAAAGTCAACGGAAAATCAGGCAGAAATGTGGAAGTGCGACGTGATTTTTTCCCCCGATTATTTGGCGCCGCACGAACAAATTGTTTGGAAACCGATGAATTACGGTAGTTGACGAGAGGCTTGGCCATAGGCCTACAACACTAAAGTTACCCCAGCCCACAATCGCTCAGCCTGACGTCAACGGGTTAACCAACTATTTTACTGACTTTATAAACGTTATTACATAAAAACTTGGTAGCTCTGACAATATGGAGACCATATCTGATATACACAACGCAAATGCAATATCAAGCACGTTCCAGTTACCCCTAGTATGGCCTGACAAAAACGAGTGTGGGCTAGCGTCACACGAGTGTGGGTTAGCGTTCTGACAATGTAAGTTAAGGCATCCTGCACGTTCACAGGTTACCAAATTACATATATCCATGTTTAACTCAGCACCAGAACCTCTCAAAGTCCGGCAATTGATGGCACATAATAGCCGGCAATTGTGGCTATGTGGAAAACGAATCAAAAAAATCAACTGAACAATAATATTTCTATACAGAGTTGCCAGATATGATGGTAAACAAGCATGAAATTCACCGTCGCGAAAACAAGAAAATTGAAATCTAAGCTGAATATCACAACTGTTCTTTTTGTGAATAAAAAGTAGTTGTAAATAAACCATACCTGATTTGCATAAAAACAGCATGTGAAATGAAAAATAAACATGATAAAAATATTTGATGTGGAAATTCAGGGATATAACTAGAAAAACTAGACCTGATAGAGAAAAAGTAACATCATTTCTGGAATCCAGCCAGCCTCGATGATTTTTTATTTTCTTTTCACATTTCTTCCTACTTTTTCCGTTGAGGCCTCGCTGAAATTATCACCTATATTTCTTTTACTATAGGGCTGGGTTTATTTTTCATTTTTAACTTCTTGCAACTTGTGTTTGCAACTTGCAACAACTGTTTCTATTTTCGGTGATTTCTGCTTTCAGTCGTCTAGATAATTTATTTCATCTCTATTTTATATACCCTTCCTTAACTTTTTTAACTTTTTCATTTTCTATTCTCATTAAATCTAATTCTTTTCTTGCTTCTGGCCTCTATTTTTTCATTTTACTTTTTTTTATTATTCCTTTTTTTCTCTAGGCCTCGGCGTACTTAGTTCCTTGTAGCATTTCGAACTTAGTTTTTTGATTTATTGCTTGCTTTGTTTGATTGCGTGTTTTAATTTATTGCGGAATTTGCACTCTCGTCTTGCTTTTTTTGATTTATTGCTTGCTTTTCGGGCTTTATTTCATTTGGAATCTATTTTCGTTTTCGCTCACTCCTATGCTGAGGTTCTCTTCTTAACTTTCACTTTGGCCTTCCCGCTATTTTCGCTCACTCCTTTAATGCTGGGTCACCTTCCCATCTTCTGCTTTCTTTACTGTTAACGGGTTACTGTTACGGGTAAACCCGGCCTTGATCACGCCTTGATCACGCCTTCCCGCTGGTCTATTATTTTCGCTCACTCCCTATGCTGGGGTCCTATCATCCCATCTCTGCTCTGTCTTTCTTTACTGTTAACTTACTTTCTTACCCCGCCTTGATCACTTGGCGTCCCGCTCTTACTTTCTTAACCCCCGCCTTTGATCACCTCCCCGCTGGGAAAGCTCTCCTTATTATGCCTCCCGCCCGGATCTTCTATTAGTTTTGGAGTTCCTTCTTTTTATATATTTTTAGGGTTTTTTTCATTCGGAATTTTCACTCTCGTCTTGACCGCCGATTTATTTTCGCTCACTCGAACATGCTGGCTTTCTTTCTTTTCCCGTTTTGACCACGTGACTTACTCGCTGGTCTCATTTTCGCTCACTCTATGCTGGGTAGAACTCATTATTACTTTCCCATTTCTGCTCTCCTTGGCTGCTGCTTTCACCAGCCCCTTTCCCCCTCGACCGTCTTGCCTAGGTTGCTGGTCAACACCTACGACTCAATCTACTATGCGGGGTTCGAACCACGGTTCTAATGTTTAACCATGTCTCTACGCTTCTCCTGAGCTACAGCTACTGGTGAGGATCGGGGTGATTAGAATCTTACTTAATTAACGACGTCACGCTTGGCAGCCTATGACGAGGTAATTACTCCCGAAAAATTAGATTGAACATGCTTCGTTGATTCGAAACAGGTGTATTCATACTTCAATTGAAAGCGTTTATCTGGGACTATGGTATGCGCTGCTTTAACTATTGAATGTGTTAATATCCCATTTTAACATTGTGGTTCATTTTAGTTTCGTTTTTAGGGAAAATGCGAAGATAATTCAAGTTAGTGGATGTGCAAACTGGCCGTCGAATCTATGGTTTACTTTTCTGAATTTATAGAACATCTCAGATCAAGATTGGCGCGACGTTATGCCCTGTTATAGATTGAAATGATATTATACACGCTAAAAAAATTAAAAAAAACGTAAATTTTGTCTGAAGAGCCCCGCGACAGGTAAAACATTCTACCCCAGGCACTAAAGATGAAATGTAGTAAACTGCGCGTGCTATGTATCTTTTCTTTCATTCGAATCCGATGAAATATCAACTAATCAATGTGAAGGTTTTGGTCAATTAGTCTTCCATTCTATTATTAATGCATTCATTGCGGTTCGTATATGGAAATTTTTGTAGTGCCCCATTATCCTTGGTTCTCTAGGCACGTGCTTATTTTGCCTAATGGACAATCCAGCATATCACAAGTCATATTTCGTCAAATTCAACGGCGCTCCAGTGTGTGTACCAATATGCAGACGAGAATATCGGTCGGAGACGGAAGGCTTATCGATCGACCGTAAAAAATAAACGAAAAAAAATTAATTAATTAATAACTCGCTAACTATAAAAAAATTATTAATAAATTAATTAATAACTCAATATTTATACAACATAATTAATCCAAAATCAATAGGAATCTGGTCCGAGATAAGATAAATGCACATGCAAAATTTGGAGCAGATTCAACCTATCTTTTGTGAGATATTGCGTAACATACGAAAGTGTCTAACAGACAGACAAACACCTATCAACATACTTACCGATCAAGATCGATAATTAATAACTAATTTTGTTTGCCTACTTTACAACAAGTTGTGTAAAGGAACAAAAGCCAATGGGCAGAGGGTGTATTCGCTTAGCTAACACAGACAGTCCCGAACTCGTAATTGAACTGAAATAAGGAAAATCGGAATAAAATTATGTCCTAACTCTAACCTTGTACACAAACTACGGGGTTACCAGTTTTACATAGATGGCAAAACATAAAATTTAACAATTTTCAAACTACAACAACATGTCTTTCCAATCAAGAGGGAATAATGTGGTACATCATACAATTAGGGTTGTTCGTAACACAAAATTGCATTATTATGCAATCCGTTACTGGAAAATCCCAACTTGGTCAAAATGGACATAGGCAAAAGAACGTGGAATTATGCAATTCTTAAACCACAACAGCTTGTCTATTCGATTTGGAGGGACGAGTTTTTATTCATTAAAATCATTAAAATTATTTTAGTTTTTACAATTTACATCCCACAATTTGATTTGATAAGTGAAAATGTTTGCATTTATGTGTAATCCGTTACCGAAAATTTCCATTTGGTTAAAATCAAAATATGCGAAAAACATGGAATTTCAATGATTTCACATTTTCTTTGCATGGATCTGATCAACCTATGCTACTTGGTTGATGCCAAATCCGGGTCTCAGAATAGACAACTTGTAAATTCGAACATTTTAAAATTTCCTCCAAATCAAGAATCTAACAATTTCAAAGTTATATGATAAAAACTCATTCGATTCATCAATTTGATTCATTCTATCTCTTGTGCAAGCTGACCGTGTTATCTCTGGTTCACAGTTTTTAAATTTATAAAACACCACCAAAAAGTTTTGAAATTGATGTGGCAATGCTCGTTTAAAAATATTCCCGCAGGCACTGAATATTACACGCTGTAAATTGCGCGTATGATGCATCTCTCTACGCCAATACTGAGCAAATCAATGTCAATTGGGTCGTCTACAGAAATTTCTGTGGTTACCCCCTTTCTTTGATACACCGAGCGCGTCGTATTTTTCTTAATGCTTAACCCAGCACTCTTCAATATAGCTGACTAATACGGACAGTTCAACTTGAGAAGGAAGAGGTAATTTAACGATAACCCGAATTGTCTCGATATAGATAGACACTGTCAAATCCGAAAATAGAATACAAATTTTTTATAAAAAAATGTTTATTGCTTTTCACACAAAAAAAATATTATAAAATAATTACAGAGTAGACAACATTGCATATTTCAACAATCAACATTAATTTGTATAAAAAATAGTTTTCCCATAAAATTTGTCTGAATATTCTACCGAGCTTCCAAGTGGACCCAGGAGGTGTCGGTTGACCCACTCGTTAGGACTTGTTGATGGGGTCCTATCGCGATCCAGAAAACTCTGAAACGCCCTATGCCCATTCTTTAGTGCCAAATGAATACAACTATTTTAGGGAATTCGGCAAGCAGGAATCTGGCAGTAAGAGCAGTCAGGATAATCGAAAATTTGATTGCCACCAAAAAGAGGCTGGTCAAACACGCTATACAAATTTTGTTATATTTAAATTTGTACACGAAAAGACTTTTCTCGTGAATAAAGCAATTTGGATAGGAGATCGCAACAACATTTGATAATCAGTATTAAAATTAAAACTTTGAAAATACATTTTGATAAAATATTTTAGAAAATTAGATATCAAATAAAAATCAAGACGAATTTTGGTCATGTGAGTATAAAGTGCAATGTGAGGCAAAATTTCTATAATGACATTACTAGTCACCGTCCAAGGTGATTTTTCATTTATCATGAATATGAAGAATGAGATAGCCCAATGGGGACAGCATATTATTGAAAATGGTTTCATTTTGAAAGTCAAACGAATGTTTCTATATTAGGCAATTTGGAATTTAGGACCGCAGCACTAGTGCTGCCAACATGGAGAATCAAAAAGTTTAACAACCAACAAATAGTGGTTTGTCAAACACACCCTAAAAATTTAGGTATATTGGAATTTGCATACGAAAAGAGACTACTCTGTGAGATATAACACATCGGAAATGGTGATTTGACATCAATTCACAATCAGAAATATAAACTTTATGCATATTCTTGGAGAGGATTCACCAGAATAATGGTAATTGAATTAAAATCAAGACGAATTTTGGTCATGTAAGTACAAAACGCAACATGGAGCAAAATTTCTATAATGACATAAGCCCACTAGTCACCGTCCAAGGTGATTTATCATTCATCAAGAATATGACGAATGAGATAGCCAGATGGAGACAGCATATTATAAAAAATGGTTTCACTTTGAAAGCCAAACGAATGTTTCTATATTTGGAATTTAGGACCGCAGCACTAGTGCTACCAACATGGAGAATCAAAAAGTTTAACAACCAACAAATAGTGGTTGGTCAAACACACCCTAAAAATTTAGGTATATTGAAATTTGCATACGAAAAGAGACTACTCTGGGAGGTATAACACATCGGAAATGATGATTTGACATCAATTCACAATCAGAAATATAAACTTTATGCATATACTTGGAGAGGATTCACCAGAATTAATGGTAATTGAATTAAAATCAAGACGAATTTTGGTCATGTAAGTACAAAACGCAACGTGGAGCAAAATTTCTATAATGACATTGCCTACTAGTCACCGTCTAAGGTGATTTATCATTCATCAAGAATATGACGAATGAGATAGCCAGATGGAGACAGCATATTATAAAAAATGGTTTCACTTTGAAAGCCAAACGAATATTTCTATATTAGGAAATTTGGAATTTAGGACCGCAGCACTAGTGCTACCAACCTGGAGGGTCAAAAAGTTTAACAACCAACAAATAGTGGTTTGTCAAACACATCCTAAAAATTTAGGTATATTGGAATTTACATACGAAAAAAGACTACTCTGGGAGGTATAACACATCGAAAATGATGATTTGACATCAATTCACAATCAGAAATATAAACTTCATGCATATACTTGGAGAGGATTCACCAGAATATTGGTAACTGAATTGAATTCAAGACGAATTTTGGTCATGTAAGTACAAAACGCAAAGTGAAGCAAAATTTCTATAATGACATTACTAGTCACCGTCCAAGGTGATTTATCATTCATCAAGAGTACGACGAATGATATAGCCAAATGTAGACAGTATGTTATAGAAAATTGTATTGTTTTGAAAGCCAAACGAATGTTTCTATATTAGGCAATTTGGAATTTAGGACCGCAGCACTAGTGCTGCCAACATGGAAAATCAAAAAGTTTAACAACCAACAAATAGTGGTTTGTCAAACACACCCTACAAATTTAGGTATATTGGAATTTGCATACGAAAAGAGACTACTCTGGGAGGTACAACACATCGGAAAAGGTGATTTAACATCAATTTACAATCAGAAATATAAACTCTATACATATACTTGAAGAGGATTCACCAGAATAATGGTAATTGAATTGAATTCAAGACGAATTTTGGTCATGTAAGTACAAAACGCAAAGTGAAGCAAAATTTCTATAATGACATTACTAGTCACCGTCCAAGGTGATTTATCATTCATCAAGAGTACGACGAATGATATAGCCAAATGTAGACAGTATGTTATAGAAAATTGTATTGTTTTGAAAGCCAAACGAATGTTTCTATATTAGGCAATTTGGAATTTAGGACCGCAGCACTAGTGCTGCCAACATGGAGAATCAGAACGTTTAACAACCAACAAATAGTGGTTTGTCAAACACACCCTAAAAATTTAGATATATTGGAATTTGCATACGAAAAGAGACTACTCTGGGAGGTATAACATATCGGAAATGATGATTTGACATCAATTCACAATCAGAAATATATACTTTATGCATATACTTGGAGAGGATTCACCAGAATAATGGTAATTGAATTAAAATCGAGACGAATTTTGGTCATGTAAGTACAAAACGCAACGTGGAGCAGAATTTCTATTATGACATTACCTACTAGTCACCGTCTAAGGTGATTTATCATTCATCAAGAATATGACGAATGAGATAGCCAGATGGAGACAGCATATTATAAAAAATGGTTTCATTTTGAAAGCCAAACGAATGTTTCTATATTAGGCAATTTGCAATTTAGGACCGCAGCACTAGTGTGCCAACATGGAAAATCAAAAAGTTTAACAACCAACAAATAGTGGTTTGTCAAACACACCCTACAAATTTAGGTATATTGGAATTTACATACGAAAAGAGACTACTCTGGGAGGTACAACACATCGGAAAAGGTGATTTAACATCAATTTACAATCAGAAATATAAACTCTATGCATATACTTGAAGAGGATTCACCAGAATAATGGTAATTGAATTGAATTCAAGACGAATTTTGGTCATGTAAGTACAAAACGCAAAGTGAAGCAAAATTTCTATAATGACATTACTAGTCACCGTCCAAGGTGATTTATCATTCATCAAGAGTACGACGAATGATATAGCCAAATGTAGACAGTATGTTATAGAAAATTGTATTGTTTTGAAAGCCAAACGAATGTTTCTATATTAGGCAATTTGGAATTTAGGACCGCAGCACTAGTGCTGCCAATATGGAGAATCAAAAAGTTCAACAACCAACAAATGGTGGTTTGTCAAACACACCCTAAAAATTTAGGTATATTGGAATTTGCATACGAAAAGAGACTACTCTGGGAGGTATAACACATCGGAAATGATAATGAATTAAAATTGGTCATGTAAGTACAAAGAGCAACCTGAGGCAAAATTTCTATAATAACATCACTAGTCACTATCCAAGGTGATTTTTAATTTATCATGAATATGAAGAATGAGATAGCCCAATGGAGACAGCATATTATTGAAAATGGTTTCATTTTGGAAGTCAAACGAATGTTTCTATATTAGGCAATATGCAATTTAGGACCGCAGCACTAGTGCTGCCAACATGGAGAATCAATAAGTTTAACAACCAACAAATAGTGGTTTGTCAAACACACCCTAGAAATTTAGGTATATTGGAATTTGCATACAAAAAGAGACTACTCTGGGAGGTATAACACATCGGAAATGATGATTTGACATCAATTCACAATCAGAAATATAAACTTTATGCATATACTTGGAGAGGATTCACCAGAATAATGGTAATTGAATTAAAATCAAGACGAATTTTGGTCATGTAAGTACAAAGTTCAACGTGAGGCAAAATTTCTATAATAACATTCATTACTAGTCACCGTCCAAGGTGATTTTTCATTCATCAAGAATATGAAGAATGAGATAGCCCAATGGGGACAGCATATTATTGAAAATGTTTTCATTTTGAAAGCCAAACGAATGTTTCTATATTAGGCAATTTGGAATTTAGGATCGCAGCACTAGTGCTGCCAACATAGAGAATCAAAACGTTTAACAACCAACAAATAGTGGTTTGTCAAACACACCCTAAAAATTTTGGTATATTGGAATTTACATACGAAAAGATACTACTCTGGGAGGTACAACACATCGGAAATGGTGATTTGACATCAATTCATAATCAGAAATATAAATTTTATGCATATACTTGGAAAGGATTCACCAGAATAATGGTAATTGAATTAAAATTAGTCATGTAAGTACAAAGTGCAACTTGAGGCAAAATTTCAATAATAACATTACTAGTCACTATCCAAGGTGATTTTTAATTTATCATGAATATGAAGAATGAGATAGCCCAATGGGGACAGCATATTATTGAAAATGGTTTCATTTTGGAAGTCAAACGAATGTTTCTATATTAGGCAATATGCAATTTAGGACCGCAGCACTAGTGCTGCCAACATAGAGAATCAAAAAGTTTAACAACCAACAAATAGTGGTTTGTCAAACACACCCTAAAAATTTTGGTATATTGGAATTTACATACGAAAAGAGACTACTCTGGGAGGTACAACACATCGGAAAAGGTGATTTAACATCAATTCACAATCAGAAATATAAACTTTATGCATATACTTGGAGAGAATTCACCAGAATAATGATAATTGAATTAAAAACAAGACGAATTTTGGTCATGTAAGTACAAAACGCAACGTGGAGCAAAATTTCTATAATGACATAAGCCTACTAGTCACCGTCCAAGGTGATTTATCATTCATCAAGAATATGACGAATGATATAGCCAGACGGAGACAGCATATTATAAAAAATGGTTTCACTTTGAAAGCCAAACGAATGTTTCTATATTAGGCATTTTGGAATTTAGGACCGCAGCACTAGTGCTACCAACATGGAGAGTCAAAAAGTTTAACAACCAATAAATAGTGGTTTGTCAAACACACCCTAAAAATTTAGGTATATTGGAATTTACATACAAAAAGAGACTACTCTGGGAGATATAACACATCGGAAATAATGATTTGACATCAATTCACAATCAGAAATATAAACTTTATGCATATACTTGGAGAGGATTCACCAGAATAATGGTAATTGAATTGAATTTAAGATGAATTTTGGTCATGTAAGTACAAAACGCAAAGTGGAGCAAAATTTTTATAACGACATTACCAGTCACCGTCCAAGGTGATTTATCATTCATCAAGAGTACGACGAATGATATAGCCAAACGTAGACAGACAGTATGTTATAAAAAATTGTATTGTTTTGAAAGCTAAACGAATGTTTCTATATTAGGCAATTTGGAATTTAGGACCGCAGCACTAGTGCTGCCAACATGGAAAATCAAAAAGTTTAACAACCAACAAATAGTGGTTTGTCAAACACACCCTAAAAATTTAGGTATATTAGAATTTACATACGAAAAGAGACTACTCTGGAAGGTACAACACATCGGAAATGGTGATTTAACATTAATTCACAATCAGAAATATAAACTCTATGCATATACTTGGAGAGGATTCACCAGAATAATGGTATTTGAATTAAAATCAAGACGAATTTTGGTCATGTAAGTACAAAACGCAATGTGGAGCAAAATTTCTATAATGACATTACTAGTCACCGTCCAAGGTGATTTATCATTCATCAAGAATATGATGAATGGGATAGCCAAATGTAGAAAGCATATTATAGGAAAATCGTATCGTTTTGAGTGCCAAACGAATGTTCCTATTTTAGGCAATTTGAAATTTAGGACCGCAGCATTAGGGCAACCAACATGGAGAGTCAAAAAGATCAACAACCAACAAATAGTGGTTTGTCAAACACCCTTCAAATTTAGGTATATTGGAATTTACATACGAAAAGACTACTCTGGGAGGTATAACACATCGGAAAGGGTGATTTGACATCAATTCATAATCAGAAATATAAACTTTATGCATATACTTGGAGAGGATTCACCAGAATAATGGTAATTGAATGAAATTCAAGACAAATTTTGGTCATGTAATTACGAAGTGCAACGTGAGGCAATATTTCTATAATAACATTCATTACTAGTCATCGTCCAAGGTGATTTTTCACTTATCATGAATATGAAGAATGAGATAGCCCAATGGGGACAGCATATTATTGAAAATGGTTTCATTTTGAAAGTCAAACGGATGTTTCTATATTAGGCAATTTGGAGTTTAGGACCGCAGCACTAGTGCTACCAACATGGAGAATCAAAAAGTTTAACAACCAACAAATAGTGGTTTGTCAAACACATCCTACAATTTTGGTATATTTGAATTTGTACACAAAAAGACTATTCTGGGAGATATAACACATTGGTAAGAGAGATTTGACATAACTTCACAATCAGTATTAAAATATAAACTCTGTGCATATATTTGGATTGGATTCTTCTGAAGAATGGTAATTAAACTAGAATCAAGACGAATTTTGGCCATGTAAGTAGTACAAAGCGTGACGTGAAGCAAAATTTCTATAATGACATTACTAGTCACCGTCCAAGGTGATTTATCATTCATCATGAATATGACGAATGAGACAGCCAAATGTAGAAAGCATATTATAGAAAATTTTATCGTATTGAGTGCCAAACGAATGTTCCTATTTTGGGGAATTTGGAATTTAGGACCGCAGCATTAGGGCAACCAACATGGAGAGTCAAAAAGATCAACAACCAACAAATAGTGGTTTGTCAAACACACCTTTCAAATTTAGGTATATTGGAATTTTCATACGAAAAAAAAAAAACTAATTTGAAGGTATAACACATCGGTAAGGGTGATTTAGCATCATTTCACAATCAGGAATATAAATTCTGTGCATATATTTGGAGAGGATTCGATAGGAAAATGGTAATTGAAATATAAGGCAGACAAATTTTGGTCATGTGAGTACAAAACGCAATGTGAGGCAAAATTTCTATAATGACATTACTAGTCACCGTCCAATATGAATTATGATTCATCTTGAATAAGACGAATAAGATAGCCAAATGAAGACAGCATATTATAGAAAATGGTTTCATTTTGAAATCCAAACGAATGTTTCTATATTAGGAAATTTGGAATTTAGGACCGCAGCACTAGTGCTGCCAACATAGTGGTTTGTCAAACACACCCTACAAATTTGGTATATATGAATATGTACACAAAAAGACTATTCTGGGAGATATAACACATTGGTAAGAGAGATTTGACATAACTTCACAATCAGTATTAAAATATAAACTCTGTGCATATATTTGGATTGGATTCTTCTGAAGAATGGTAATTAAACTAGAATCAAGACGAATTTTGGCCATGTAAGTAGTACAAAGCGTAACGTGAAGCAAAATTTCTATAATGACATTACTAGTCACCGTCCAAGGTGATTTATCATTCATCAAGAGTACGACGAATGATATAGCCAAATGTAGACAGTATGTTATAGAAAATTGTATTGTTTTGAAAACCAAACGAATGTTTCTACATTAGGCAATTTGGAATTTAGGACCTCAGCACTAGTGCTGCCAAAATGGAGAATCAAAAATTTCAACAACCAACAAATAGTGGTTTGTCAAACACACCCTAAAAATTTAGGTATATTGGAATTTGCATACGAAAAGAGACTACTCTGTGAGATATAACACATCGGAAATGATGATGAATTAAAATTGGTCATGTAAGTACAAATTCAACGTGAGGCAAAATTGCTATAATAACATTACTAGTCACTATCCAAGGTGATTTTTCATTTATCATGAATATGAAGAATGAGATAGCCCAATGGGGACAGCATATTATTGAAAATGGTTTCATTTTGAAAGTCAAACGAATGTTTCTATATTAGGAAATATGCAATTTAGGACCGCAGCACTAGTGCTGCCAACATGGAGAATCAAAAAGTTTAACAACCAACAAATAGTGGTTTGTCAAACACACCCTAAAAATTTAGGTATATTGGAATTTGCATACGAAAAGAGACTACTCTGGGAGGTATAACACATCGGAAATGGTGATCTAACATCGATTCACAATCAGAAATAAAAACTTTATGCATATACTTGGAGAGGATTCACCAGAATAATGGTAATTGAATTAAAATCAAGACGAATTTTGGTCATGTAAGTACAAAACGCAACGTGGAGCAAAATTTCTATAATGACATAAGCCTACTAGTCACCGTCCAAGGTGATTTATCATTCATCAAGAATATGACGAATGAGATAGCCAGATGGAGACAGCATATTATAAAAAAATGGTTTCACTTTTGAAAGCCAAACGAATGTTTCTATATTAGGAAATTTGGAATTTAGGACCGCAGCACTAGTGCTACCAACATGGAGAATCAGAACGTTTAACAACCAACAAATAGTGGTTTGTCAAACACACCCTAAAAATTTAGGTATATTGGAATTTGCATACGAAAAGAGACTACTCTGGGAGGTATAACACATCGGAAATGATGAATTAAAATTGGTTATGTAAGTACAAAGAGCAACGTGGGGCAAAATTTCTATAATAACATTACTAGTCACTATTCAAGGTGATTTTTCATTTATCATGAATATGAAGAATGAGATAGCCCAATGGGGACAGCATATTATTGAAAATGGTTTCATTATGAAAGTCAAACGAATGTTTCTATATTAGGCAATTTGGAATTTAGGACCGCAGCACTAGTGCTGCCAATATGGAGAATCAAAAAGTTTAACAACCAACAAATAGTGGTTTGTCAAACACACCCTACAAATTTGGTATATTTGAATTTGAACACAAAAAAACTATTCTGGGAGATATAACACATTGGTAAGAGAGATTAGAATAACTTCACAATCAGTATTAAAATATAAACTCTGTGCATATATTTGGATTGGATTCTTCTGAAGAATGGTAATTAAACTAGAATCAAGACGAATTTTGGCCATGTAAGTAGTACAAAGCGTAACGTGAAGCAAAATTTCTATAATGACATTCATTACTAGTCACCGTCCAAGGTGATTTATCATTCATCAAGAATATGACGAATGAGATAGCCCAATGGGGACAGCATATTATTGAAAATGGTTTCATTTTGAAAGCAAAACGGATGTTTCTATAATAGGCAATTTGGAATTTAGGACCGCAGCACTAGTGCTGCCAACATGAAGAATCAAAAAGTTTAACAACCAACAAATAGTGGTTTGTCAAACACACCCTAAAAATTTAGGTATATTGGAATTTGCATACGAAAAGAGACTACTCTGGGAGGTACAACACATCGGAAATGATGATTTGAAATCAATTCACAATCAGAAATATAAACTTTATGCATATACTTGGAGAGGATTCACCAGAATAATGGTAATTGAATTAAAATCGAGACGAATTTTGGTCATGTAAGTACAAAACGCAACGTGGAGCAGAATTTCTATTATGACATTACCTACTAGTCAACGTCTAAGGTGATTTATCATTCATCAAGAATATGACGAATGAGATAGCCAGATGGAGACAGCATATTATAAAAAATGATTTCACTTTGAAAGCCAAACGAATGTTTCTATATTAGGAAATTTGGAATTTAGGACCGCAGCACTAGTGCTACCAACATGGAGAGTCAAAAAGTTTAACAACCAACAAATAGTGGTTTGTCAAACACACCCTACAAATTTGGTATATTTGAATTTGTACACAAAAAGACTATTCTGGGAGATATAACACAATGGTAAGAGAGATTTGACATAACTTCACAATCAGTATTAAGATATAAACTCTGTGCATATATTTGGATTGGATTCTTCTGAAGAATGGTAATTAAACTAGAATCAAGACGAATTTTGGCCATGTAAGTAGTGCAAAGCGTAACGTGAAGCAAAATTTCTATAATGACATTACTAGTCACCGTCCAAGGTGATTTATCATTCATCAAGAGTACGACGAATGATACAGCCAAATGTAGACAGTATGTTATAGAAAATTGTATTGTTTTGAAAGCCAAACGAATGTTTCTATATTAGGAAATTTGGAATTTAGGACCGCAGCACTAGTGCTGCCAAAATGGAGAGTCAAAAAGTTCAACAACCAACAAATAGTGGTTTGTCAAACACACCCTAAAAATTTAGGTATATTAGAATTTGCATACGAAAAGAGACTACTCTGTGAGATATAACACATCGGAAATGATGATGAATTAAAATTGGTCATGTAAGTACAAAGAGCAACGTGAGGCAAAATTTCTATAATAACATTACTAGTCACTATCCAAGGTGATTTTTCATTTATCATGAATATGAAGAATGCGATAGCCCAATGGGGACAGCATATTATTGAAAATGGTTTCATTTTGAAAGTCAAACGAATGTTTCTATATTAAGCAATATGCAATTTAGGACCGCAGCAAAAAAGTTCAACAACCAACAAATAGTGGTTTGTCAAACACACCCTAAAAATTTAGGTATATTGGAATTTGCATACGAAAAAAGACTACTCTGGGAGGTATAACACATTGGAAATGGTGATTTAACATCGATTCACAATCAGAAATATAAACTTTATGCATATACTTAGAGAGGATTCACCAGAATAATGGTAATTGAATTAAAATCAAGACGAATTTTGGTCATGTAAGTACAAAACGCAACGTGGAGCAAAATTTCTATAATGACATAAGCCTACTAGTCCCCGTCCAAGGTGATTTATCATTCATCAAGAATATGACGAATGAGATAGCCAGATGGAGACAGCATCTTATAAAAAATGGTTTCACTTTGAAAGCCAAACGAATGTTTCTATATTAGGAAATTTGGAATTTAGGACCGCAGCACTAGTACTACCAACCTGGAGGTTAAAAAAGTTTAACAACCAACAAATAGTGGTTTGTCAAACACACCCTAAAAATTTAGGTATATTGGAATTTACATACGAAAAGAGACTACTCTGGGAGGTATAACACATCGGAAATGATGATTTGACATCAATTCACAATCAGAAATATAAACTTTATGCATATACTTGGAGAGGATTCACCAGAATAATGGTAATTGAATTAAAATCAAGACGAATTTTGGTCATGTAAGTACAAAGTGCAACTTGAGGCAAAATTTCTATATAAACATTGGTAGTCACTATCCATGGTGATTTTTCATTTATCATGAATATGAAGAATGAGATAGCCCAATGGGGCAGCATATTATTGAAAATGGTTTCATTTTGAAAGTCAAACGAATGTTTCTATATTAGGCAATTTGGAAATTAGGACCGCAGCACTAGTGCTGCCGACATGGAAAATCAAAAAGTTTAACAACCAACAAATAGCGGTTGGTCAAACACACCCTAAAAATTTAGGTATATTAGAATTTGCATAAGAAAAAAAACTACTCTTGGAGGTATAACACATCGGAAATGGTGATTTGACATCAATTCATAATCAGAAATATAAACTTTATGCATATACTTGGAGACAGTTCACCAGAATAATGGTAATTGAATTAAAATCGAGACGAATTTTGGTCATGTAAGTACAAAGTGCAACGTGTGGCAAAATTTCCATAATTACATTACTAGTCACCGTCCAAGGTGATTTATCATTCATCAAGAATATGACGAATGTGATAGCCAAATGTAGAAAGCATATTATAGAAAAATTGTATCGTTTTGAGTGCCAAACGAATGTTCCTATTTTAAGGAATTTGGAATTTAGGACCGCAGCATTAGGGCAACCAACATGGAGAGTCAAAAAGATCAACAACCAACAAATAGTGGTTTGTCAAACACACCCTAAAAATTTAGGTATATTGGAATTTGCATACGAAATGAGACTACTCTGGGAGGTACAACATATCGGAAATGGGGATTTGACATCAATTCACAATCAGTAATATAAACTTTATGCATATACTTGGAGAGGATTCACCAGAATAATCGTAATTGAATTAAAATCAAGACGAATTTTTGTCACGTAAGTCCAAAGTGCAACGTGAGGCAAAAATTCTATAATAACATTACTAGTCACTATCCAAGGTGATTTTTTAATTTATCATGGATATGAAGAATGCGATAGCTCAATGGGGACAGCATATTATTGAAAATGGTTTCATTTTGAAAGTCAAACGAATGTTTCTATATTAGGCAATTTGGAATTTAGGACCGCAGCACTAGTGCTGCCGACATGGAGAATCAAAAAGTTTAACAACCAACAAATAGCGGTTTGTCAAACACACCCTAAAAATTTGGGTATATTGGAATTTGCATACAAAAAGAGACTACTCTGGGAGATATAACACATTGGTAAGAGATATTTGACATAACTTCACAATCAGTATTAAAATATAAACTCTGTGCATATATTTGGATTGGATTCTTCTGAAGAATAGTAATTAAACTAGAATCAAGACGAATTTTGGTCATGTAAGTAGTACAAAGCGTAACGTGAAGCAAAATTTCTATAATGACATTACTAGTCACCGTCCAAGGTGATTAATCATTCATCATGAATATGACGAATGAGACAGCCAAATGTAGAAAGCATATTATAGAAAATTGTATCGTATTGAGTGCCAAACGAATGTTCCTATTTTAGGGAATTTGGAATTTAGGACCGCAGCACTAGTGCTGCCAACATGGAGAGTCAAAAAGATCAACAACCAACAAATAGTGGTTTGTCAAACACACCCTTCAAATTTAGGTATATTGGAATTTGCATAAGAAAAAAAAACTAATTTGAAGGTATAACACATCGGTAAGGGTGATTTAACATCATTTCACAATCAGAAATATAAATTCTGTGCATATATTTGGAGAGGATTCGAGAGGAAAATGGTAATTGAAATATAATGCAGACAAATTTTGGTCATGTGAGTACAAAACGCAATGTGAGGCAAAATTTCTATAATGACATTACTAGTCACCGTCCAAGGTGATTTATCATTCATCAAGAATATGACAAATAAGATAGCCAAATGTAGAAAGCATATTATAGGAAAATTGTATCGTTTTGAGTGCCAAACGAATGTTCCTATTTTAGGCAATTTGAAATTTAGGACCGCAGCATTAGGGCAACCAACATGGAATGTCAAAAAGATCAACAACCAACAAATAGTGGTTTGTCAAACACACCCTTCAAATTTAGGTATATTGGAATTTGCACAAGAAAAGAGACTACTCTGGGAGGTATAACACATCGGTAAGGGTGATTTGACATCAATTCATAATCAGAAATATAAACTTTATGCATATACTTGGAGAGTATTCACCAGAATAATGGTAATTGAATGAAATTCAAGACAAATTTTGGTCATGTAATTACAAAGTGCAACGTGAGGCAAAATTTCTATAATGACATTACTAGTCATCGTCCAAGGTGATTTTTCATTTATCATGAATATGAAGAATGCGATAGCCCAATGGGGACAGCATATTATTGAAAATGGTTTTATTTTGAAAGTCAAACGAATGTTTCTACATCAGGCAATTTGGAATTCAGGACCGCAGCACTGGTGCTGCCAATATGGAGAATAGACGAATAGAACGAAAAGAGACTACTCTGGGAGGTACAACACATCGGAAATGGTGATTTGACATCAATTCATAATCAGAAATATAAACTTTATGCATATACTTGGAGAGGATTCACCAGAATAATGGTAATTGAATTAAAATCAAGACGAATTTTGGTCATGTAAGTACAAAACGCAACGAGGAGCAAAATTTCTATAATGACATTACTAGTCACCGTCCAAAGTGAATTATCATTCATCACGAATATGACGAATGAGATAGCCAGATGGAGACAGCATATTATAGAAAATGGTTTCATTTTGAAAGCCAAACGAATGTTTCTATGTTAGGGAATTTGAAATTTAGGACAACAGCACAAGTGCTACCAACATGGAAAGTCAAAAAGTTTAACAACCAACAAATAGTGGTTTGTCAAACACACCCAAACAATTTAGGTATATTGGAATTTGCATACGAAAAGAGACTACTCTGTAAGGTATAACACATCGAAAAGGTGATTTACCATCAATTCACAATCAGAAATATAAACTTTATGCATATACTTGGAGAGGATTCGCCAGAATAATGGTATTTGAATTAAATGAAAGACGAATTTTGGTCATGTAAGTACAAAACGCAACGTGGATCAAAATTTCTATAATGACATTACTAGTCACCGTCTAAGGTGATTTATCATTCATCATAAATATGAAGAATGAGATCGCACAATGGTAACAGCATAAAAGAGAAAATTGTTTTTTTTCGAGTGCCAAACGAATTTTTCTATTTTGGGAAATTTGAAATTTAGGACCGCATTAGGGCTACCAACATTGAGAGTCAAAATATTTATCAACCAACAAATAGCGGTTTGTCGAACACACCCTACAAATATAGGTATATTTGAATTTGTACACAATACTAAACTGGGAGATATAACACATTGGTAAAGATTTGACATCATTTTGCAATCAGTAATAAAAATATAAACTCTGTGCATATATTTGGATAGGATTCGGCTGAAAAATTGTAATTAAATTATAATCAATTCGATAGAAAAATGGTAATTGAATTAGAATCAAGACGTATTTTGGTCATGGAAGTACAAGGGCAACGTGATGCAAAATTTCTTTAATAACATTACTAGTCACTATCCAAGGTGATTTATCATTCATCATGAATATGACGATGAGATAGCCCAATGGGGACAGCATATTGTGAAAAAAAGTTTCATTTCAAGTGCCATACGAATGTTTCTATTTTAGACAATTTGGAATACATGAGCGCAGCAGAAAGGAAAAATAAGAAGATTGACAACCAATAGTGGCTTGTCAAACACACCCGACAAATTTATGTATATTCATAATAATACACAAAAAAAGACTACACTGGGAGGTATGGATGTTATCATTAATTAAAATAAAAAAATGTACATATATATGAGTGGGATTCGTCAAAAAATTTGTTACAATTACAATTACAGTTACAACGTGAAACAAAATTTATATTTGACGATACTAGTCACGTTCCGAGGGGATTTATTATTCATCACCAAACGAATGTCCCCATTTTAGTCAATTTTGGATATAGGACCGCAGCAGTAATGATACCAACATGGAGAGTCAAAAAGATTGGCAATCAACAAATGGTGGCATGCCAAACAGATCCTACAAATTTGGTATAATCGAATTTGTACATGAAAAAAGATTACTCTGGGAGATATAATACATGGGTAAGGGAAAATGTAATATCATTTCACGATCAGTGATTAAAAAAAATAAAAACATCTGCATATATTTTGGTAAGATTCGTTAGAAAATCAGTTATCAAATAAATGGGCATATAAAGCGCACTTTTCTGACATACTAGTCACTGTCCTGGGGGATTTGTTATTCATCATGAATGTACCAAATTGGATAGCCAAATTTAGACAGCATATTATTCATTTTGAGTGCCAAACGAATGTTCCGTTTTAAGCAATTTGAGATATAGGTCCGTAGCAATAATGCTACTAGCCAACAAATAGTGGCTTGCCAAACACACCCTACAAATTTAGGTATATTCGAATTTGCCGAGGAAAAAGACTACTCTGGGAGCTATAACACACTGGTAAAGAAAAATGCAGCATAATTATATTATCCGTGATACAATCCAGGATGAAAAAAAAACTATGTGTATATATTCTGGTAAGATTATCTAGTAGTTATCAAACAATCAAATTACAATTTTTATAATGACATTACTACTCACTGTCCGAGGGGATTCATTCATGAATTTTCCAAATGAGATAGCCAAATGTGGAAAGCATATTATAGAAATTTTTTGTTTCAGTGCCCAACGAATGTTTCATTTTTAGGTATTTTTGAATATGAGACCGTAGCAGTATTGCTACCAGCATGGAGAGCCAAAAAGACTTTTATGGCTTGTTAAACACAACCTACAAATTTTGGTATATTCGAATTTGTACACGAAAAAAGAATAATCAGGGAGATATAACACATCGGTAAAGGAAAATTTAACTTCATTTCACAATTAGTAATAAAAATAAAAAACTATGTTTATATAGATTATAAAAATAGTTATCAAATAAAAATGGGAATAAACTTCATGGAATGGTCATGGAAAGCGCACTTCTTTTTTAATGACAATATATATATATCTCTTTTTTATAGGTATTATTGGATATTTGGTAGCAGAATGAGTCTTTGGAAATGATTACCGCCACCAAACAGAGGCTTGTCAAACAATGAGGCTCGTAGGGTTCACTATACCTTATTAGTAAAACGCTTTGTTTTTATACAATTTCTGATTGCAGAAAGAAAGCACCGGCATTCAATTGTAATTTATTGTAAAAGTTGAAGAAATCGAAATAAATTACTTCAAATATAGCGGATTCTGCCAATGGTCTCATGTTATTCTGTCAAGGGTTTTATGTTATTCCGTCAAAGGTTTCCATTTTAGCATAGGCCAAACAAATATCGTCTGATAATGATGTCGATGCTGTGTTCTTCCCTCCCAGGGCCCAACCCCTTCCCAGAACCCCCTTCCCCCCTCCCAACCCCTGTGTATGTGAGTGTGTTGTATTTGTTTTTTGTTTTGTTTTTTGAAGGAAAGTCATCGACAGAAGATTCAAACCATGCCGGCCTAGTTTGTCTTCTGAAGATGATTTCCAAACAAAAACCGGCAGTGTTGATGAAGTATTAGAGTATATTTGTGTTTTGGTAGCATCGACAATCATAATAGACTTTATTTGGTTTGTACTAGATACAGGTCAAATCACACATCAGTTGTTTATCGACAGAATCCGTAATTTAGCAAACAAATATTCCAAAATTTTATTTTTTATTTTTCATATTTGTAACGCCAATTTGGCATTAATTAGGACAGTAACTGTATGATTAGCTATATGACAAATATATTGAATGACGCCGTCTCCCTCATGGCAGATTATGATAACATAACGGAAATAGATGTTTAATTTAAACTTGAATGGGGGATGGGAGAAAATACAATGAAATATAAACAATATTTTTATAAACATAATTTGTTGATATGAAAAAAAATAATAGTCAGATATGCGTCTTTTTCATTCATTCGCATTCATTGAAAATTACATAGGAAATTACATAATAAATTGTTACTAAGTCATTCCAGATTATTTTAATATTACAGAGATATTATAGACAGTTTATAAATGGAATGTAGGGATGCAAAATATCAAATTACATATAAATTGTTACTGAGTCATGCCAGATTATCTTAATATTACAGAGATATACGTTTATAAATGAAATGGAGGGATGCAATATATTATAGACATATCTACTACAAAATTTGGTAGATATATATGAAAACAAATAACAATGATCATTTATGCGGTTTCATATAAAAATTACGAAACAATAAATTGTTAAATAGTCGTGATTTGTAGAAGCGTTTGAATCCAATTCATGTTACATTCAGTCTTTTATATTAAAGCCTTGGGTCACACACGTGCGGCTGCAATGCGTTTGTCTGTGAGCATATCTTTGTTATCTTCATAGTTGTATGCTCAGATTTGATAAACTGGTGTGACCAAGTTTAATGATTGAGAAAATCTGTAAGTATAAAAAAATTAGTCATGAAGCCGGTGGTATGTCATTATCTATGAATTTCATATTATAAAATAATATAGATGAACGATAAACAAATAATTTATGCCATTGGCGCCAAACCAGCGACGTTGCTGTCCACCCATATTCAGCAAGATACTAATATGCTTAGCAGCCTACATCAGGTCCAGTTTACAATATGTAAGAACGTACTGGAATTATTATCAGGACACAACGAATAATTTTAATTGTTACATTGTTTTATAATTGCTGCGTTATGACAATGCCATAATTTCCCGATCTAATTGAAAACTACCGTAGATGGCCAATAGAGATAATTAAATGAATATTTGACGATAAAAAACTATTTCAATGAATCCCATACATGACTTTAAACCTCAATTCAAAAATATGTTTATAGGCTACATAATAAATCTTGATTATTCAAGTATCAAAATTTGTTTGCATGAGATAACTCACTCATAATACACGACTAACAGTGTTTAAACATGATATTTCAATTAATACTTTCTTTGATCAGGAAATTCAAAACTTTCTAATTACGTACTTGCTTAGCTGGTTGGACTCGATAGGCTTCCAACTCACCCAGTGATGCATATCAGACAGTTGGCAATGTCGCATAACTTGATGAACGATAAATTGTCTTGCAACCTTTCAAGCAGAAGTTAGGAAAGCAAAAAATAAATATACTAGACTTAATGTAGTGTAGGCTAGATGTATCTTTTAAAATAATTTTCTCATTAGAAGCACAGCAAAGGTAAGTAAATACTTTATTATGATATTAATTAATTTTAGGTAACTAATTTTACAAAAAATTTAAATATTTAGTCATTGATAATATTTGTTACCTAACCATGTACGTGCCGAAAAACAATTTTTCTGTTCCTACTTTAACCTATTAGTGGCGAGTTTTTTTTAAATAAATAGACAATCAGTTTTCCGTTATCCGAAATAAATTATTTAACTGAAATTAATTGTTAGGGTATTTTTTTCACCTTACAGTGAAAAGTTTTTGGCAAATATTTTTCTATTATTACAAATACAACAAAGTGCACTGCAACAAAACGTGTTCCAGCCGTTTCATGGACCATACGAAATATTTAAAAAATTACCTTCGTATATTTGTCCTTGGTTCTTTCTTATGTTCTTCATCTTCATAGTCCTATAACTGAAAAGCTATAACATTAATAAAACTGAGCCTCATTGAATCTTTATAAAAAATTTACTTGGTATATTTGTCCTTGGTTCTTCTTTCTGTTTTTCATTTCTTCATCTTCATAGTCCTATAATTGAAAAGCTATAACATTAATAAAACTAAGCCTAATTAAATATATATAAAAACATTACTTGGTATATTTGTCCTTGGTTCTTCTTTCTGTTTTTCATTTCTTCATCTTCATAGTCCTATAACTGAAAAGCTATAAAATTAATAAAACTAAGCCTAATTAAATATATATAAAAAATTTACTTGTTATATTTGTCCTTATTTCTTCCTTCTGTTCTTCGTTTCTTTATCTTCATAGTCCTATAACTGAAAAACTATAACATTAATAAAACTAATCCTAATAAAATCGATATAAAAAAATTTACTTGGTATATTTGTCCTTGGTTCCTACATCTGTTCTTCATCTTCATAGTCCTATAACTGAAAAACTATAACATTATTAAAACTAATCCTAAGTAAATCTATATAAAAAATTTACTTGGTATATTTGTCCTTGGTTCTTCCTTCTGTTTTTCAGTTCTTCATCTTCATAGTCCTATAACTGAAAAGCTATAACATTAATATAACTAAACCTGATTAAATCTATATAAAAAATTTACTTGGTATATTTGTCCTTGGTCTTCCTTTTGTTCTTCATTTCTTTATCTTCATTTTCCTATAACTGAAAAGCTATAACAATAATAAAACTAATCCTAATTAAAGGTATATAAAAATTTTACTTGGTATATTTGTCTTTGGTCCTTACTTCTGTTTTCATTTCTTCATCTTTATAGTCCTATAACTGAAAAGCTATAACATTAATAAAATTAAACCTGATTAAATCTATAAAAAAATTACTTGGTATATTTGTCCTTGGTTCTTCCTTCTGTTCTTCATCTTCATATTCCTATAACTAAAAAACTATAACATTAATAAAACTAATCCTAATTAAAAGGTATATAAAAATTTTACTTGGTATATTTGTCCTTAGTCTTCCTTCTGTTCTTCATCTTCATAGACCTATAACTGAAAAGCTATAACATTAATAAAACTAATCCTAATTAAATCTATATAAAAAATTTACTTGGTATATTTGTCTTTGGTTCTTACTTCTGTTCTTCATTTCTTCATCTTCATTGTCCTATAACTGAAAAACTATAACATTAATAAAACTAATCCTAATTAAATCTATATAAAAATTTACTTGGTATATTTGTCTTTGGTTCTTACTTCTGTTCTTCATCTTCATTGTCCTATAACTGAAAAACTATAACATTAATAAAACCAAGCTTAATTAAATCTATATAAAAAATTTACTTGGTATATTTGTCCTTGGTTCTTCCTTCTGTTCTTCATTTCTTCATCTTTATAGTCCTATAACTGAAAAGCTATAACATTAATAAAACTAATCCTAATTAAATCTATATAAAAAATTTACTTGGTATATTTGTCCTTGGTTCTTCCTTCTGTTCTTCATTTCTTCATCTTCATAGTCCTATAACTGAAAAACTATGACATTATTAAAACTGATCCTAAGTAAATCTATATAAAAAATTTACTTGTTATACTTGTCCTTTGTTCTTTTCCTGTTCTTCATTTCTTCATCTTTATATTCCTATAACTGAAAAACTATAACATTAATAAAACTAATCCTGATTAAATCTATAAAAAAAATTTACTTGGTATATTTGTCCTTGGTTCTTCCTTTTGTTCCTTATTTCTTCATCTTCATAGTCCTATAACTGAAAAGCTATAACATTAATAAAACTAATCCTAATTAAATCTATATAAAAAATTTACTTGTTATATTTGTCCTTGGTTCTTTTCCTGTTCTTCATGTCTTCATCTTAATAGTCCTATAACTGAAAAGCTATAAAATTAATAAAACTAATCCTGATTAAAACTATATAAAAAATTTACTTGGTATGTTTGTCTTTGGTTCTTCCTTCTGTTCTTCATCTTTATAGTCCTATAACTGAAAAGCTATAACATTAATAAAACTAAGCCTAATTAAATCTATATAAAAAATATACTTGGTATAATTGTCTTTAGTTTTTCCTTCTGTTCTTCATTTCTTCATCTTCAAAGTCCTATAACTGAAAAGCTATACCATTAATAAAACTAATCCTAATTAAATCTATATAAAAAATTTACTTGGTATATTTGTCCTTGGTTCTTCCTTCTGTTCTTCATTTCTTCATCTTTATAGACCTATAACTGAAAAACTATAACATTAATAAAACTAATCCTAATTAAATCTATATAAAAATTTACTTGGTATATTTGTCCTTGGTTCTTCCTTCTGTTCTTCATCTTCATAGTCCTGTAACTGAAAAGCTATAACATTAATAAAATTAAGCCTAGTTAAATCTATATAAAAAATTTACTTGGTATATTTGTCTTTGGTTCTTACTTCTGTTCTTCATCTTCATTGTCCTATAACTGAAAAACTATAACATTAATAAAACCAAGCTTAATTAAATCTATATAAAAAATTTACTTGGTATATTTGTCCTTGGTTCTTCCTTCTGTTCTTCATTTCTTCATCTTTATAGTCCTATAACTGAAAAGCTATAACATTAATAAAACTAATCCTAATTAAATCTATATAAAAAATTTACTTGGTATATTTGTCCTTGGTTCTTCCTTCTGTTCTTCATTTCTTCATCTTCATAGTCCTATAACTGAAAAACTATGACATTATTAAAACTGATCCTAAGTAAATCTATATAAAAAATTTACTTGTTATACTTGTCCTTTGTTCTTTTCCTGTTCTTCATTTCTTCATCTTTATATTCCTATAACTGAAAAACTATAACATTAATAAAACTAATCCTGATTAAATCTATAAAAAAAATTTACTTGGTATATTTGTCCTTGGTTCTTCCTTTTGTTCCTTATTTCTTCATCTTCATAGTCCTATAACTGAAAAGCTATAACATTAATAAAACTAATCCTAATTAAATCTATATAAAAAATTTACTTGTTATATTTGTCCTTGGTTCTTTTCCTGTTCTTCATGTCTTCATCTTAATAGTCCTATAACTGAAAAGCTATGAAATTAATAAAACTAATCCTGATTAAAACTATATAAAAAATTTACTTGGTATATTTGTCTTTGGTTCTTCCTTCTGTTCTTCATCTTTATAGTCCTATAACTGAAAAGCTATAACATTAATAAAACTAAGCCTAATTAAATCTATATAAAAAATATACTTGGTATAATTGTCTTTAGTTTTTCCTTCTGTTCTTCATTTCTTCATCTTCAAAGTCCTATAACTGAAAAGCTATACCATTAATAAAACTAATCCTAATTAAATCTATATAAAAAATTTACTTGGTATATTTGTCCTTGGTTCTTTTCCTGTTCTTCATTTCTTCATCTTTATAGTCTTATAACTGAAAAGCTATAACATTAATAAAACTAATCCTGATCAAAACTATATAAAAAATTTACTTGGTATATTTGTCCTAGGTTCTTCCTTCTGTTCTTCATGTCTTCATCTTCATAGTCCTATAACTGAAAAGCTATAACTTTAATAAAACTAATCCTGACTGGAACTATATAAAAAATTTACCATGTATATTTTTCCCAGGTTCTTCCTTCTGTTCTTCATTTCTTGATCTTTATAGTCCTATAGCTAAAAGGCTATAACATTAATAAAACTAATCCTGATTAAATCTATATAAAAAATGTACTTGGTTTATGTGTCCTTGGTTCTTCCTTTTGTTTCTTATTTCTTCATCTTCATAGTCCTATAACTGAAAAACTATAACATTAATAAAACTAAGCCTAATTAAATCTTTATAAAAAATTTACTTGTTATATTTGTCCTTGGTTCTTTTCCTGTTCTTCATTTCTTCATCTTTATATTCCTATAACTGAAAAGCTATAACATTAATAAAACTAATTCTGATTAAATCTATGTAAAAAATTTACTTGGTATATTTGCGCTTGGTTCTTCCTTTTGTTCCTTATTTCTTCATCTTCATAGTCCTATAACTGAAAAGCTATACCATTAATAAAACTAATCCTAATTGAATCTATATAAAAAATTTACTTGTTTTATTTGTCCTTGGTTCTTTTCCTGTTCTTCATTTCTTCATCTTTATAGTTCTATAACTGAAAAGCTATAACATTAATAAAACTAATCCTGATTAAAACTATATAAAAAATTTACTTGGTATATTTGTCCTTGGTTCTTCCTTCTGTTCTTCATCTTTATAGTCCTATAACTGAAAAGCTATAACAATAATAAAACTAATCCTGATTAAATCTATATAAAAAATTTACTTGGTATATTTGTCCTTGGTTTTGTCTTCCTTTTGTTCCTTATTTCTTCATCTTCATATTCCTATAACTGAAAAGCTGTAACATTAATAAAAGTAATCCTAATTAAATCTATATAAAAAATTTACTTGGTATATTTGTCCTTGTTCTTCCTTCTGTTCTTCATTTCTTAATCTTTATAGTCCTATAACTGAAAAGCTATAACATTAATAAAATTAATCTTAATAAAATCGATAAAAAAAATTTACTTGGTATATTTGTCCTTGGTTCTTCCTTCTGTTCTTCCTTTCTTCATCTTCATAGTCCTATAACTGAAAAGCTATAACATTATTAAAACTAATTCTAATTAAATCTATATAAAAAATTTACTTGGTATATTTGTCCTTGGTTCTTCCTTCTGTTCTTCATCTTTATAGTTCTATAACTGAAAAGCTATAAAATTAATACAACTAATCCTAATTAAATCTATATAAAAAATTTACTTGGTATATTTGTTCTTGATCCTTTCTTCTGTTCTTCATTTGTTCATCATCATAGTCCTATAACTGAAAAAATATAACATTAATAAAACTAAGCCTAAGTAAATCTATATGAAAAATTTACTTGATATATTTGTTCTTGGTTCTTCCTTTTGTTATTCAATTCTTCATCTTCATATTCCTATAACTAAAAAGCTATAACATTAATAAAACTAATCCTAATTAAATATATATAAAAAATTTACTCAGTATATTTGTCCTTGGTTCCTACTTCTGTTCTTCATCTTCATAGTCTTATATCTGAAAAGCTATAACATTATTAAAACTAAGCCTAATTAAATCTATATAAGAAATTTACTTGGTACATTTGTCCTTGTTCTTCCTTCTGTTCTTCATTTCTAAATCTTTATAGTCCTATAACTGAAAAGCTATAACATTAATAAAAGTAATCTTAATAAAATCGATAAAAAACAATTTACTTGGTATATTTGTCCTTGGTTCTTCCTTCTGTTCTTCCTTTCTTCATCTCCATAGTCCTATAACTGAAAAGCTATAACATTTTTAAAACTAATTCTAATTAAATCTATATAAAAAATTTACTTGGTATATTTGTCCTTGGTTTTGTCTTCCTTTTGTTCCTTATTTCTTCATCTTCATATTCCTATAACTGAAAAGCTGTAACATTAATAAAAGTAATCCTAATTAAATCTATATAAAAAATTTACTTGGTATATTTGTCCTTGTTCTTCCTTCTGTTCTTCATTTCTTAATCTTTATAGTCCTATAACTGAAAAGCTATAACATTAATAAAATTAATCTTAATAAAATCGATAAAAAAAAATTTACTTGGTATATTTGTCCTTGGTTCTTCCTTCTGTTCTTCCTTTCTTCATCTTCATAGTCCTATAACTGAAAAGCTATAACATTATTAAAACTAATTCTAATTAAATCTATATAAAAAATTTACTTGGTATATTTGTCCTTGGTTCTTCCTTCTGTTCTTCATCTTTATAGTTCTATAACTGAAAAGCTATAAAATTAATAAAACTAATCCTAATTAAATCTATATAAAAAATTTACTTGGTATATTTGTTCTTGATCCTTTCTTCTGTTCTTCATTTGTTCATCATCATAGTCCTATAACTGAAAAAATATAACATTAATAAAACTAAGCCTAAGTAAATCTATATGAAAAATTTACTTGATATATTTGTTCTTGGTTCTTCCTTTTGTTATTCATTTCTTCATCTTCATATTCCTATAACTAAAAAGCTATAACATTAATAAAACTAATCCTAATTAAATATATATAAAAAATTTACTCAGTATATTTGTCCTTGGTTCCTACTTCTGTTCTTCATCTTCATAGTCTTATATCTGAAAAGCTATAACATTATTAAAACTAAGCCTAATTAAATCTATATAAGAAATTTACTTGGTACATTTGTCCTTGTTCTTCCTTCTGTTCTTCATTTCTAAATCTTTATAGTCCTATAACTGAAAAGCTATAACATTAATAAAAGTAATCTTAATAAAATCGATAAAAAACAATTTACTTGGTATATTTGTCCTTGGTTCTTCCTTCTGTTCTTCCTTTCTTCATCTCCATAGTCCTATAACTGAAAAGCTATAACATTTTTAAAACTAATTCTAATTAAATCTATATAAAAAATTTACTTGGTATATTTGTCCTTGGTTCTCCCTTCTGTTCTTCATCTTTATAGTCCTATAACTGAAAAGCTATAAAATTAATACAACTAATCCTAATTAAATCTATATAAAAAATTTACTTGGTATATTTGTTCTTGATCCTTTCTTCTGTTCTTCATTTGTTCATCATCATAGTCCTATAACTGAAAAACTATAACATTAATAAAACTAAGCCTAATTAAATCTATATAAAAAATTTACTTGATATATTTGTTCTTGGTTCTTCCTTTTGTTCTTCATTTCTTCAACTTCATAGTCCTATAACTGAAAAGCTATAACATTAATAAAACTAATCCTAATTAAATGTATATAAAAATTTTACTTGGTATATTTGTCCTTGGTCCTTACTTCTGTTGTCAATTCTTCATCTTCAAAGTCCTATAACTGCAAAACTATAACATTAATAAAACTAATCCTAATTAAATCTATATAAAAAATTTACCTAATATATTTGTCCTTGGTTCTTCATTTCTTCATCTTCATAGTCCTATAACTGAAAAGCTATAACATAAATAAAACTAATCCTAATCAAATCTATATAAAAAATTTACTCTGTATATTTGTCCTTGGTTCTTTCTTCTGTTTTTCATTTGTTCATCTTCTTAGTCCTATAACTGAAAAGCTATAACATTAATAAAACTAAGCCTAATTAAATCTATATAAAAAATTTACTTGGTATATTTGTCTTTGGTCTTCCTTCTGTTTTTCATCTTCATAGTCTTATATCTGAAAAGCTAAGATGACATTAATTAAACTAATCCTAATTAAATCTATATAAAAAATTTACTTGGTATATTTGTCGTTGGTACCTACTTCTGTTCTTCATCTTCATAGTCCTGTAACTGAAAAGCTATAACATTAATAAAATGAAGCCTAGTTGAATCTATATAAAAAATTTACTTGGTATATTTGTCCTTGGTTCTTCCTTCTGTTGCTCATTTCTTCATGTTTATAGTCCTATAACTGAAAAGCTATAACATTAATAAAACTAATCCTAATTAAACTAAGCCTAATTAAATCAATATAAAAAAATTACTTGGTATATTTGTCCTTGGTTCTTACTTCTGTTCTTCATCTTCATAGTCCTATAGCTGAAAAGCTATAACATAAATAAAACTAATCCTAATAAAATCTATATAAAAAATTTACTTGGTATATTTGTCCTTGGTTCTTCCTTCTGGTTTTCATTTCTTCGTCTTCAAAGTCCTATATCTGAAAAACTATAACAAGAATAAAACTAATCCTTATTGAATCAATATAAAACATTTACTTGGTATATTTGTCCTTGGTTCTTCCTTCTGGTTTTCATTTCTTCGTCTTCAAAGTCCTATATCTGAAAAACTATAACAAGAATAAAACTAATCCTTATTGAATCAATATAAAACATTTACTTGGTATATTTGTCCTTGGTTCTTCCTTCTGTTCTTCATCTTTAAAGTCCTATAACTGAAAAGCTAAAACATTATTAAAACTAATCCTAAATAAATCTATATAATAAATTTACTTGGTATATTTGCCCTTGGTTCTTCCTTCTGTTCTTCATTTCTTCATCTTCATTGTCCTATAACTGAAAAACTATAACATTAATAAAACTAAGCCTAATTAAATCTATATAAAAAATTTACTTGGTATATTTGTCCTTGGTCTTCCTTCTGTTTTTCATCTTCATAGTCTTATATCTGAAAAGCTAAAATGACATTAATATAACTAAGCCTAATTAAATCTATATTAAAATTTACTTGGTATATTTGTCCTTGGTTCTTCCTTCTGTTTTTCATTTCTTCATCTTTATAATCCTATAACTGAAAAGCTATAACATTAATAAAACTAATCTTGATTAAATCTATATAAAAAATTTACTTGGTATATTTGTCCCTGGTCCTTAATTCTGTTCTTCATTTCTTCATCTTCATAGTCCTATGACTGAAAAACTATAACATTAATAAAACTAAGCCTAATTAAATCTACTTGGTATATTTGTCCCTGGTCCTTAATTCTGTTCTTCATTTCTTCATCTTCACAGTCCTATGACTGAAAAACTATAACATTAATAAAACTAATCCTGATTAAATCTATATAAAAAATTTACTTGGTATATTTGTCCTTGGTTCTTCCTTTTGTTCCTTATTTCTTCATCTTCATAGTCCTATAACTGAAAAGCTATAACATTGATAAAAGAAATCCTAATTAAATCTATATAAAAAATTCACTTCTTATATTTGTCCTTGGTTCTTTTCCTGTTCTTCATTTCTTCATCTTTATAGTCCTATAACTGAAAAGCTACAACATTAATAAAACTAAGCCTAATTAAATCTATATAAAAAATTTACTTGGTATAATTGTCTTTAGTTTTTCCTTCTGTTCTTCATTTCTTATCTTCCAAGTCCTATAACTGAAAAGCTATAACATTAATAAAACTAATCCTAATTAAATCTATATAAAAAATTTACTTGGTATAATTGTCTTTAGTTTTTCCGTCTGTTCTTCATTTCTTCATCTTCAAAGTCCTATAACTTCTGTTCTTCATTTCTTATCTTCAAAGTCCTATAACTGAAAAGCTATAACATTAATAAAACTAATCCCAATTAAATCTATATAAAAAATTTACTTGGTATATTTGTTCTTGATCCTTACTTCTGTTCTTCATTTGTTCATCTTCATAGTCCTATAACTGAAAAACTATAACATTAATAAAACTAATCCCAATTAAATCTATATAAAAAATTTACTTGGTATATTTGTTCTTGATCCTTACTTCTGTTCTTCATTTGTTCATCTTCATAGTCCTATAACTGAAAAGCTATAACATTAATAAAACTAATCCCAATTAAATCTATATAAAAAATTTACTTGGTATATTTGTTCTTGATCCTTACTTCTGTTCTTCATTTGTTCATCTTCATAGTCCTATAACTGAAAAACTATAACATTAATAAAACTAAGCCTAATTAAATCTATATAAAAAATTTACTTGATATATTTGTTCTTGGTTCTTCCTTTTGTTCTTCATTTCTTCAACTTCATGGTCCTATAACTGAAAAGCTATAACATTAATAAAACGAATCCTAATTAAATGTATATAAAAATTTTACTTGGTATATTTGTCCTTGGTTCCTCCTTCTGTTCCTCATTTCTTCATCTTTATAATCCTATAACTGAAAAACTATAACATTAATAAAACTAATCCTGATTAAACTGAGCCTAATTAAATCTATATGAAAAATTTACTTGGTATATTTGTCCTTGGTTCTTACTTCTGTTCTTCATTTCTTCATCTTCATTGTTCTATAACTGAAAAACTATAACATTAATAAAACTAAGCTTAATTAAATCTATATAAAAAATTTACTTGGTATATTTGTCCTTGGTTCTTCCTTTTGTTCTTCATTTCTTCAACTTCATAGTCCTATAACTGAAAAGCTATAACATTAATAAAACGAATCCTAATTAAATGTATATAAAAATTTTACTTGGTATATTTGTCCTTGGTCCTTACTTCTGTTGTCAATTCTTCATCTTCAAAGTCCTATAACTGCAAAACTATAACATTAATAAAACTAATCCTAATTAAATCTATATAAAAAATTTACCTGATATATTTGTCCTTGGTTCTTCATTTCTTCATCTTCATAGTCCTATAACTGAAAAGCTATAACATAAATAAAACTAATCCTAATTAAATGTATATAAAAATTTTACTTGGTATATTTGTCCTTGGTTCTTCCTTTTGTTCTTCATTTCTTCAACTTCATAGTCCTATAACTGAAAAGCTATAACATTAATAAAACTAATCCCAATTAAATCTATATAAAAAATTTACTTGGTATATTTGTTCTTGATCCTTACTTCTGTTCTTCATTTGTTCATCTTCATAGTCCTATAACTGAAAAACTATAACATTAATAAAACTAATCCCAATTAAATCTATATAAAAAATTTACTTGGTATATATGTTCTTGATCCTTCCTTCTGTTCTTCATCTTCATTGTCCTATAACTGAAAAGCTGTAACATTAGTAAAACTATACCTGATTAAATCTATATAAAAAATTTACTTGGTATGTTTGTCCTTGGTTCTTTCTTCTGTTCCTCATTTCTTCATCTTTATAGTCCTATAACTGAAAAGCTATAACATTAATAAAACTAATCCTAATAAAATCTATATAAACAAATTTACTTGGTATGTTTGTCCTTGGTTCTTTCTTCTGTTCCTCATTTCTTCATCTTTATAGTCCTATAACTGAAAAGCTATAACATTAATAAAACTAATCCTAATTGAATCTATATAAAAAATTTACTTGGTATAATTGTCTTTAGTTCTTCCTTCTGTTCTTCATTTCTTCATCTTTATTGTCCTATAACTGAAAAGCTATAACATTAGTAAAACTAAACCTGAATAAAGCTATATAAAAAGTTTACTTGGTATGTTTGTCCTTGGTTCTTTCTTCTGTTCCTCATTTCTTCATCTTTATAGTCCTATAACTGAAAAGCTATAACATTAATGAAAACTAATCCTAATAAAATCTATATGAAAAATTTACTTGGTATGTTTGTCCTTGGTTCTTTCTTCTGTTCCTCATTTCTTCATCTTTATAGTCCTATAACTGAAAAGCTATAACATTCATAAAACTAATCCTAATTGAATCTATATAAAAAATTTACTTGGTATAATTGTCTTTAGTTCTTCCTTCTGTTCTTCATCTTTATTGTCCTATAACTGAAAAGCTATAACATTAGTAAAACTAAACCTGAATAAAGCTATATAAAAAATTTACTTGGTATGTTTGTCCTTGGTTCTTTCTTCTGTTCCTCATTTCTTCATCTTTATAGTCCTATAACTGAAAAGCTATAACATTAATAAAACTAATCCTAATAAAATCTATATAAACAAATTTACTAGGTATGTTTGTTCTTGGTTCTTCCTTCTGTTCTTCATCTTCTTAGTCCTGTAACTGAAAAACTATAACATTAATAAAACTAAGCCTAATTAAATCTATATGAAAAATTTACTTGGTATATTTGTCCTTGGTTCTTACTTCTGTTCTTCATTTCTTCATCTTCATTGTCCTATAACTGAAAAACTATAACATTAATAAAACTAATCCTGATTAAATCTATATAAATATTTTACTTGGTATATTTGTCATTGGTTCTTCCTTCTGTTCTTCATTTCTTCATCTTTACAGTTCTATAGCTGAAAAGCTATAACATAAATAAAACTAATCCTGATTAAATCTATATAAATATTTTACTTGGTATATTTGTCATTGGTTCTTCCTTCTGTTCTTCATTTCTTCATCTTTACAGTTCTATAGCTGAAAAGCTATAACATAAATAAAACTAATCCTGATAAAATCTATATAAACAAATTTACTTGGTATGTTTGTCCTTGGTTCTTTCTTCTGTTCCTCATTTCTTCATCTTTATAGTCCTTCTATATATATAACATATATATATATATATATATATAACATAAATAAAACTAATCCTGATAAAATCTATATAAACAAATTTACTTGGTATATTTGTCATTGGTTCTTCCTTCTGTTTTTCATTTCTTCCTCTTCAAAGTCGTATAACTGAAAAACTATAACATTAATGAAACTAAGCATAATTAAATCTATATAAAAAATTTACTTGGTATGTTTGTCCTTGGTTCTTACTTTTGTTCTTCATTTCTTCATCCTCATTGTCCTATAACTGAAAAACTATACCATTAATAAAACTGAGCCTAATTAAATCTATATAAAAAATTTACTTTGTATATTTGTCCTTGGTCTTCCTTCTGTTTTTCATCTTCATAGGCTTATATCTGAAAGCTAAGATAACATTAATAAAACTAAGCCTAATTAAATCTATATTAAAAATTTACTTGGTATATTTGTCCTTGGTTCTTCCTTCTGTTTTTCATTTCTTCATCTTCAAAGTCCCATAACTGCAAAACTATAACATTAATAAAACTAATCCTAATTAAATCTATATAAAAATTTCACTTGGTATATTTGTCCTTGGTTTTGTCTTCCTTCTGTTCTTCATTTCGCCATCTTCATAGTCCTATAACTGTAAAGCTATGACATTAATATACCTAATTCTAATTTAATCTATGTAAAAAATGTACTTGGTATATTTGTCCTTGGTTTTGTCTTCCTTCTGTTCTTCATTTCACCATCTTCATAGTCCTATAACTGTAAAGCTATGACATTAATATAACTAAGCCTAATTAAATCTATGTAAAAAATGTACTTGGTATATTTGTTCTTGTTCCTTCTGTTTTTCATTTCGTAATCTTTATAATTGTGCGCCTGAAAAACTGGGATACAATAATGATAACTAGGCCTGGTGAAATCATTCTCACTCCTAATAATGTCGTGATGGGTAAATCTCTCAAAAATAAAAAATAAATGAAATAACTTTTTAAAAGCAAAGAAATAAAAAAACCATGGCTTGCCCTGTAACTTTTTGTCCTTTTGTTGCTCTCTTGATAACTTGTTTCCTGTTGAAAATATCTCAAGAAAAATAGAATAGAATATAAAAAATATGACAAATGATAGCAATATATAGACGCTATTACAAAAAAAGAATTCATTTTTAAATATGTAATATCAAAAGTATACATAAAACAGTATTAGTATGATTGTACTTAAAAAATTAGCATATTCTACAAAAAATGAATAGAAAAAATAACCGTTTTCAAATCAAAATGTCTATAATGATAAAACTATTTACGGTCTTGGTTGTTATGAAGCCTATTACAAAAATGCATAATTGTTCAGTGCTAATTGAATATAAATATCTCAGATAAATTACAGTTTATTACTATTTACTTACTATTTATCTGATAATCACATTATCAGATAAAAATAGCACTATTATCAGAGAAATCCCAACATTCCTAACAAATTACCATAAGTGATAAACATTAATCAACAAAAATTAAAACATTGTGGATATATTTATTGGAAATCAAAATAAATATTGGATATGGAAAAAACAACGAGTCGTTTTGGTATTTCTGAATTTGTCTTATTTCCTTGAACTATAAGAAATTAAAGTTAGTAAGAATGACGCCACCAAAAAGAGGCTTGTCAAACTCCCTACATATTCGGATTCGTAAAATGCTTCAATTGTGATTCAAGATCTGATTTGAAAAGAAGGTACTGTCATTCAACTGTATTGCCATGTTTACTGTCATAAATTTTAAAATAAAAAAAAATAATTTTGACCACCAATTGCCAGGTTCTGTGGTCATTTATATTTTAGTATTGGTCGAACAAATATTGCTACTATGATTGCCATGCTGTGTATTCCCTCCCTTCATGGGCCCACCAATCACCAGAACCCCATCCCCCCTCCCAACCCCTGTGTATGTGAGTGTAATATATTTGTTTTTTGTTTTGTTTTTTGATGGAGATTCATCGACAGAAGAGACAAACCATGCCGGCCTGGTTTGTTCTCCGAAGACGATTCCAAACAAAGAACAAGAAGTGTTGATAAAGTACCGGTAAGATTGAATTTGTGTGTTTGGTAGCATTGACAACCATGAATAGACTTTATTTAGTTCGTACTGATTACAAATGGTGTCAAAATGAGTAAATAAGACAATAATGAGATAGCATTATATTTTGAATGCTCATTCCTTATTAATAAGAAAAGTATTTGTATAATTAAGTTAAATGACAATTATGTTGAATGACGCCGCCTCCTTCATGCAAAATTATTCAAGTAATCACAGAAATGTATGTTTAGAATGAAATGGAGTAATGAAATGGAAAATTTAAAATACAAATTTAAACGATGTTTTGGTATAATAAATATATCCACTATTTAATTTTACATAAAACATGAATTATAAATTCTTAATTTTTTATAAATATTGAATCAAATATAGAAATTGTATTATATCGTAATGAAGAATACAAAAAAAAAATTGATGTAGTTTTTAAACAATGGTCATATCAAGAATCTGTTTCCGTTTATGAAAATCACAAGAACATGATTGGTCGACCCATTTGTTCTTGCATAGAAGATTAAAGTACGTATGCCATTGGTCTAAAATAGTCTTATGACATTGGGTATAGTATAAAATAGTCTTATGCCATTGGGTATAGTTTAAATAGTCTCACGGCATTGGGTATAGTCTAAAATAGTCTCATGGCATTGGATATAGTCTAAAATAGTCTTATGACATTGGGTATAGTGTAAAATAGTCTTATGCCATTGGGTATAGTCTAAAATAGTCTTATGGAATTGAGTATAGTCTAAAATAGTCTCATGGCATTGGATATAGTCTAAAATAGTCTCATGCCTTTGGGTATAGTCTAAAATGGTCTCATGCCTTTGGGTATAGTCTAAAATGGTCTCATGCCATTGAGTATAGTCTAAAATGGTCTCATGCCATTGGGTATAGTCTAAAATGGTCTCATGAAATTGGATATAGTCTATAATAGTCTTATGGCATTGAGTATAGTCTAAAATGATCTCATGGCATTGGATATAGTCTAAAATGGTCTCATGGCATTGGATATAGTCTAAAATGGTTTCATGCCATTGGATATAGTCTAAAATAATCTTATGGCATTGAGTATAGTCTAAAATGGTCTCATGGCATTGGATATAGTCTAAAATGGTCTCATGCCATTGGATATTAGTCTAAAATGGTCTCATGCCATTGGATATAGTCTATAATAGTCTTATGGCATTGAGTATAGTCTAAAATGGTCTCATGGCATTGGATATAGTCTAAAATGGTCTCATTCCATTGAGTATAGTCTCAAATGGTCTCATGGCATTGAGTATAGTCTAAAATAGTCTCATGGCATTGGATATAGTCTAAAATGGTCTCATGCCATTGGATATAGTCTAAAATGGTCTCATGCCATTGGATATAGTCTATAATAGTCTTATGGCATTGAGTATAGTCTAAAATGGTCTCATGGCATTGGATATAGTCTATAATAGTCTTATGGCATTGGATATAGTCTAAAATGGTCTCATGGCATTGGATATAGTCTAAAATGGTCTCATTCCATTGAGTATAGTCTCAAATGGTCTCATGGCATTGAGTATAGTCTAAAATAGTCTCATGGCATTGGATATAGTCTAAAATGGTCTCATGCCATTGGATATAGTCTATAATAGTCTTATGGCATTGAGTATAGTCTAAAATGGTTTCATGCCATTGGATATAGTCTAAAATAATCTTATGGCATTGAGTATAGTCTAAAATGGTCTCATGGCATTGGATATAGTCTAAAATGGTCCCATGCCATTGGATATAGTCTAAAATGGTCTCATGCCATTGGATATAGTCTATAATAGTCTTATGGCATTGAGTATAGTCTAAAATGGTCTCATGGCATTGGATATAGTCTAAAATGGTCTCATTCCATTGAGTATAGTCTCAAATGGTCTCATGGCATTGAGTATAGTCTAAAATAGTCTCATGGCATTGGATATAGTCTAAAATGGTCTCATGCCATTGGATATAGTCTAAAATGGTCTCATGCCATTGGATATAGTCTATAATAGTCTTATGGCATTGAGTATAGTCTAAAATGGTCTCATGGCATTGGATATAGTCTAAAATGGTCTCATTCCATTGAGTATAGTCTCAAATGGTCTCATGGCATTGAGTATAGTCTAAAATAGTCTCATGGCATTGAGTATAGTCTAAAATGGTCTCATGGCATTGAGTATAGTCTAAAATAGTCTCATGCCATTGGATATAGTCTATAATAGTCTTATGGCATTGAGTATAGTCTAAAATGGTCTCATGGCATTGGATATAGTCTAAAATGGTCTCATGCCATTGGATATAGTCTAAAATAGTCTTATGGCATTGAGTATAGTCTAAAATAGTCTCATGGCATTGGATATAGTCTAAAATAGTCTCATGTCATTGGGTATAAGTTAAAATAGTCTCGAGTGCAGCTCAATGCATTTGTTTGCAAGTAGTTCTCAGACATGTTTGATAAAACTCTCTTTCAGATTTGAATACTCAAGTTTTACCATTTTTTATGATTCCAGATTCCAAGATCTTTAATTGAGAAAACCTGTAGAAAAAAAATATACAATTAATCATAATGTCGATGATACGATATTCTTTTTTGCATTCATATAATTGAGGAAATAAATCTTAGTAGTTGCATGAGAAGATCTTTCCAATTGTTGGCACGAGATAGAATATTGATTGATCCCATGTGATATCATTCCAATTTTTTTCAAGGTTTGCAGTGAAAATGGTGTAACGTGCTCAGACAATGGACTTACAAGCAGGGGTCGGCAACCTTTTGTCGCTCGCAGACCAAAATTAGGGGTTGCAAGTCATTGGCGTGCCGCACATGCTTTTAGAAAGTTAAAAACCTTTTTCGCACAGATCAGAAAATATATTTTAAGCAGTACTTGAAGAAAAAAAATTACATATGACTTTTTGAGTTTTATAAGAAAAAGATACTTTTTATAATAAAAATCAAGCAGTGATACATCTCCCGAATAGAATATCGATTTATTTCATCATTGAAATGCATCTCAAAAAATTCCAAGTGAATATTTTCTGCGCCATTAAACCCTTTGCACTTAGCATCGACTTTTTTGCGTTTTGTTGCCATTTGTCTAAACGAGGAATTGTGAATTATGTACTTGTTAGGTTATATTATGATTTAGTCTACACGTGTCTTACAACAAATTCTGTTACGTAAAAAATATAATCGTCAAAATAGTTGTTATGTTACTATAATTCAGTGACACGTCGCGGGTCGGATTATATTACTCTGTGGGTGGGATCAGGCGGCGGGCCGTAGGTTGACGTCCCCTGACTTACAGCATACAATTCAATGCAATTTTATGAATTCGTATGGGTTAGTAAAGATGACCCAAAAATAATTTGCTTTTATTTTGCTTATGAAAACAGTATGGATACCTATTTTAACAAATTCATTACATCAGTGGTTTCAACCTTTCTAACCCCACAAACTGACAACACCAAATAAAATAAACTCGAGTAGCGGCATCAGGTTATTGAAATAATATTAATGATTTTAAACTAAAATAAGCATGTAAGTAAAATAAGTATAACTTATACTCGTCTCATCTTATTGTTTCCTACTTTTTTTACTGCGTGAAATTATGAAATTTGACACTAAAATGTGTTAATCAACTTTACGTTACTTGATTTGATCTCACAGATGAAATGTTAAATGTCTCACGGATAAAAATATTAAATTTAAAAATTTAATTTTAATTGGTCTCATTATCGAGTCTTGCATGTTTCACACATACATCGAACATTCTAAAACTAAATTTGTACAACCCTAGCGTCATCGAATATCGGCGTAATAAAAATCAAAACACATAAGTAGCATTGTGACAAAAAGTTGTAAAAATTAATTGTTTTTGACTCAATTTTTTGAATAATGACACGTTTCCCAGAATTTTCCCAATAGCCATATAGACATTCTTATGTTTCATAGTCCTGTCCTCTTCACTTTTTTTCTCGCAAACTCATATGGCATATGAAAAAATTATACTTTAGTTATCAGATTTTTTACGCATTTGAATGATATAAATAAAAGTTCGAATTTACTGGCTACCAAACAAATCTGGGTCGTGTATTTAAAACTAATTTGATGCATTTGTAATCCAAATTAATAGGTGAATCAACAGACAACAAGTCAATTTATACCTTCTTACTATTATTATATACTTTCGAAAGTCGAAAAATTCTCTGAACCCCTGAATTGTCGACTGACCGACATACGGACTGTGCATTCTGAGAATACAGATTTACAAAACGTGAACCCAAAACAACGACTTTTGAAAAGCGGAGCAAGTTTAGTACTCAAGAGGCAATTTGAACGTTTACGCAAGTTGCAACAAATTGTTATGGTCAAATGCTTGTTCGGTAAAGGCAAATGTTTAATTTTAAATACTTTTTATAAAATTCATAATAATTGAGGGGTAAAAGCAAAACTTTTTGATTGAATAGATTCGAAATCCTTGAAAGATTCAAAAGCTGATTTAAAATCCTGGCAATTAAGATTAGGCAATTGGAGAGCAGTTTAAAAAAAATAATATTAAGTGATACAAAAGCTAAATGAGATTTGGTTCCAGTCTGTCAGTTAATGTTGTCTATATCTAATCTAAAATAAGATTTGGCAGCAAATTTTTGGAGATGAATCCAAGCGATTTTTATCGAGAACATCTCTAACTAGATAACTCTTTCCACATTTGAAAAAAGTCATAGCTTCAAATACGACACTTTTCGACTCAACATAGTTTTTGGGCGTCACGAAACCGCCTGCTAGAAGAAGACTTGGAAAATGAATATCAAATTGCTAACACTTTCATTAGAGATAATTTGTATAAAAGTACTCGAGAAAAGAATCTAGCAGCAAATTTCTCACTGAATTTTTTTTTTTAATTTGGTGTGACAATAAATTTAAAAAACAGTTTTCAGAAAATTATGCGTTTTAAGTTTTTTGCAAGGACCCCTAATAATCCCTTAAGATCAACAACAAGAAGACACTATTTTGTGCCTGCAAATAATAAAAAGCCTAAGTTAATTTAAGATGCGGCACGCGGTTTTACCCAGGTATTGATATCTGGCCCACCTGCGAAAAGATTTGCAGAACCCTGATTTAAAGAGATGATTCGCACAAATCAGACTTTACACTAAAGTCGGTCAATATACTCGTTATATATAAGTATATTCAAACATATATACGCTACTCTTTCTCAAAGATCAAAGATTGCATAAACATTTTTAAAAGTGATTATTTCTAGCCAACATGGGATGAATAAATAAACGGTAAACACAGCCATAAACAATTCACGAGCTATATCGTATTTTGGTGTGAGCAAATATAAAATTGTTTCCACCCCAATATCAAACCTCAAAATAAGAACACATCTGTTCTGTTCAAAACGCTACACTTAACTTTCACTCTTCTATTTCAATTAATCAAATGTTCGGAAACGAATAAAAATTGAGAAAATCAAAAAAATATGCGACAGCGACAAAATGAAAGATGTTATATTTGGAAAATGTGTGTAAATCATTCACACTAGCAGGGACTGATACGAGCAAAAATAAAAATGAGAAAACTAGTCAGGCATCTTGACAGAAAAAAAATATTGAACGCAAATAACTTTACGAAGAAACGCCTGCGAATGAACTTGTCAAATTAACATATCAAACTTTCAACCACAGCAACCCTCCCCAGCCGGTCGTTCTGGTGCCATTTTATTTTGGTTATTTTTTTTGTCAACCATTAGGCCCTAAAGCTTCACTCATGGCTTTTTATTAGCGTGTGATAGAGCTCTGTTCAGCAATGTATGTAAAACGCACTCATCTAAAAAAAAAAATTTTTACGCCAAAATTTCAAAATTTCTATTGAACTTGCGAAATTTTGTGTCCAGTAAAGAGTTAATAATTATTCCTAATTAAATAATTTTTATTTCAACGTTTTCTTGTGTTATTTTCCAACAGAACAACACCAAAATCACTATTATAGCAAGAATGGTTACTCTAAAATCCACGATTGTATTTACAGAATTTTTAGGTTCAAGGCTTCAATTTGGCAATTTTGATGACGTCACACCTCTAATTATTAGTGCACACGCCCCCCTCATTGCAAAAAATGTTACGTTTCGACGGAAATGCGCGTAGAAGGACTTGAACATTCTAATGCGCTCCGCTACGCGTGAAAATTACCATTAATTTTACGTTTTCTTTTTCAGGTTTAAAAATCTCGATACCTCTGCCAAGTATGGTGCAGTCGAAATCATATTTATCAAAACATCACAGTGTCAGGGATGATATGTATGACTGAAAATACATGCTAAACCAATAATAAGTCATTATAAAGGATTGATAATGATTGATTTCCTGTATTTGACGCGTCAACAATTTCACACATGTGACTGGCGATTTTGAAATCCACGCTATTTATAGGATTCGCACTTTGCGTCACGGCTGCAGTCTCTTTTCTCGTGAAATATACGACTCTACTATAGAACATTAACTGTAAAACACCATTAATACCTTTTAGAGTTGGACTAGGCCAAATAATACTGTATATATGCCATCCGGCTGTGACTTTGTCACATTGTGCTCCGCAATAATAGAAATAATAGAAAGGACGACATAACAGAAAAAAAAAATTATCCTTCGAAAAAGCGTTTTTTTTCGCATGTGTCCTGTATAGTGCACGGACAGTTTCTTGGAGATTTCCGTTATTCTCCGATTTTTTTAAATACGTGGTGTTTTTTTCAAATTTAACACTTTTTGCATTAGTCACGAAATTTCTTTGTACAATATTCATAATACACATCATTCAAGATTGAAAAATAAATATATCACATCACACAGCATCACAGAAAGAAGTTGATGTTTGCGATCGGGACGCGTTAATTGGTTCGGGTGCATTGTAAACTGACGCTCGTGATCTCGGCATTCAATTGGAAAACTCATAGCACAACGTCGTATTTGGTATTTTACATATTCCAAAATCCACTATTTTTTAAATTTCTTCCCAATTGCATGTAATATTAAAAATGTCAATTTAAAATGTTGCCAGCGGAATATCCGAATTAACTAGTTTGGCTGAAATAGCTAAAATAAGTCAGAATCCCGTTTATACTTGCGGGGGTGGGGACGTGCATGGCTCATAGTTCAGATACACTTAAATTACAAAACATTTTTGATCCTATAAAAGCTGAATATATCGGACATATCGGTATACATTTAGTCGATACCGATACAATACTAATGCCAAAAAATTGGCCGATATTACCGATACCGATACATCGGTACATCTCCACATCAGACTATAGGACACAAAAGGGAATATTGCTCTAGTTAACGGGTTGGTAAGAATGATTGTTGCTATCTTTTAACGCGAAATTACGGTTTTGTTGGGCAGAATAGTTAAATCGATGGGGCGATTCTACGAAATTTGAATGGTCTGGTTCTTACAGACTTTGACATTGAAAATTTATATGTGCGCATTGGTGCTTGAACATGAGAAAACGAACAAATAAATGCAATCTTACTGCTACAAGATAAGTTCATACTCAATATACAAAAAGAATAATTTGTCGCAGATTTCGCCCAAAAATTACAAATATGACCTATTTGGAATAATATTTTAGTACAGTGATAATTAACCGAGTATACTATAATAGCTGAGAGTATACCAAGTCAGATCCCGGCTATACAAATAGCAATTGGTATACGATGATCTACAGCATGATTCAAAGAAATTTCTCGGCCCGTTGTGTTTTTGAACGCACACAGTTCCCATTCAACACCGGGACTCACTAATTCATAAAGTATTTATCTATCCATGGGCACAAATTTTAAGAGATGAATTACATGAGCGAGTAGAAATCATAAAATGCAAAGAAAATAATTATTTGCGGAGAGATACGAAGAAAAAGTCTGCGGCTACGTTATTTCTGAGTACAATCTATAGTCATAAATCAACATTAATTTTGAGGCAGTTTGGTAATTTAGCTTATTTTAGCACACATTATATCTCGTGACCAGATTAACACTTCTGTCGTGACTTCGCTAAACAACTTTTTTCTATTTTATATCATTAAATAATCTTGTTTGCAAGGTACATACAAAGAAAACACGTAGTAAAAGGTTCAAGAGCCACGTTTCAGTGTATTAGATTGGGATCTTTTGTACAAAGCCCTCCACACCAATGTCAAAATGTGATATTTAATAAAACCACCTGCGCCAAGTTTTAAAAATATGTAATTATCTAGTTAGTGTAAATTTATATTTCCAGCGCAATCTGCATATCTAACCCAAACTCTGACACAATAATTACAAATTTATTATTCTGAACGTTAGCGGGGGTGTTTTGTTTTTATCGGGGGAGCGGTGTACGAAAGATCCTTAAATTGATCCTAAATATGCAAATGAAATTGAAAGACTAGATTTCGATTACATACTTGCTCTGCTGGCCAGACTCAATAGGCTCTCATCTTGATCAGTGATGAATACCAGACAAATGACCACGACGAAATTCTTTTGATTAAAGTGATGTACCGTCATTCTAACGTTCAAGCAGTCTCTTAAAAGGCTGAAAATGAATGTATTTTTAGTTCATTCTAAAATTATCACAGAGTTGTATTTAGCTTAGGATTGCGACGCAAAAAGAGGGAAAACCTCAAATCGTGAATTGATAAAATAAATAATTTTAAATTAGATATAATTGAAACTCTTATTGTGACTAATCACTAATTCCAAATTAAACAGCTCAACGTGGAAGTTTGGGTATCTGCGGTGGAATATAGAAAATTTTACATAAGTAAAAAAACAGGTAATGGAGAGACATTATGGCATAGAATTATTGCAGAAGACCTTCATAGAACACCTGGAACAGATCGACCCCAGGGGTTCGGTTTAATCAAACCCAGTTTAAAAAACACCGTATCGACAGTGTCGTGCTCATTACGCCATATTCATTCGTTTTGCTTCAGTTAAGGGTTGTTTAGAATGATTGCTGCTGATTTTTAACGCTAATTACGGGTTAGTCAACTCCAAAGTGCGATTCTACGAAATGAAAATGGTCTGGTTCTAACAGACGTTGCCATAGAAAATTTATAGGCGCTCATTGTTGCTTGATCTAAACAAAAGACGAACGAAGAAATGTAATTTTTCTGCTATAAGATAAGCATATACTCAATTTAAAAAAAAAGAAGATTTCAAAAAGAATTACAACTATTACTTATTTGGAATGATTTTTTTGTGAAGTGATTTAACGGGATATACTATATACCCAAGTGTATACCAAATCAAACAAAAAGTATTATCGGTGGAGAGATATACAAAAAAAGGAAGTACTCCTGAAGTAGTCCATAATTTCTGGTATAAATACTACGGAAATACATTCGGCTAGTCCCCGAACTCGTAATATAACTAAAATAGGAGTATTGAAACAAAATTATGGTCTAACCCTAATCTGGTACACATACTACGTTCCAGTGTTCGCCGTCTTGGTACACATACTTCGGGAGTACCGAAAAATCTGTGGCTACGTTATTCGCTAATTTCTAAGCAAAAGCTATAGGTATAAATCAACGTCAAATTTTAGGTTTTTTGTTAGCAGGAATTTAGAATACATAATATCTTGTGACAAGAGTTAGACTTCTGTCACGATTTCACCAAACAACTTTTTTTTACTTTATATTATTAAACCCTTTGTTATTTGCGGGGTACATACGAAGAAAATAAAAATTGAAATCTATGTAACATGTAGGGCTGGGCATTCCGAATCGAATATTCGAATCGAATCGAATAGTAAATTATTCGAATCGGTTCAAAGCGAAATTTCGAATCACCGCCATCTTGTTTTTTTCCTTTCCGCCAATTGTCGAAGTAAATTTCTGATTTTTTTTTATGGAAGTCATATTTTTCAACGCAATTCTGACATATGACTCATTTCTGTAATGAGTTATTGATGAAAACGTATTTTTTATTGTGTGTGAACGCTCAGCAATCTGTCTGAGTGATATATTTTACGTTTCTAGTAATTTATGTGTCTGGAGGACCAAATACAAGAAGACGGTTACATACAATTATATATCTCCCAAGTATTCGAGATTCGATTCGATTCGAAAAAAATATTCGATTCGATTCTGAAATCATCAGGTATTCGAAAATGCCCAGCCCTAGTAACATGTAGTAAAAGGTTCAGGAGCACTATTTTAGTATATTAGATTGGGATCTTTTGTACAAAAAATTCGACACTAAGTTACAAATTTGCGACTATCTAGTTAGGGTTGAGAACAAATTTAATTTTTTTTTAATTTCCTGCGCAATCTATAGGGGTTGTGCAAAAGATTCTTAGGTTGAACCTGAATATGCAAATCAAACTTTGAAAAAAAAAATCTATTTCAATTACATACTTGCTTTGCATACTGGCCAGATTCGATAGGCTTTCATCTTGCTCGGTGATGAATACCGGGCAAATGACGAGGCATTTCTTTCGATGAATTGATGTTACTGTCTTTCTAACTTTCAAGCAGTGTCTTAGAAAGCTGAAATTAAATGTATTATTAGTTCATTCTCAAATTATCGAGGGTATGGCAGGTATAGCTCCTACCATTGACAATTCTGGATTGCGGCGCAAAAAGAATGTAAGGTTCTAATCGTAAATTGTTACAATAAAATATTTGTGCCTATCACGAATTCCAAATTGAACAGATAAACGTGGAAGTTAGCATATCTGCAGTGGAATATAGTAAATTTTACATAAGTAAAAAGCTGGGTAAAGGAAAGATTTCGTAAAATTATTTCAGAGGACCTTCCCCGAACCCTCGAAACAGCTCCCTCGAACCCTAGGGGTACAACGGACCCAAGTTAAGAAACACAGCTACATCATATACATTGGATATTGATCCAGTTAGTGGGTTGTTTAGAATGATTATTTCTACCTTTTTTAAAGCAAAATTACAGTTTTGTTGGGCAGAATAGTTAAACACATGGCGCTTCTACAAAATGAAAATGGTCCGGTTCTAATAGACTTTGCCACAAAAATTATGTGCGCATTGGTGATTAAACCGACGAAAGGAAAAACGAAAAAGCTTATATTCAATATACAAAAAAAAAGATTTCCCAAATATACAAATATTATAAAGTCGGAATGATCTTTTAGTGCGGTGATATTCAACCGGGCATACTATATACCCAAGTGTATACCAAGTCTGATCCCGGCTATACAAATAGCAATTGGTATACGATGGAGTACTTGAGCTATCGCCTGATTCAAATAAATTTCCCGGCCCGTTTTGTGTTTTTGAACGCGCACAGTTCCCGTTCAACATCGGGAATCACTAATTCATAAAGTACCGTATTTATCTATCCACGGCCACAAATTCTGCGTGATGAATTACATGAGCGAGTAGAAATCATAGTAAGTAAAAAAATAAAGATTTGCGGCTACGTTATTTTTTACCACAATCTATAGTCATGAATCAACGTAAATTTTTACGTAGTTTGTTAATTTACACACACATTATCTTGTGACCAGAGTAAGACTTCTATCATGACTTCCCTAAACAACTTTTTTCTACTTTAAATTTGTAAACAATCTTCGTTATTTGCGAGGTATAAAGTAAAAGGTTCAAGAGCACTGTTTCAGTGTATTAGATTAGGATCTTTCGTACAAAGCACTTGACACCAATGCAATAATGTGAGACCTGATAAAAACACCTGCGTTAAGTTATCATCTGGTTAGGGCTGGATAAGTTTTCGTGTCCCACGCGTTTCATGGGAATGCCATTCTCATGGGCAAGCCTGACATAGATCGGAATAATTTGAAAATTTGTATTTTCAACATTATCTGAATTTCTAACCCAAACCCTGACAGGATAATTAATAATTTATTATTTTAACGTTAGCGGGGGTGTTATGTTACTACCGGGGATGGAGGTGTACAAAAGATACTTAATTGATCCTAAATATGCAAATGGAATTGAAATTTTGATTACATACTTGCTCTGCTGGCCAGACTCGATAAGCTTTCATCTCGATCAGTGATGAATACCAGGCAAATGACCACGGCGAAATTTTTTTGATTAAAGTGATGTACCGTCTTTCTAACGTTCAAGCAGTCTCTTAAAGGCTGAAAATTAATGTATTTTTAGTTCATTCTAAAATTATCAGAGGTGTATTTAGCTTAGGATTGCGACGCAAAAAGAGTGAAAACCTCAAATCGTGAATTGATAAAATAAATAATTTTAAATCAGATATAATTGAAACTCGTATTGTGACTAATCACTAATTGCAAATTAAACAGCTAAACGTGGAAGTTCGGGTATCTGTGGTGGAATATATAAAATTTTACATAAGTAAAAAACCAGGTAATGGAAGACTTCATGGCATAGAATTATTGCAGAAGACCTTCATAGAACACCTGGAACAGATTGACTCCGGAGGTTCGGTTTAATCGAACCCAATTTAAAAAACACCGTTATAGACAATGTCGTGCTTATTACGCCATATTCACTGGTTATTGCTCCAGTTAAGGGTTGTTCAGAATGATTGCTGCTACTTTTTAACGCTAAATTACGGGCATGTTAGGCAGAATAGTTAACTCCAAGGTGCGATTCTACGAAATCTACAGCCTGATTTAAATAAATTTCCCGGGCCGTTTTGTGTTTTTGAACGGGCACAGGTCACGTCCGACATCGGGACTCACTAATTCATAAAGTGTTTATTTAATTACGGCCACAAATTTTGAGAGATTAATTACATGATCGAGTAAAAACCATAAAATGCAAAAAAAATAATTATTTGCAGAGAGATATACGGAAAAAGTCTGCGGCTACATTATTTCTGAGCACAATCTATAGCCATAAATCAACATTAATTTTGACGTAGTCTGTTAATTTAGCACACATAATATCTTGTGACCAGAGTAAGACTTATATCATGATTTCACTCAACAACTTTTTTCTATGTTATATTATTAAAAAACCTACGTTATTTGCAAGGTACATACAAAGAAAATAGAAAAGATCCATTTTTTAGTGTATTAGATTGGGATCTTTCGTACAAGGCCCTTAACACCAATGCAAAAATGTGAGATTTGATAAAAACAACATGCGCCAAGTTTTAAAAAACAAATAGGTAATTATTTAGTTTGGGATAGGAACAATTTGTAAATTTGTATTTTCAGCGCAATCTGCATTTCTAACTCAAACCCTGACAGAATGATTACAAATTTATTATTCTGAACGTTAGCGAGGGTGTTTTGTTTTTACCGGGGGGAGAGGGTGCACCAAAGATACTTAATGGATCACGAATTCAAAATTACGGTAAGCAGCTAAACGTGGAAGTTTGCATGTCTGCAGTGGAATATAGTAAATTTTACATAAGTAAAAATCTGGATAAAGACAAGATTTCGTAAAATTATTTCAGAGGACCTTCAGGTTCGGTTCAATCAAACCCAGCCAAAAAAAACACCGTTACAATCAGTTTCGTGCTCATTAAGCCATATTCACGGGTTATTGCTCCAATTAAAGGGGTTGTTTAGAAAGGTTGTTGCTACTTTTTTAACGCTAAATTACGGGTATGTGGGACAAAATAGTCAACTCCAAGGTGCGACTCGACGAAATAAAATGGTCTAGTTCTAACAGATTTGGCCCTAAATAAATATGACCGCGCATTGGGGCTCAAACTAGCGAAAAGGGGAACAAAGAATTGCTATTTTTCTGCTATAAGATAAGCTTATACTAAATATACATAAAAGATGATTTGTCGCAGATTTCCCCAAAAATTACCTACTTGGAGTGATCTTTTAGTGCAGTTATATCCAACCGGATATACCATAAATAAGCAGGTGTATACCAAGATAGATCCCGACTATACAAATAGCAATTGGCATACGATGGTACACTAGAGCTATAGCCTGATTCAAACAATCAAATTTCCAGGCCCGTTTTGTGTTTTTGAACGCGCACAGGTCCCTCATGATATTTTGTGACCAGCGTAAGACTTCTATCATGACTTCACCAAACAACTTTTTTTGCGAGGTATATACGATGAAAATAAAAATTAAACAAGGTGTAACATGTAGTAAAAAGGCGAACAGCGCATATTAACATAATAGATTGGCATATTTGTAAAAAGTACTCGACAATAATGCAAAAATAAGCGCTCCTGAAGTATGCGTACCAAGATGGCGGACACCATAACATAGTATGTGTACCTGGTTAGGGTTAGGCCATAATTTTAGGTACAAATACTACGGGAGTCACATGGCTAGTTCCCGAACTCCTTAAAGAACTAAAATAAGGAAAATTGTAATAAAATCATAGCCTAACCCTAACCTGGTACACATACTACGTTCCGGTGTACGCCATGGTATGCGTACTTCAGGAGTACCGAAATATGAGACTTGATAAAAACACCTCCGCCAAGTTTTAAAATAACAAATTAGTAACTAGTTAGGGTTAGGAACGTTTTTAAAATTTGAATTTTCAGCGCAATCTTCATTTACGGCTCAAACCTTAACCGAGTAGTTAATAATTTTCTTATTTTGAGGGTTTGTGTGAGTGTTTTGTTTTTGACCGGGGGATTTGTTCCAACGATCCTTAGATTGAACCTAATTATACAATTTGAATTGAAAGATTTCGATAACATACTTGCTTTGCTGAACTTGATAGGCTTCTATCTCACTCAGACGAATTTCTCTTGGTGAAGTAGTATACTGCCTTGTCAACTTCTAACAAGTGTTTTTAAGTAAGCTGAAAATAAATGTACGTGACATGATCGTCATATTTTCACCAAAATAATAACGAACGAGTGACTCAATTCAACAACAGCCCTTCGAAATTGTGATCCAACCATTAAGGGGTCGCATTTTTAAACTTTTGCTTAGATACATCCTTGCAAATAATTCAGAGATTTTCCCTAAATTTATGAAATATTACTTTTTTGGAATAATCTGTAAGTGCATTGTGTTGCACCTCATCTTGTAAATGACGAGTAAACTATTAACAATTATGGTATAATTCACCTTCTTATGAGAATCCTCTCTACAGTCACAGATATCTGCAGACATTTAATTTCATAAGCTACTACAGTTTTCGAATTATATAACGGAGTACAATTATTATGACAGGAAACTGTCCAATGACGCTTTTATAACTGTTTATGGAATATATGACTTATTACTTCTGTTAAGTATGTGGAATTACCATATTGATTACGGGAATTTATGGATGTAGAAAAGTCAAATAAAATGTATAAATATTACCTGTAGATTTTCCCTCGGTTTCGTTACATCGTGTTTTCGCATCTTCAATTTCAACATCAACAACAGTTCTGCATCTGAAAAGTTAAGATATTAATAATAAACTGTTGCAGAACTTTCTAATGCGGGAATGGGAATACGTCTAACCACAATAACTAAAATATAAAAGTAAAAAAGCCAAGTATATATAAATCCATGGATTTGGTGTTATATTTGAGGTTTCGAAAGTTATCTATATTACATTGATGTAAAGCGTGTCATGTGAAATGCAGCTTACGTAGTGACTTATATCGGGCGCGACTTAAAAAGTGTGAGAATCACTGAATTCTAGGATATATATAATATGCGAGGACTCCTGAGAAAATATCGAATATCTGATGAATGAAACAGCAGAGCTATTTTATTAACTTTGTATCCTTCGCTAACTCAATTTAGTCAATTTAGAATGAGTCTCAGGTATGTTTAGATTTTTAGTTCATACTGAAAATAATAGGAAGTTGTAATATATATCAACCAAAAAGATTTAGAAATCAGTTTATGAAAAGCAATACGTACAAAAATTGAGATAGTAAGAACAACATTACTCAAATCAATACAAAAATATAGAGTTTTAGGGAAACCATATAACAGCTTTACAAACACTTGGTAATATTTGGCTCACCTGAATATTATTCCAAAGAGACAAACTGATAAAGAGTAATATTCCAGCCCCAACCACACACAAAATCGACCGCACTCCATCATGTAAATTTGCTACTGAGGCGTTGTCGCTTGTGCTTCCCGCGCGTAGAGTGGACGAAATCGCTAATTAGTCCTTTGTAATTAAACGTTTTTAATTAGTACCGTTATTCCAGGATCCAGCGGATCGCTTCGAGCGGATCACGCTTCTGACACGTGATCACAAAACATAAACAATGCAAATGACATTTGGTATTTGCTTAATATTACTTGTGATTGTTTGAATGCCCAATTTATACTAATTTCTCCGTCCAAACCAAATGTTGGAGACATAACATACATAGCAATATAATCGAGTTACATGTGCAAACCCTGTTTAATTTCTCAGACCGATGGTAACAATTGATAAAGACTCGATTCAGCGGAGAGCTATACTATACCCAAACTATGGAGTTGCGACACCACAGGTGAGACGCAGCAACGAAGTTTTGGGGTTGCAAAGAATACACGAATTTCACACACAGAGTACTACCGGAATATCTAATGTAAATTTCATACTTTTGATTCAAAATACAACTATTAAAACCAATGAAACGTATAAATCCCACTATTTTAAAACATTGCATAGAATCAGAGAAGCGCTGGGCTTGCATCGAACTGCAAAAGTTTTGGAAGCTCAGATTCAGCCAACTCTTAAATCAGTGATTCGTAACATTGTCGAGCCATCAGACAACCCTTTTATTACTCAGGGAATTTCGTCAAATCCCAAAGTTTTGAACGGTTGAAACCAGGGGTGCAACCAGAACCTCATAGGGGGAGTTAATTTTGCACAAGGTATAAAACAGGGGTGGGTACCTTTTCGGTTTGCGTGCCAAAATCGGCTAAATTTAATTATAAAATTCTTTCGCGTGCCGACAAAAATTAAAAACATTGCTTGGTTAAACACAATAATAAACCCTTTAAACATGCACAGACAGTTTCAATATTCGGAAAAATATCAGTCCGACAAATATATGTGATTACTTTTCTTATTTTATATATATCAAGGAGACTTCTACTGCTGCATTACCGCTGATAGAGATTGGACATTGGGTTTATATTTTGTAACTTTCAAAGAAATACACGACATACTGATTTCATGTTTTAGGCTACTTCTGTTACGAGACTAAATAAAGTTCATAATTGAGAACAGAGATCCACAAGTCTATGTAGAATAAAATACGGACAGTAATGCAATTGCAAAGTTTTTAGGCAACAAAATATTTTCGGGAATGGCAATACAATCGCGCTATAGTTCGTTTTCTGCACTTCTCTCTTGTATTCCCTTCCCTACTCGCTTTTATTTTATTCTAAATCAATTTATAACAGTGAGTTAGTTTTTAAGAGTGCTTTTTTGTCTAGTCCGACATTGCATTATTATACGCAAATGTATGTTATTTTTTTCTGTTCCGGCCATTTTAATTTTTTGCCGGTACGCGAGAACATTTAATCTAATTTTACCGGTCCGCCAGAATAGAAAGGTTAGGAACCGCTGGCATAGACGAACTATTTTATGTAGGTATGTAGCCAAATGAATGCTGCGCTCTTCTCGACTAAATTTGTCAAGAGCTCACTCAGTTCGTATGTCATAATGTATTTCTTTGTAACCATATGTCATGAAAGTACTGAAAGAGTTCAAATGAACAACGGATCGTTATTAAACGATAATAAATAAACGAAAACCTAGTTTCATAGATAATTCAGAGTCTTGAAACTTTTTATCTGAGGGAGGATGATCTCGTTTCCAAGTCCTCATTCGCGTGCCAAATAAATGGGCTCGCGTGCAACTTCATCGCCCCTGGCGCTATAAAAAAAATGCAAAATCAGAAACGTATATACTGTATTACAGACCAAATAAACGAAGAAAAATTCATAGTTAATAGTGTTTTTAACGAGATGAATGAGCTTGGTGGTCTTCAGCGAGTTTTTTAATATTTGGTGACATTTTTGTCAGGCACAATCTCAAATCACCCTTGACGGAAAGGCGATTTCGTTGTTTTGATAGTAAGAGTGTCACGGATGAAAAGCCCTTTTCCACCATATAACAGGTCGGAAATAAAAGAATCCAGTTCTGCCTCAACAAAAATCGTCGGGTACATGTCTGATCAGTTTTGTCGCTAATAATCAGTAAACCGTCGCGGCCGGACAAGTGAGATTGTAGCAGTAGCTGAAAGGATGGGCCGTAGCGAGCAATGAAAGGCAGACGAGAAAGTGGGGAGAGTGCAGCTGTATGTGTATATAGACCGGAGACCGCTGAGCTGTAAGATGGTATTTGAAAAAGGAAAACAAAGAGGTTCTGGAACGTTTGCCGGCTTGAATCAGGTCGTTATTTGACACTGGGCGTTTTTGAAAAGTCTTGCCCCTTTTGTTGATAAACTAAGCACGTGCTTATTTTTCTTAGTGATTGGTTAATTCTGCCACAGCCTTAATGCTTCCACAGGAGACGTTAACTTTATTTCAAAGACTAATATATTATATATAAATCCTTTATCAAATAATATTACATTTACAATTATTTTAGCATAGAATTATTAATGAAGGGGATTCTTTGATATCCGAGTTAGAATTTGAAACTACTCGATACATTAGTGTAGAAAATGATATCGCCGCCAATTGAGAGAACGAATTAGTTGCGGATTATTTTTAGGTGTTTGGGGTTAAATCAAACGGGCACGCGGCGATATGAAAGAGGTATCACCATGGGCTCTTTATACCTAATTTCAAAAATATTTCGGGGGATTAAACTTTCCCTGGATATCAACCACCAACCCCCACGAGTGCACTACTGGCTCATGGTAGTCCAAAAAGGCCGCGATTTTGGTTGACATAATTCATAAAAGACTTTTGGAATTGCAAATATTTTTTCGGACAAACTCGGAAGTACCACAATCATTGTGATGTAATCTTATATACAGCTACACCGTGTCGAAATAACCTTGGGTTTGTCATAATAGCATCAGAGGCAGGGGACTCGTTGGCACAAAAATAGGTATAACTTGCACGGCTGAAGAAAAAAAAACTAACATGTCAAAAATTATAACTTTGGAAATCAGGAAGCTAAATTGATATATTCAAAGCGTTGGCAACACAAGTTATTAACATGTGAGACTTCAAATAACAATCAATTGCGCATAAAAGGCTTGTTTTAAAATCCAATGGTGGGTAAATAAGGCCAAATAAACATATATATTCACAGTAGCGTGCGGACCACTTTAATTTTTGCCTCTAAACAATTGTCAAATTAGACTTAAAATTATGGCGCACTCGCAACTGGTTTGACTGATCAAGCAAACAGGTTTTGAATAATTTTCACCAAAGAAATATTTCTCAAATCACCTCTGACGGAAAGGCGATTTCGTTGTTTCGATAGTAAGAGTGTCACGGATGAAAACCCCTTTTCCACCATATAACAGGTCGGAAATAAGAGAATCCATGGTTCTGCCTCCTCACAAATCGTCGGGTACATGCCTGATCAGTTTTGTCGCTATGAATCAGTGCAGCGTCGAGGCCGGATTATTTTACTCCGTGGGCCGCAGGTTGTCGACCCCTGGTCTTCGCGAACCACCTTGCGCCGTGGAATCCTTTCACGTGTGATAACGCCCACAGCGTTTAAACCTGCATTGATTAGAGTATATTTTCATCATAATCTGGGGGAGATGTGACGTATGGCCTATGAATGAGTAGAAGGTACATCCCAGGCGCAATTTACTGCGTTTCATCTTTACTAGCTGCGGTAGCAACCTTCACCTGTCGCGAAGCTTTCAAGACAAAATTTACGGTGTTTATCGTTTTATTTCTAATGTGTATAATTTTGTTTCAATTTGTAAAGAAGCATAAAGCCGCGACAATTTTAAACTGAGATGTTTTATAAATTAAGAAACAGTAAACCATCAGACGGTCAGTTGGCAATGGAGACAGAAAGATCAAATTGATGAACCGTCTTCCGGTCTTATTATTCTTCCACTCAGAGTCAGAAATTTGGTTTGCAGATTTACAGTATGTTCAATGTAATTTTTGCGGGGCAGTCTAGTCGTGGGCTGCCAAGCGTGGCGTCGTTAATTAAGTAATATTCTAATTAACGCGATCCTCGTCAGTAGCGGTGGCGCAGGGGAAGCGTAGGGACATGGTCAAACATCAGGCCAGGGGTTCGAATCCCACAAGGTAGACTGAGGTATGAGCATAGGCCAGCAGGCGAGCCAGGAGTTATATAGATAAGCAAGAGGTCGAAGGGGGGATAGCGGCGGGAGAGCAAGTGAGAGAGTGCAGGATCGTGGACTGCCCACGAGCAAGTGAAGACCAGCCAACAGAGAGTGCAGTTGAGTATAGAAGCACTAGGGCGTGGAGGGGTGAAAGGCAGTCGACGAGCATTGTGGAGGAGGAAAGGCAGTCGGCGAGTAAACTGAAACCATCCAACAGTGTGAGAGCAGCTAGGCATAGAGAAGCACTAGACTAGGCCGCTGAGCTGTAAGGATTGGGCCTGTAGGAGGAAAGGCAGTCCGGTGTATAAGTGTGGGTGCAGCGTAATAGCAAGATGGAGCGCGGAGCAGGGAAAAAGCGGTCGTCTAGCAGTGTGTGCAAGTGAGAAGACGTGCAAGGAGAGAGTAAACTTGAGAGTAAAAGAGTAAAAGAGAAAACGGCAAGAATTGGGCCGTCAAGCAGTCCCGGTGAGCAGGTGAGAAGACACCCTGAGCTCTACGGATGGGGCGGGGGGAGGATATGGGGTAGCGAGCGAGGAAGGCAGGTCAGTAGAGAATAGCTGGCTGCCAAGGATGGATGCGCAGGTTGGGAGGAATAAGCTGCCAGGGATGGGCAGCGAGGAAGGCAGGCAAGGAGAATTAGCTGCCAAGCGAGCGAGGAAGGCGGGTTAGGAGAATAGCTGCCAAGGATGGGTAGCGAGCGAGGAGGCCATGAGTGCAGAGAGGGATGGGCAGCGAACGAGTAAGGCAGGCTAGGAGAATTAGCTGCCGAGCGAGGAAGGCAGGTCAGGAGAATAGCTGCCAAGGACGGGCAGCGAGCGAGGAAGAAGGCAGGTTAGGAGAATAGTTGCCAAGGATGGTAGCGAGCGAGGAAGGCAAGGGATGTTGTAGAGAGAGCGAGGAGGCGCAGGCGGCGATTATCTAAAATGCGATAAGAAGTTATAGAGCTTGAAACATCGGAATTATGGTGTAGTGCTTGATTTACCTCTCATCCCACAATTTTGTTTAGCGTGCTGCATGCAGATTTGATTGTGGGGATTGGTTTTGATGTTATACACCATAAATTATACACCATAAAAAATGGTGTAGTGCTTGATTACCTACCTCATCCCACAATTTTGTTATGTCATCCAATTTTGGTTTCACATTTCAGTTTAGCGTGCTGCAGATTTGATTGTGGGGATTGGTTTTGATGTAAAAGACCATGGTGTATTAGTCCCATAAATTATTAATCAGATATGCCCTGCTAAAAATCCCCTAATCGCTGTAAATATATGCACGATTAACCCTCTGACCACTGCGAAATTGTGGGTTGCTAGAGGTGCCTACAACTGTCGTCGAACCAAATATTTTGCTTGAAGCAAGAGGTAAAATGCAAGAAGTCAGAAAACACATCTTGAAACCGTTAGTCTTAAGGCTTTGATTTTTCTCTTCACCCATCTTCAGTGGCAGTCTTGCTATGTTCAGAAATTTTGGTTCGAATAAAGGTGCGTTTACACTGGATGCGTCGCGGCGCGGCGCGGCTTCTGGTCGCGCGGGGCAGGTGTTTACATAGCGCGCGTCATTTCTCCACCACTCAAGGGCGCTAGAGGCGGTTGCTTAGGAACATTGACGCGGGAAATTCAGCTAGAATTTCGTCTGCTTCCCACTCCGCTACAAAATTTACAAATATGCCACTTTCGAAAAGGAAAAGATTGGCAATCGCCCTTTATTTGGCAAACAATACGGAGCAAAAGCAAAGGGAACATTGGGTTCATCCCATATTAAAAAGAAGGAAAGAGCTTGGTAAGTTCAAATCATCGCCCTATGAAACTGCGTGGTCTTTCCTCAAAATACTAATATAAGATTAATTAATCATAGGCTATCTTATACTGTTTTCTTCATCTACCTGTGTATTGAACAGACGGTAGAGCTTGAAGTTGAATAAACATTTATCTTTCATTTAATAATACTTTCTACGCAGGTGAGTACCATAGACTTGTCCAAGAAATGAGACTTGAAAGAACGGTTGGATTTCGTAACCAATACCGCCTGGACCCTGGTATGTTTGATGACCTGAGGAGTCTAGTGGCTCCTTACATAACTAAAACCACGACTAATTTCCGAGAACCTATATCTCCTGAAGAGAGGCTTGGAATAACATTAAGGTGAGCAATTACTGTATATTCAAACCATGTAGCAAAATGTATGTAGAAGAAAATATTCAAATTATAACACATCCACATAGAACTATTAAAAACAAAATAAACATAACATCAAATAAAAGTGCACATATATCATATTTCAGATTTTTAGCAACAGGGGATTCTTATACCACAATAGCAGATTCATATAGGACATCGAAATCAACAGTTTCAGGAATAGTTACAGAAACTTGTGAGGCAATTTGGACATCACTCAAAAAAGAATATTTAAGCCCGCCAACAGTTACAAAATGGAAGCAAATCGCTGAAGAGTATGAGAAAAAGTGGAATTTCCCACATTGCATAGGGAGCATAGATGGGAAACATATACAAATTCAAGCACCGGTGAATTCAGGGTCCCTTTATTACAATTACAAGCACACCTTCAGCATTGTGCTAATGGCCCTTGTCGACGCCAATTATAATTTTGTTTTTGTCGATGTGGGAGCTTACGGAAAGCAGAGTGATGGAAGTGTTTTCTCCCAATCTGCTCTCGGTAAGCTCATGAATGAAGGGGCCCTGAATTTGCCGGATGAAACAACACTTACTAAGAGCTCAAAAAAGGCTCCCTATGTGATAGTGGGGGATGAAGCCTTCCCACTACAGAAGCACCTGATGAGACCATACCCGGGGCGAAATTTGCCAATTGATGAAAAAGTTTTCAACTACAGGCTATCCAGGGCAAGGCGAGTAGTAGAAAATGCATCCGGTATAATGAGTGCGAAGTGGAGAGTTTTTAGGAGGCCCATGGATGTGTCGCCACAAAACGCAGAGTTGGTTGTGAAGGCAGCATGTTGTTTGCATAATTATGTAAGACGCCATACACTGATAGATGCAGGTGAAGTGGATAGGGAAGACCTGGAGGGAAACATAACAAGAGGAAGTTGGCGGGTACAAGAGGATAACAGTTTTTTGCCCCTGCAAAGGCAAGGTCGCAGAAATAGTGTAGCGGCGGCGGCTGTTCGCGACAGCTTTAAAAATTATTTCATGGTTGATGGAGCTTGCCCCTGGCAATTTCAAAGAGTCAGAAGGACATGAAAAGTTCCTTTTATCTAGCTTAGTGGTTACCATCGAAAAAACATATTACTGAATGAGAGATTTTACATTTGACACGCTACACTAAAATATTTCAAGCTGTAATCAATTTGAAAAATAATCCAAATTTTTCATCAAAGAATATTTGAAAATAAACGTAATTGAAAAAAGAATTTGTGCTTGATAAAAGAAAATAAACAGCAGCAGAAAGATGAAAATCATGCAAATACTCCATGAAGCTGTAATGAGAAATAGCCAGAATGAAAAAGCATACTGCCTGAACAAATAATAAAATGGTTGAGGTAAACTAACAATAAAAAACATTAAAATTTTTTAGAAAATTGATTTCTTGTTTAGAGAAGGTTGCTCAAGTTTGTACGGAGTCAATTAAATTTAGTAATGTACTGTAATTAAGATAAAAAAACGTTTGAATTTATTTTTTAATTTTTAAGTGGGAAATTGAATTTGAATCATTTCTCAAATTCAGCCTCATGGAGTAATTGCATGATTTTCATCTTTGTTGATGAAGCGCGCTCAGGAGACAGTCTTCTCAGCTGTGGTAGAAGTGAAAGAAGGAAGAATTTGTCTGGATCATCTACAAATAAATATATATAGTATCAATATTCTATACCATTACGTGTTTATTGGACACGTAGTGGACATAGTGAACGTTTTGTTGTTCTCAGACTTAGTCTTGTTCTTCTTTGACACGTTCAGAAGAAATCGCTTTTCTCTTTGGTTACTGGACCAATTGTTTTGAAATTTTCATTGGTTAAAGATAAAATTTTTCCCCAGAAGGCTATTATTTTTTTTCGCCAAATATTTGAGCATACCGTATATACTCGCCTATAGGTCGCACCACCGTATAGGTCGCACTATTAGTTTTGTGTTAAAAAAGTTTGATTTTGATTTGACTCGCACATAAGTCAAACTGAAAATCTACGGATTTAAAAAGCACTTTTCCTAGATTTTTGCATAGGTATCTTCCTATTTTGTTTTTTTTTGTAGGGCAAAATATAATCAAAATATGTTAATGACGCTCATAATTTTATATGGTTAGAACCAGGTCAACTGTAATAGATGCGTGCGGCGTGTTACGATTAGTAGAAATGGCCTATATCCAAATTTTTGTAAATTCGTCTGTATGTCGAGCGGATAGGTCACACCTATATTTTTTTTTAAAAATAGGTAAAAAGTTGCGACCTATAGGCGAGTATATACGGTAGCTGTCTTGTCTATATGAGCATGCTATGCATATGCTCCTTTAATTCTACAACATAATAAACTAATCTCGATCACACCATATCATGTGTGACCGTAGATAAAACATGAAACAAAAACGATGTTCGAAAAGGTTAAAAAAATTACCATCCTTCTCCTCCTCAAAATTTTCAAAATCCGCATGTTCACTTCTTCCTTCCTTTTTTTTGGTGTCGGTGCGACAGAAGATGACCCAGACACTTCTTCCCCTTCTACCACAGCTGATAGAGTGACAAGTTCTAAATTTGAGGACGTTCTGAATTTAACTTGTACCAAATTGAACAGATCATTTCAAAACATGTGAGAGATATATCATTGAAATAGGCACACACTTTTCATCATAGTAACATATCACAGCAGCTCAATATTTACTCTTGTGCCGATTTTATGCAAAATAACTTACTTTCGATGCTGCACGAAGGAATCTAAAAAAGTCATGTGTTCAAATAGATGCCATTTATTCGTTGAAACGCCTCCGGGTGCCCCTGACTTCATGGTACTTTCATTTTTATTTTTCATCTTGACGAATCTGTCTCGCAACGCCTTCCACTTCTCTCTTGCCTGCTGTCCTAAATAGCATTATCAGATTGTGGTGTTAGTTGAGCAAAGCAAGCTTTTATTTTCAATTTGGTGTACTTGAAAATATTTTAGACAACGTGATTTTGCCATCAAGATAAATCCAGCAATGCCATAATAAAAGTAACTAACCAGTAACATGGAGCAATGCTCCTATCTCTGTATCTCCGCCCAATTGTTGGATTTGATATTAACATCACGATAATCGTGACGACTCATGTCATACAGACATGGTCTAGATTTCACCTCATTTATTAAAAGCTCTTCAAACGACATGACTGTGAAACAAAGTTTGTAATGAATTCAAAATACAATTGTTGTTAGAATTCATACCGGTATAGCAAATAGTAAAGACTACAATCCTTCACTAGTACTTGCCATCAATTTTATTCTGACCTAGATAACGGTACCTAATTTGGATAATTAACTTATAAATTACGATAAACGGTACCTAATTTGATATTGCAGTTATAAAATGCGGTACCTTCTGATCTAAGCAGAATGTAAAACCACTTCCCACGGGAAGCAGCCGACACCGCCGCGAAAAAGCACGTGGAATTCGAAGGTCAGTCGCGCCGAAAAACGCTCAGCGAGAGAATCAGCAGCGGCACCGCGCGTCGTCGTTAGGTGCCGCGCTTTCAGTGTGAACGGCGTCACTTGAAACAATGGAGAGCGATCTCGAGCGCACTTCGCAACGCGTCGCGACGCATCCAGTGTAAACGCACCTTAAAACATGTACCGTTACTCTAGCTAGCCTATATATTGAACCAAATCATAACTGTATTTAATTATTCATATTATTTATTTATTCTCTTTGATTTTTTGAAATTGGAAATAGCAGTTTGGAATGTTTTTGAATCTTCATTCATACCTATAGTTCTGAATAGATATCAAGTAAACAAAAAAAAACCTAGTTCAAGTAATTCGACAGTCTGCACACCAATTGTACGTTTTAAACTTTGTTTAAGGTTTTGTTTGCTCCCCTGATTTCATAATCAGTTTTTATTTATTTGTTTTTGTTAATTATTGTATTGTTATGCTGATTATGGAGTCGAAATAAACTTATACTTATACTAACACTAATATATTTCTGTAACGTTCCGGGAGAAATCTGACTTTGGTCGAGCGAAAAGTTACAGAGATAAATTTTGTGTTAGTGAGCAGCAAGACTTGGATTGATTAGGATAGTTATTGGACACGTTTAGTGGCCATAACGATCGTTTCAAAATTTTGTTGTTGGACACGTTTAGTGGCCATAACGATCGTTGCTATATTATGTTGTTGTTGTTCTTGTTCTTTGACACGTTTTTAAAAAATCGCTTTTCTCTTCGAATACTGGACCAATTGATTTGAAATTTTCAGTGGTTAAAGATTAATTTCTTTGCTAGAAGGCTATTACTTTTATTTATTTCAAAATTCTGGGTGAATTCTATGAAATTTGATATTTCGTCTAAAATTTTGCTGTATTATTTTTTATCCATGGGAACACGGATTTTAGTCAGTGTCATGGCTGGCTGTACGTTTTGTTTCTGCAAAATTCTTGCTACTGGAAATTCAGAACTTTTTTGAGGGTACCGGTAGCGTCAAAGGTACCGGTAAGGACTGATTCGCTCTGGTCTAACGTGTCTATATTTTTGTGCGTAGCTTTCTTGTCTTTACTCTTCTTACATCATCCTTGCTTTATATGCGCCACCGGCACAGAAGCATATAATAAGAATAAGTAGTTTGCCGAGCTGGAACCAAATCGATAGCGAAAATTCTAGTTGTTTCGAAAATATTGAAGTTTGCTTTTTCAACGCCACAAATGATTAATTCTAGATTTCCGGCAACGATTCAGTGATTTGCTTCAGCGGCAAATTTATTTCTTTTACAAGAAGCATCATCTCAAACACTAGAAAACGCTGTTATATATATTATAGTCTTTATATTTTCGAAATTGTCGTTTAGTATCATTAACGTTATAGACAAACTTTTAATCTACCGTATTTTAAACAAAAAAAAAATTCAATATCTTTATGGTTATTTTATTTGAAAAAAAAACGTCAAATGGCTGGTACTGGGTTTGAGTGTGTCAATAATGCATAAAGCACTACCCTTAGGTAGGGTTACCATATTTTTGTGACTTCAAATCGGGACGCCTCAAAAGACAACGATTTTGTAACTTCACATTTTCCGATTTTGCTACATAGGCCTACATTCCTACATTTAAAGCTGTTCCGGCTGTCTTTATTGACCATATTGTTATCGAAATTTTATGCGCATATCCTCTGTCGAAATATCGGGTTCAGTTCGAAAAATAGGAAGGAATTGACGTTAACAATTCCGGTACAAATAATTCGAATTTAGACTAATTAGTATTGGTTTTACATGCGATACGTCTGCCATCAGTGGGAATCAGCGGGAAACGAACGCATTCACCTTCAGTAAGTAGGCTAGCGCTGCGCTACACAGAAACAACAGTAACGAGAACATGTTTGTGTATTATGCTCGAAAAGCGGGACTTTTGGCTGACTTATCAGGACGGCGGGACAAAACGCTGAAAAGCGGGACGTATGGTAAGCCTACCTTTAGGCGCACTGCACTGGCTTTTAAGGTGGACGATTGCTTTTTGTGAAAGAAATGTTTTAAAGTCGTCTTGTGGTTCGTAAAATACGGTAAATAAAACTAGCAGCGAGAATAATGTGTTTTGTCCCAAAGGTGCATATATTCATAAAAAAAATTGTCATGTGTCGCCAATGTTCGGCACAAGAGCCGTTACCATACTTTTTATTTTGTACTGAATTTGCTCACTCCAACCTTTTATAACTCGAATTAATTAAATTCTAAAATCGATCCTTCTCCTTTGTTGTTGACAAATTTTCACAATATAAAGACGTATACATGAGACGTAAAGTAAACTTACCTTAATCGTGAACTTATACTTAAAAGGTAATAAAATGTAACCCTGAATTCATTTTCTGTTATCCTTATCGCTATGAAGATTGGCTTCCCAAGCAATACAGTTCTCTTCAATAGTTCCCCTTTTATCAGTTATATGGTTCGGCGGTGTGGCGCATCGTGCTAAGCGTTAGGAATACGCTCGCCACCGCGTCTCTGATTACCCTTCGTGGGATCGCAGGTTCGAATCCTATGCGGGGATGATCATGTGCGAAAGGATTGCTGGACTCCTCGCCGTCGTAGGGGGGTTCACGTAACCAATCTCATACCCGACCTAGACTGGTAACCGGACGAGAGGTCGTGGTTCGCCATATGATTAATCCGTCTTATCGGCTTTCCTCTTTCCCCTGCGATAAATCTGTAAATCCTATCCTAGTTAGGTAGGCCTACAGCCAGGGACGGGTCTAGGACAGGGTTATAGTGGCAATCGCCCCGGGCCGTAAGTTCTGGGGGGCCGTATAGATTCAAGCTTCAGAGTTCGCGTTATTACACATGTTTTTCTATAAGTGTTTCTATTTAAGTAAAAGCAGACATTGAGTGTATAGTCTTTTGTGACTGGTGATGGTGAGTCAACAAGGGCTAACTGCCCTTTTCCGCCTATGAACGACCAAAAATATAATGACGTATACGCAAGACGTAAAGTAAACTTTAATCGTGATTTTGTATTTAGTAAAATTAAGGTACTGAATTTTGAAGACGAATTCATTTTTATTATGAAATAATAATTTTTCCCTTTTATGATATATGGCTATGCTGATCTGCCCCTTTGCAATCCGCCTCGCATAGGACTCCCCAAACTATCACGGATAGAAGAATATCGTACGAGTATCTCAATTCAATAACAGTCACTATAAATTGCCAACCAAGTATCAAGGGGCGCATTTTTAAACTTTGCCATGGACGCTATTTTACGTAGATACGCCACTGCCCACAACACTGCTGCTACCTTTTAGCCTCCAATCAATTTCATCATAAAAACATTTCAACACCGTAGTTTCGGTTTATTAAAAAACAAGAAATAAAGGGCAACGCCCAACTAAAAGTAACAAACGCAATAAATTTAAAAATCGAATGTACAAAAAATTTGTGCAAAACAAAAACTAAAACAGTTGACAAACGAGAAAGGGGTTGACAAGTGGTGTTGTTACAAATTACCGGGTGTTCTTGGAACAATTTCAAATCGACGCTGAAAATTTGACGGCTTTGTCAGAATGGCGAATATTAAAAAATCTGCTTTGAGGAAATGGGAAAAAATATATTCAGTGATTTTTAAACTTCCGAATATTGCTTCAAACAATGGGTGAATGAATACTAGTTAAAAAAGCACATTTGTAACATTTTTCAAGTGAAATTTTTCGAAATTCCAACATTCGCCCTCTCATTATATCTTAACCATTTTTTGTCATCAGTAATTGTTTAAGTATTTTTACCTCATTTAATACATCGATGAGGGCCAGCCTAATATCTGATATCGATGAATTCCTTTCCCAATTTTAATTTTGTTATGAGGTCAGTTCTCAATATATATATGTTAATTAACCAGGTTTGTTGTTTTTTAATCAATAATTGTTTAGGTATTTTTACTTTATATTTAATACATCTGTGAGGGCCAAAACAATATACGATATCGATAAATTCTTTTTGCAATTTTAAGACTTTATGGGTATTATGGGATGAGGTATCCAAGAATTTGTAACACAATGTTGTACTTGTTTAAGACTGATATCAAACTGCTGACTGAAAAATAATGCAAGATTTCAGCATAATCAAATTGGCATATCTTTATACATTTGTCATTTCGCAACACTTTAACAACATATTTGAGGATGTTATTTTTAATTGAGGAAAAATAAATAAGAAAAACAAATGTCAAGAGAAATAATAATAATAAACAAAGTACTTCATTATCCATGGACGGGAATCAGTGTGCAAAGTATAATAAGAAATAGTACATTTCATCAAATGAGGAGATATGTTGATGCTAAACAGTTGAAAAAAATAATTGAAACTATAATTGTTTAACAACAGGATTCCATAGAATAGCGGCTACCAATAGGGAGCCGTAATTTTTCAAGAAAACTCTCCGTTTTTTCAAGATTCATTGATTGATAAGGTTATTTCGCATAGTGGGGCAGGGGGTCCGGAGGGGTCACTTTGTTGAGCATGAATTGTTTGAACATATGGGGATGTGGAATCTGACAATTGAAATAACACTATAGATATCACTGGAATGATAAACATGGGGACAGAAGTGCCAAGAGCCTCCGAAAGGGGGCCACGAACGTTAAAAGGCGGGGCAACACTGCCATAGAACCTTTTATACATCGTCGAGATTACAATCTTAATTTCGCCTTGGTGCAATAAAATCGCAATCTTTTTTAATATAAAAATCACACTTTTGATGTATAATGAACACTATTAAAAATCTTGTTATTAAAAATTAATTATTTACTTGTGAAAAAAGACGGGTCTGTTTATTCTTTCAGTACTGGGCTTTGCAGAAGTGATTACAATGAGCATTACTCTTGTGTGGTACTTGTAGGTAGCTGAATTCCATAACATAGGTATAAAACAGTAGAGTACGTTTCCGAACTTAGATTCATGGCACAAATGATAAATCAAAAAACGTTAGTACGATTTAAAATGTGCAAACTATTTTCCGCCAATTATTTATTCCTTGGAACAAGAGCCTGCCCGAGTATCAAATCCTGTAAAATGTAAATCCTTGAACTAAGCAATATTTAAATTTAACAAAAACCTTGTTTTTTTTGTCATGGAACATATTTGTTGAGACGCATTTAATAATTGAGAACTTTGGTCCCGACATGGACAGACTCAGCTTTCTTGCGTGTTGATGTGGACACTGGACTGAAACCAGACTGAGATACTAAACCCAATTTATTGACATCGTTCTCGCTATATTTACGGACTCTGTTTATGTTATTTTTGCCATATTTCTGACCATGAGGCAGCTCGAATTCAGTGCCATTGTTTCTATTTGTTTGTCTGTTGCAATGAATAGCTCTATCTCGATTTGATGTCGGCTCTTCGTATAAGTTTGGAATGGCGCGATTTGATTTGTTGGTATTGATAGAGTCACGTGTCGTGTGATTTCGCGCCTTTTTTGAATTGTTTTTAAACCACGACTTATTGTTCTTTGTTGCGTCACCATTGTGGCACGGTGGTACAATGTAAGTCCCATTTCGGGGATGTGCTAGTTCACAACTTCGGTAAAAGTCCATTTCTCGGTACTCGGACTCCAAGTTATCGCTATATTCTCTGGCGATATCTCCCAGTGTAAGGCCAGTTTTCTGTCCACGGCGGTCTACCGATGACGTATAATGTGTGACGTCACGTTTGTTGGTATGGTCATCTTCTTGCGTCACTGGCTGATAGCCTTGATAACGGTCGGATAGTACTGGATAGGAGTAACGATTATCATCTGGGGAGGGGACTTCCCCGTCGGGCGCGGGGCGTTCACGTACTTTGGGTAGTAATTGAGATGTAACTGACGGAGGGGCATTTAAGTTACCGATACTGGTAGCATGGGGAGTAATGCTGACATTTTCTTTTTCTTTGGTCGACTTTCCGCACCTGAAAAATTACAAGATATTTAGTATACAAATTCATGTACCTTCATGTTAGAGTAGCTTATAGCATATTTATCTCAGTGGGGTCAAAGTGATAAGACAGAAAAATTGATGGCGAACTATAGTCGCTCGTCCGATCCCTTTTCCAAATTGGGTATGTTATTGCTGTGATTGCATAGCGAAAATATGCGCAATCATATACTGTGTTTTATTTTTAAGGTACCTGTTGATTAGGAATCAAACAATATTTTATAATCATATATTCAAACCAAAAAGGTGTTATTCCGATTTTATAATTTTCAATTAAGATTTACATATTAGTCACAAAATATTTATTTATGATATTTCAAATTTTTGGAAGAAATCACCCAAAATATAGAATCCTATTTTAGAATTATTTCTGACCATAATGTAGTATATACATACCATGACGATCTGCAGAATAATTTCCAAGATGTGTAAGTTTTCCCGCTCCAAACCCAAATTCCACTAGTTATTCCTGCAAGGAGAGACATGAAGATCTTGATTGCGAAAATCGGAAACGAAGGAATAGAATCCACGAGGTGGCAGTCGCTATCCATCTCATTTTCGAAACCAACTTCTTTGTCAGGTTGTAAGCCATTATTTCGCTGATCATGACCTTCTGCATATGTTTTTAAAACATGCGCCATTTTAGGGTCATAGGTCATTGGAGGTTTTGGATGTTTATAATATCTTCCGGGTGGGTATTCGGGAATTAAATGTTGTGGAACGACCACTAGACGGCGCCCATTGTAAAGTGAAGAATCATAACTCCCCCCACTTTCATCTCCTTGTGGGCTACTAACCGAATCAGAATGGAATGATCCGGTTCCATATTCGAACCGGGGTTGAGTATCCGGATACCTTCCATATCCGGTAAAACTGGCTCCGGGGTGAATATACTGCGCGCCATCGTATCCTGTGGCTACATAGTCAGTGTAATGGGGCCTTCTGGGTCCATAAACAATCTCTCTATATGGGTAATACTGCGCAGAATCTCCGTAGTGCGAATAACTTGGAGGTATTTCAGGCGCATTACGGGATGTTCTTCTGTAAGGAGTAAACGGGCCTTTCTCGATTCCTGTCGGGTAGCAAGGCCGTGATTCGGCTCTTTCCATCCACAGCGGATAGTTTTTATATTGGTATACATTGACGGCCACTACGCAAGCCGTTGGTACGATATAGAGTACTGTGAAAATCCCGATTTTGAGCATGAGTTTTTCTAGTTTGCCTGCGTCCTTTTCTCCACTTTTTCTTAGTATTACTCGTCGGATTTTGAATAATGATAAGAATCCACTTCCAAGAGCTAAAGCTCCAACTGCCAGATACACAGCCAAGGGTACAATAACGAAGTACAGCAACGAGTCACGTTCCAAGTTACCAACGTAGCAGAGGCCTGTAAAGGAAAATAAACGGTTTACGGGACGGTTATCGAGAATATAGGACATGATTCACCCCAACTTGATGGTGTAGGAAGTCTAACGGACCAGCGAGCTGCGAGGAGTCCAGCGAGGCATTTAAATAAGTTGCATCTTTAACAACGTCAGTATTTATATTATTTCCGGGATTTCTGGGATAATTTTCTACACAAAAGTTTGAAAATTTTGATTTTATATTCTGAAGTTCCAATATCTTGAAGTTATATTACATTATGCTACACGAATCCTATTTCAGTTTACTCTGGCTCGGTACTCATGGTTTGGAGGGGTACTCGAAGACAATCAACGATACTTTTTGTTATTGTTGCATCACTTGAAGAATTGTGATGTTATAATAATCGGAGAAATGTGGATTGTGATGTTATGAGAGTTATGAATAATGACAAAACCAAACATACTTTAAAGTCGCCCCATTCCACTGTTTTCAGCACAGTTCTAGACTGAGATATGAAATAATACATAGGCCTTACTCACTAACCATTTACTGTTTGTGATATAAACACACTGGCGCGCAGAAACTAATATTTGACTGTATTAACATTAACCTACGTCAAGGATAGTTTTAAAATAAATTCAATGGATTTACCAATCATTTAATCAATGCGATATGTGCTTATGTGTGCATCTAAACCAGTGATTCTCAAAGGGCCAATTAGGGACCGCGTAACGATTTAATACAGCGCGCCGAACTTAAGTGAACTAGTTTAACACTTTGTGTTTTTTATGAGTGTGTGTTCTAGATACCGCCAATTGTTACGTCATTACGGCATGCGTCATTACGTCATTACGTCATCGGTATCCTAACGATTCGGTATCTCAATTATACGTACCGGTTGCGGCATCGGCCTCATGCGGGCGTTCCCTTCTTCTGGCCCGCGAATATCCTTCAGCTTCTAATTATGGCCCACGGTCAATTAACTTTGGTAACCACTGATTCAAACAAATTGTAACAAGACTGAATATCTGACATATTCATTCGTATTTTCCCTTTTAACGTTACTTTTAACAGTTTTGATCATTTAATGTTCTTAACGCAAAACGCAGGAAGAAATTTTTTAGGAAACGCAACGGCATTTCGCGCAGTTCGCTAAACTCTCACGCACAGTTGTTATATGTCAGTTATACTGATACTATGTAAATTACTATGTAAATTATGCGGTGTTTCGTGACCGTATATTGGTACTTGATGTTCTTCGTTTCTGCTTCTCCAATTAAATAACGATTAGCTGGTTGGCATAATTTCGAGTTTGCAGGTTAACGATCGGTAGAGACTTTCTGTTCAATTTAATTTTTAGTTGCGCTTTGTCGCTTCTCGAAATCTATTTGTGGCAATGTGAAAACCTGTGATATCCCAATTAATCTATATTGTCATTATGGGAAGAACACGTCTTTTACTTTGTATTTCCTTGTAGTAACACCAACACTTTGTACCTCTTTAGTTTTATTGCATTATGTATACAATGAATGAACTGCTGAAAATGTACAGGAGCGAGTGAGAGCTGCACGTATCGCGAGAAAATGCCCTGTTAAATATCGAATAACAAAGACAAGTAAAGTTCATGGGTAGTGGGGGGACTAGGAGATCGAAAATAGGCCAAGGGTGGAATGTGCCAAAAAGTTTGGGAAAAAACTAAACTGTGCCATTTTGCAACAGATCATTACACGCCAAACGCTCTTTTTATTTATTCTTTCATTTCAAACTTGAGTCTGCTACAACTAAAAAAATTTTAAATGGTTTTCGAATCGAGTTCTCACCAAATTTTAAAAGCATCTTACTATTATAGTAAACCTACCCGTATTAGAATGAATATTAAAACGAGGCGCTTCTCTATTCACAAACAGGATTTGCCGTTACTACAAAGTTACAGTTTTTGATTCACGACAGTATTCCTTCAACTCGATGTTGTTTCAAGCAAAATTCTCTCCACAATATTAAAAGTATCATCGCTTAGATATTGCTTGTAACAACAACTTAAACGGCGATTCTGGCGCCAACATTACTGTTATAAATATACAGTATATTAAACTAGCGTTCAGTGGTAATTTAATTTAGTCACATTTCTACGGTATTATTACGGTATATTAGCCATCACATTGGCTAGGATCAGTGGCGTAGCAAGACTCTCGTGGGCCCCTCCGCAAAAATATTTCGTGGAAATGACCCTAAAAACTCTCGGACATAAGCTACAACAACGTTTTTTTTATTTCGTCAAAAAGCATAACATGTCGCTATTAAAAAGCAATGGTAACAAAAAATTTGCCGTTTATCTTGGTTACTTTACATTTTTTTTTATACGTACGTACTCTTCTGCCCTGTTTCTGTGCGCCACTGAGAGGTTTGGCTTTCGACATCATTCTGATAGCCTTCGTAATTTTGCCGGTGCGATCGAACCACAAGTCGCCGAAAATCGACGACTCCCTTTCTAAATTCTAATCGCTTGGGCCCCTTTGCGCTGTGGGCCCTCCCGCGACCGCGGGGGTTGCGGGGGTGAATGCTACGCCACTGGCTAGGATCATAGCAGTGGGTTCCCCGACTTTTTATATTTTAGGGGTGTTTCCAAATCAAGGAGATGGTAGATATTTGTGAATAGTGATAAAACTATTTGTGACTTATAAAAATGTGCTATGTATTTGACTGATAATCTGCACCAGCATATATTTCACTTTTTAGATATTGAAATTGTTTTCTGTACCTTAGGAATTAAAATGTGGTGGCACACCACAAATTAAGAGGGTGTTAGCATAATACCACGGATTGAAACGCGTAATAGTAAAACTGGGTATTTTCACGTGGAGAGTAGTGTTGATATTTTTTGGAAGGAGCGCACGGATCATGAAAAAATCATCAATTGAGAATCACCTATTTTAGCTCTAGAACTCACCTGTTAGTTCGTCGCCATCCACTTTCCCCATCACCAAGACAACAATCGTTTGTGCAGCCGGTACCAACCACGCCACCAAGTGAAAGTAGAATCCATGAGCTTTAAACGCTTCGTGCCCCCATTTCAATCCGGCTGCCAGGAACCACGTGACGCTCAGAATCACCCACCTAGAACGAAAATAATACATGATGACTTTATATAACCCTGTTACAATTCACAAAAAGAAAACAGTAAAAATTTTTGTGAAAGAAATGTTTTAAGTCGTCTCGTGGTTCGTAAAATACGGTAAATAAAACTAGCAGCGAGAATAATGTGTTTTGTCCCAAAGGTGCATATATTTTATAAACAAAATTGTCATGTGTCGCCAATGCTCGGCACAAGAGCCGTTACCATACTTTTTATTTTGTTCTGAATTTGCTCACTTCAACTTTTTATAACTCAAATTAATTAAATTCTAAAATCGATCCTTCACCTTTGTTGTTGACAAATTTTCACATTATAAAGACGTATACGTGAGACGTAAAGTAAACTTACCGTAATCGTGAATTTATCGTGAGGTAATAAAAAGGTAATAAAATGTAAACCTGAATCCATTTTCTGTTATCCTTATCACTATGAAGATTGGCTTCCCAAGCAATACAGTTCTCTTCAATAGTTCCCCTTTTATCAGTTATACGTATGGCTCGGCGGTGTGGCGCATCGTGCTAAGCGTTAGGAATACGCTCGCCACCGCGTCTCTGATTACCCTTCGTGGGTTCGCAGGTTCGAATCCTATGCGGTGATGATCATGTGCGAAAGGATTGCTGGACTCCTCGCCGCCGTTTTCACGTAACTAATCTCATACCCGACCTGGACTGGTAACCGGACGAGAGGTCGTGGGGGTTCAAATAAGTAATCTCATACCCGACATGGACTGGTAACCAGACGAGAGGTCGTGGTTCGCCATATGATTAAGCCGTCTTATCCGCTTTCCGCTCCCCTGCGATAAATCTGTAAATTCTATCCTAGTTAGGTAGGCCTGCAGCCAGGGGCAGATCTAGGGCAGGGCTATAGTGGCAATCGCCCCGGGCCGTAAGTTTTGGGGGGCAGTATATATTCAAGCTTCAGAGTTCGCGTTATTACACATGTTTTTCTCAAAGTGTTTCTATTTAAGTAAAAGCAGACAATGATTGTATAGTATTTGTGACTGGTGATGGTGAGTCAACAAGGGCTAACTGCCCTTTTCCGCCTATGAACGACCAAAAATATAATGACGTATACGCAAGACGTAAAGTAAACTTTAATCGTGATTTTGTATTTAGTAAAATTAAGGTACTGAATTTTGAAGACGAATTCATTTTTATTATGAAATAATAATTTTTCCCTTTTATGATATATGGCTATGCTGATCTGCCCCTTTGCAATGCGCCTCGCATAGGACTCCCCAAACTATCACGGATAGAAGAATATCGTACGAGTATCTCAATTCAATAACAGTCACTATAAATTGCCAACCAAGTATCAAGGGGCGCATTTTTAAACTTTGCCATGGACGCTATTTTACGTAGATACGCCACTGCCCACAACACTGCTGCTACCTTTTAGCCTCCAATCAATTTCATCATAAAAACATTTCAACACCGTAGTTTCGGTTTATTAAAAAACAAGAAATAAAGGGCAACGCCCAACTAAAAGTAACAAACGCAATAAATTTAAAAATCGAATGTACAAAAAATTTGTGCAAAACAAAAACTAAAACAGTTGACAAACGAGAAAGGGGTATGAGTGTTGTTACAAATTACCGGGTGTTCTTGGAACCATTTCAAATCTAGCCAGAATGGCGAATATTGAAAAATCTGCTTTGAGGAAATGGGCAAAAATATATTTAGTGATTTTTAAACTCCCGAATATTGCTTCAAACATTGGTAAATGAATACTAGTTAAAAAATCACATTTGTAACATTTTTAGTTGAAATTTTTCGAAATTTCAACATTCGCCCTCTCAATATATCTTTTTTTTTCATCAGTAATTGTTGAAGTATTTTTACCTCAGTTAATACATCGATGAGGGCCAGCCCAATATCTGATATCGATGAATTCCTTTTCCAATTTTAAATTTGTTATGAGGTCAGTTTTCAATATATGTTAATTAACCAGGTTTGTTGTTTTTTAATCAATAATTGTTTAGGTATTTTTACTATATATTTAATACATCTGTGAGGGCCAAAACAATATAGGGTATCGATAAATTCTTTTTGCAATTTTAAGACTTTATGGGTATTATGGGATGAGATATCCAAGAATTTGTAACACAATGTTGTACTTGTTTAGGACTGATATCAAACTGCTGACTAAAAAATAATGCAAAATTTCAGCATTATCAAATTGACATATCTTTATACATTTGTCATTTCGCAACACTTTAACAACATATTTGAGGATGTTATTTTCAATTGAGGAAAAATAAATAAGAAAAACAAATGTCAAGAGAAATAATAATAATAAACAAAGTACTTCATTATCCATGGACGGGAATCAGTGTGCAAAGTATAATAAGAAATAGTACATTTCATCAAATGAGGAGATATGTTGATGCTAAACAGTTGAAAAAAATAATTGAAACTATAATTGTTTAACAACAGGATTCCATAGAATAGCGGCTACCAATAGGGAGCCGTAATTTTTCAAGAAAACTCCCCGTTTTTTCAAGATTCATTGATTGATAAGGTTATTTCGCATAGTGGGGCAGGGGGTCCGGAGGGGTCACTTTGTTGAGCATGAATTGTTTGAACATATGGGGATGTGGAATCTGACAATTGAAATAACACTATAGATATCACTGGACTGATAAACATGGGGACAGAAGTGCCAAGAGCCTCCGAAAGGGGGCCACGAACGTTAAAAGGCGGGGCAACACTGCCATAGAACCTTTTATACATCGTCGAGATTACAATCTTAATTTCGCCTTGGTGCAATAAAATCGCAATCTTTTTTAATATAAAAATCACACTTTTGATGTATAATGAACACTATTAAAAATCTTGTTATTAAAAATTAATTATTTACTTGTGAAAAAAGACGGGTCTGTTTATTCTTTCAGTACTGGGCTTTGCAGAAGTGATTACAATGAGCATTACTCTTGTGTGGTACTTGTAGGTAGCTGAATTCCATAACATAGGTATAAAACAGTAGAGTACGTTTCCGAACTTAGATTCATGGCACAAATGATAAATCAAAAAACGTTAGTACGATTTAAAATGTGCAAACTATTTTCCGCCAATTATTTATTCCTTGGAACAAGAGCCTGCCCGAGTATCAAATCCTGTAAAATGTAAATCCTTGAACTAAGCAATATTTAAATTTAACAAAAACCTTGTTTTTTTTGTCATGGAACATATTTGTTGAGACGCATTTAATAATTGAGAACTTTGGTCCCGACATGGACAGACTCAGCTTTCTTGCGTGTTGATGTGGACACTGGACTGAAACCAGACTGAGATACTAAACCCAATTTATTGACATCGTTCTCGCTATATTTACGGACTCTGTTTATGTTATTTTTGCCATATTTCTGACCATGAGGCAGCTCGAATTCAGTGCCATTGTTTCTATTTGTTTGTCTGTTGCAATGAATAGCTCTATCTCGATTTGATGTCGGCTCTTCGTATAAGTTTGGAATGGCGCGATTTGATTTGTTGGTATTGATAGAGTCACGTGTCGTGTGATTTCGCGCCTTTTTTGAATTGTTTTTAAACCACGACTTATTGTTCTTTGTTGCGTCACCATTGTGGCACGGTGGTACAATGTAAGTCCCATTTCGGGGATGTGCTAGTTCACAACTTCGGTAAAAGTCCATTTCTCGGTACTCGGACTCCAAGTTATCGCTATATTCTCTGGCGATATCTCCCAGTGTAAGGCCAGTTTTCTGTCCACGGCGGTCTACCGATGACGTATAATGTGTGACGTCACGTTTGTTGGTATGGTCATCTTCTTGCGTCACTGGCTGATAGCCTTGATAACGGTCGGATAGTACTGGATAGGAGTAACGATTATCATCTGGGGAGGGGACTTCCCCGTCGGGCGCGGGGCGTTCACGTACTTTGGGTAGTAATTGAGATGTAACTGACGGAGGGGCATTTAAGTTACCGATACTGGTAGCATGGGGAGTAATGCTGACATTTTCTTTTTCTTTGGTCGACTTTCCGCACCTGAAAAATTACAAGATATTTAGTATACAAATTCATGTACCTTCATGTTAGAGTAGCTTATAGCATATTTATCTCAGTGGGGTCAAAGTGATAAGACAGAAAAATTGATGGCGAACTATAGTCGCTCGTCCGATCCCTTTTCCAAATTGGGTATGTTATTGCTGTGATTGCATAGCGAAAATATGCGCAATCATATACTGTGTTTTATTTTTAAGGTACCTGTTGATTAGGAATCAAACAATATTTTATAATCATATATTCAAACCAAAAAGGTGTTATTCCGATTTTATAATTTTCAATTAAGATTTACATATTAGTCACAAAATATTTATTTATGATATTTCAAATTTTTGGAAGAAATCACCCAAAATATAGAATCCTATTTTAGAATTATTTCTGACCATAATGTAGTATATACATACCATGACGATCTGCAGAATAATTTCCAAGATGTGTAAGTTTTCCCGCTCCAAACCCAAATTCCACTAGTTATTCCTGCAAGGAGAGACATGAAGATCTTGATTGCGAAAATCGGAAACGAAGGAATAGAATCCACGAGGTGGCAGTCGCTATCCATCTCATTTTCGAAACCAACTTCTTTGTCAGGTTGTAAGCCATTATTTCGCTGATCATGACCTTCTGCATATGTTTTTAAAACATGCGCCATTTTAGGGTCATAGGTCATTGGAGGTTTTGGATGTTTATAATATCTTCCGGGTTGGTATTCGGGAATTAAATGTTGTGGAACGACCACTAGACGGCGCCCATTGTAAAGTGAAGAATCATAACTCCCCCCACTTTCATCTCCTTGTGGGCTACTAACCGAATCAGAATGGAATGATCCGGTTCCATATTCGAACCGGGGTTGAGTATCCGGATACCTTCCATATCCGGTAAAACTGGCTCCGGGGTGAATATACTGCGCGCCATCGTATCCTGTGGCTACATAGTCAGTGTAATGGGGCCTTCTGGGTCCATAAACAATCTCTCTATATGGGTAATACTGCGCAGAATCTCCGTAGTGCGAATAACTTGAAGGTATTTCAGGCGCATTACGGGATGTTCTTCTGTAAGGAGTAAACGGGCCTTTCTCGATTCCTGTCGGGTAGCAAGGCCGTGATTCGGCTCTTTCCATCCACAGCGGATAGTTTTTATATTGGTATACATTGACGGCCACTACGCAAGCCGTTGGTACGATATAGAGTACTGTGAAAATCCCGATTTTGAGCATGAGTTTTTCTAGTTTGCCTGCGTCCTTTTCTCCACTTTTTCTTAGTATTACTCGTCGGATTTTGAATAATGATAAGAATCCACTTCCAAGAGCTAAAGCTCCAACTGCCAGATACACAGCCAAGGGTACAATAACGAAGTACAGCAACGAGTCACGTTCCAAGTTACCAACGTAGCAGAGGCCTGTAAAGGAAAATAAACGGTTTACGGGACGGTTATCGAGAATATAGGACATGATTCACCCCAACTTGATGGTGTAGGAAGTCTAACGGACCAGCGAGCTGCGAGGAGTCCAGCGAGGCATTTAAATAAGTTGCATCTTTAACAACGTCAGTATTTATATTATTTCCGGGATTTCTGGGATAATTTTCTACACAAAAGTTTGAAAATTTTGATTTTATATTCTGAAGTTCCAATATCTTGAAGTTATATTACATTATGCTACACGAATCCTATTTCAGTTTACTCTGGCTCGGTACTCATGGTTTGGAGGGGTACTCGAAGACAATCAACGATACTTTTTGTTATTGTTGCATCACTTGAAGAATTGTGATGTTATAATAATCGGAGAAATGTGGATTGTGATGTTATGAGAGTTATGAATAATGACAAAACCAAACATACTTTAAAGTCGCCCCATTCCACTGTTTTCAGCACAGTTCTAGACTGAGATATGAAATAATACATAGGCCTTACTCACTAACCATTTACTGTTTGTGATATAAACACACTGGCGCGCAGAAACTAATATTTGACTGTATTAACATTAACCTACGTCAAGGATAGTTTTAAAATAAATTCAATGGATTTACCAATCATTTAATCAATGCGATATGTGCTTATGTGTGCATCTAAACCAGTGATTCTCAAAGGGCCAATTAGGGACCGCGTAACGATTTAATACAGCGCGCCGAACTTAAGTGAACTAGTTTAACACTTTGTGTTTTTTATGAGTGTGTGTTCTAGATACCGCCAATTGTTACGTCATTACGGCATGCGTCATTACGTCATTACGTCATCGGTATCCTAACGATTCGGTATCTCAATTATACGTACCGGTTGCGGCATCGGCCTCATGCGGGCGTTCCCTTCTTCTGGCCCGCGAATATCCTTCAGCTTCTAATTATGGCCCACGGTCAATTAACTTTGGTAACCACTGATTCAAACAAATTGTAACAAGACTGAATATCTGACATATTCATTCGTATTTTCCCTTTTAACGTTACTTTTAACAGTTTTGATCATTTAATGTTCTTAACGCAAAACGCAGGAAGAAATTTTTTAGGAAACGCAACGGCATTTCGCGCAGTTCGCTAAACTCTCACGCACAGTTGTTATATGTCAGTTATACTGATACTATGTAAATTACTATGTAAATTATGCGGTGTTTCGTGACCGTATATTGGTACTTGATGTTCTTCGTTTCTGCTTCTCCAATTAAATAACGATTAGCTGGTTGGCATAATTTCGAGTTTGCAGGTTAACGATCGGTAGAGACTTTCTGTTCAATTTAATTTTTAGTTGCGCTTTGTCGCTTCTCGAAATCTATTTGTGGCAATGTGAAAACCTGTGATATCCTAATTAATCTATATTGTCATTATGGGAGGAACACGCTTTTTATTTTGTATTTCCTTGTAGTAACACCAACACTTTGTACCTCTTTAGTTTTATTGCATTATGTATACAATGAACTGCTGAAACTGTACAGAAGCGAGTGAGAGCTGCACGTATCGCGAGAAAATACCCTGTTAGATATCGAATAACAAAGACAAGTAAAGTTCATGGGTAGTGGGGGGGCTAGGAGATCGAAAATAGGCCAAGGGTGGAATGTGCCAAAAAGTTTGGGAAAAAACTAAACTGTGCCATATTGCAACAGATCATTACACGCCAAACGCTCTTTTTATTTATTCTTTCATTTCAAAATTGAGTCTGCTACAACTAAATTTTTTTTAAATGGTTTTCGAATCGAGTTCTCACCAAATTTTAAAAGCATCTTACTATTATAGTAAACCTACCCGTATTAGAATGAATATTAAAACGAGGCGCTTCTCTATTCACAAACAGGATTTGCCGTTACTACAAAGTTACAGTTTTTGATTCACGACAGTATTCCTTCAACTCGATGTTGTTTCAAGCAAAATTCTCTCCACAATATTAAAAGTATCATCGCTTAGATATTGCTTGTAACAACAACTTAAACGGCGATTCTGGCGCCAACATTACTGTTATAAATATACAGTATATTAAACTAGCGTTCAGTGGTAATTTAATTTAGTCACATTTCTACGGTATTATTACGGTATATTAGCCATCACATTGGCTAGGACCATAACAGTGGGTTCCCCGACTTTTTATATTTGAGGGGTGTTTCCAAATCAAGGAGATGGTAGATATTTGTGAATAGTGATAAAACTATTTGTGACTTATAAAAATGTGCTATGTATTTGACTGATAATCTGCACCAGCATATATTTCAGTTTTTAGATATTGAAATTGATTTCTGTACCTTAGGAATTAAAGTGTGGTGGCACACCACAAATTAAGGGGGCGTTAGGATAATACCACGGATTGAAACGCGTAATAGCAAAACTGGGTATTTTCACATGAAGAGTAGTGTTGATATTTTTTGGAAGGAGAGCACGGATCATGAAAAAATCATCAATTGAGAATCACCTATTTTAGCTCTAGAACTCACCTGTTAGTTCGTCGCCATCCACTTTCCCCATCACCAAGACAACAATCGTTTGTGCAGCCGGTACCAACCACGCCACCAAGTGAAAGTAGAATCCATGAGCTTCTATCGCTTCGTGCCCCCATTTCAATCCGGCTGCCAGGAACCACGTGACGCTCAGAATCACCCACCTGGAACGAAAGTAATACATGATGACTTTAAGAAAACATTAGAAATTTCCAAGCATGAATACGGATTTTCTCAGAGCATTTACTCCAAAGAAGGCCCTAGACAAGCATCTGCAGTTACGCAAGAATCTATTATTAATGCAAATATCAGAAGCATTACTGGCATTGCCTGCCCAATTCGTTGCCCTCTCGATGGTAGGCTTGAAGGTTTGTCCAAGATCTTCAGCCCAAAATGCTTAAAAAATGACTTCCGGCACTTCAACTGCTAGAGTCCAGGGCTACTCAACTGGCGGACCGCGGTCCGAATCCGGACCTTTCGAGTATTGGATTTGGACCGCACCTAATTATTTATTTTGGATCATTAGCCCCACTTTTTGAATTTCCTATTATAAAATGACTTTCATAGTTTTGAATATATACGAAAAAAACTATAACACCATAATAAACACTTTTAATTGCTACTAATCATTAGTCGGTCGAAGAAGTGCTCGTTTAAGGATGCCGAAATATCATTTCTGGAAAGACCGGACCCAAATAATTTTGAAGTTTTGTTTGCGGACCTTCGATAAAAATAGTTGAGTAGTCCTGTGCTAGACCACCGCGCCCACAAGTTCCATTTTGATGAAAAAATTTACTTTTCGCTTTGAAGACGGTAATGTAATACTGTGCCTTTTGCTAAAAGCGACCTTATACGCAGGTAAACCGATCTTTATGGCAAGATTTTGGTCTGATTCGGAATTGCCCATATGAAGAGGGAAACCGATAACACGGCTTAATGATATGGCGAACCGCTGTTTCGATCATTGAAAACGGCCAACTTCTAGAATTGTTACATTTCAGAATTAGATTATGAATCATAATTGACCTTGTCGCACGTCATAATTGAGTGATAATATCGCTTACTTTGATGCGTTATCATATGTCAACAACAATCTATTCTAAAGCGACGAAATTATTTTTATGGCGTTTTTTCATATTTGACCCTAAGCTTTTTTGCTTTGTTATTTTTGAACCAAATTGTGTGGAATTTAATAGGCGTGTTACGTCATAAATTACTTTTTAATCGTTTGTTTTATCACAAAGTAAATATAGAAAATTGTTTGAACGTGATATTGTCTGAATAGACTATATAATACTTACAAGCCCCGGGAAAAATGCTGATGCCAATACGAGGTTGCGATCTAGTTGAACCGTCATATCGGTTTTTCTCTCTGGGTCAATGGTAAATCTCATACCAGCTGCCTGCTTAGGCATTTGCCTGTTAGGCAAATGGCGAAACAAAAACCAATGTACGGTACCGATATGGAGGTAACTCATTTTGTTCGCCTATTTTACATCAATTTGTGTATAAAGGGACTGTAACCTATGGGCAGGGGTATATTCACTTGGCTAAAACAGACAGTCCTCGAACTTGTAATAATCTAAAATATGAAAAATTGGCATAAAATTATGACCTAACCTGGTACACATACCACGGGAGTACGGTCCAATGGTATATCCACGAAAAGCCGAAAGTGGCATATGGCACACGATTTCTCTCTTCTGTGGCGCGAGATATAAAATCCCATCACACAGGGTGTCGTGAACGCCTCAATTTTTTTTTTAATTGCGAAGAAAATTTGTCGATACCATATATTGTTTTGGCCTTCACAGATATATTAAATGAAGTAATAAACAAATACTGATTGAAAAACAACAGACCGGGTTAAGATATATTGAGAACTAAATGGATTGAAATAGTACAGAGACTTTATGGACACCCGTATGTTGCCATAATCTATCTAATGTAGAATGTGATTCGTGCTGAAAGCCGGGTTAGAGCTGTGTTGGAATAGGCTTGATAGTTTATTACTGATGATGTAGGTTTGAACACAAAAATAATATCGAAACCTTGGTACTTCTGAAGTATGCGCACCTAGATGTCGCATAACCTGAACCCTAACCTGGTACACAACCTGAGTTCAGGTTGTGCGCCATCTTGGTGCGCATACTTCAGGAGGGCCAAAACGTTTTCGGAATAGGAATTCGAAATACAATCATTCTTAGCTAATTAGTAGCCCCTATTTGGTCAAGTTGCTTTTGTATAAGTTTGGATACCGATAAAATTAGTCATACATATTCTCGAATATCAAAGACTAAGTTCTAAAAACACCTTCACGTCATTCCAAGGTGGGTGGAACAAAAAACTACACCCAAAAAAGTACGTGATATCAACAATAGACATATGTTGTTTTGATTTATAGGAGAAATGTGGCAACGGGGTTCAAATGACTAGACAAGAAACGTAGAAAAGACTTTTATTTTGAGCTGGTAATATAGACTGAGATGACTTTTAGAATAGAAGTCAGTGGCATTCACATAGTGCATGAGCACTCCAGTAGCCATATTTATATCAATTGAGTAGCATAAAGCGTAGCTATAACACAGACATTCACTAAATATACATGAACCAATGGGAATAATAACTAGGCAAGGCCAAAATAATTACCTATCTAGCCTAATACTATTCAGTTTAGTCACATTTTCTCATCACAAGAGACACACAATCCTTAGTGTTGACGTTATTTTCATCACCCGATTGACGACTTACATGGTATATCACATAACGTCGCCGTTTGGGATCTTATATCCTTATATTTTCAATTGTGCGTATCCCCTGCGTCGGTCGGTGAGTGCACGACCCATCCGCTTAGTCGTAATTCGGTAGCGTTTGTGGTTTAGAAATAAACTTTGATGCCAAATAGATTGCAATCTTCCTAATTGTAGAAATTTATTCGTTTTCTTCAAAGGCTAACATAACATGAAGAAGATAATTGTCAAGTATCGTTATAATATCTTTATTTCATCACAATTGATCCATTAAATCCGCATTACGTCGTCATACAAATGAATTTCGGTTCGTGTCATTTATTTCGACAAATCCTCGCAAACATGTCAGAGCTTTCATGGGCGTGTTGAGATGAAACTAACTTTGCTCTTGGTCAGATATTAATACATTTCCAACAGAGCGGTAAAGTTGCTTTTTGCGGAAAGTAATCCAATCGTTTTAGAAAATAATATAAATGTCTTTAAACGACGTATCTTACACCTTCCTGGTTCTCTACATACACTATGGGCGACTGATAAGCAAAGGCCTACTTTATTTTGAGAAGACAGGACCCCCTCTCGCTCCGAAAATTGAGAGAATTATGGTAAACATAACTAACATATGGTTGAATATTTGAAAAGAGGCATTCGCACACCACTCGTTTTAGATAAATAGGTGTAAATGTTGTGTTTTTTGTTGACATTGCCATTATTCTTAAAGTCTACATGTCTACAAACTTTAATAAGCATTAAATGGTGTTAAGATGTGAATATTCTTCTTGTATTTTTGTTAAAAATTTATTCATTTCAAATTAAAACAATGACGTGGTACAATATGAATTATCCGACCGAGCCGAAATCTTCCAGAATTGTTTCTATGTTGTCAGGCTTATTTTTCACAGAAAAATAAATAGTGTTCACGAATAGGACTTCGATTATCAAAAAAAAAGATTATTTATTGTGGTAACTCGTAACATATTTGACAGTTTGACCGCACTTTTTGGCATGAAAATTTGCTGCAATTACTTATACTTTCGCTCGGGGCTATTTGGACGTATCTACACCCCAAATTGAGTCTGTAAAAGCGGGTTAAGCGTGCGTTTGATATCTGGTAAATTGTACAAAAAATAAATGCAGTGTTCCCATTTTAAAAATGGAACATTTATTTCCGAGTGTAAAAACAAACACAATTTTCCGCATAGAGATATTTAGCTACTTTTAGTAAAATCACTTCCTGAATAAATAAACTAAACCATCCCAGTCGCGAAAAAATCCAATTAGAAATTTTTTTTCTCAAATTTGGAAATTTGGACTGAGCATTACATCGTAACCTGCAATTATTTCTGTTGGTTTTATGATATTCTGACAGATAGCGAGAAATAATTTGTTATGCTCAATGCCCACAGGTGAAATATTGTATTTGTGATTCGAAGCGACGATTATAACTGAATATCTTCAATATAGGTAAACTTGAAACCAATTTTAAACTTGAGAAAAAGCATATACTGATATTACAACGTATAAAACATCGGATGCTCTTCGAAACGAAATCCAAATACCTCAAGAATAGAGCAAAATGAAAATTTTTATGAATTTATGTCTTACTGCAAATGCCATAAAAATGGTTTTCAAATGCTTCTCGAAACGGAATTCAAGTACCTTCCATCCCTATAGGTATATGTAGCTATTATGGCGTCAGTGGATACATAAAAGCCTTCAAATAAGAACTCTGTCCAATTCAACTTAAAAAATCGTGACATTAACAACCCCCCAAATATATCTTTCTGAAAAGACCTACAAAATTTTATTACTTTCTTGGTAAGGATGGACATGAGCTTACAAACGAAAAGCTTACAAATTTGAAAGTGAAATATATAATAAGCCACGTTACCAAAATAGAACAGCTAGGGTAAGGAAGGATACATATGGTCTCAATCGCCCTTTAAATGGCCTCCTCTGTGTTAGGCTGTCACGTACACTGCGTGGTGCTCCCGAAGTATGCGAACCAAGATGGCGGACATCGGAACGTAACACGGGTAACAGGTTAGGGTTAAGCGATAATTTTTTTCCAATTTTCATTATTTTAGTCCTATTATCAGTTCGAAGACTAGCCAAGAGCCTCCCGTAGTATTCATACCTAAAATTATGGCCTAACTCTAACCTAGTACACATGTTACATTTCGATGTCCGCCATCTTGGTTCGCATACTTCGGGAGCCCCCACTGCGTAATACGGATGGATATATGGTACCAATTGTCATTTGAATGGTCTCCGCTTCTGAAGAATATCGAGCGGTCACATAGAAAGCGTCATTTAACAAAAACAAAATTATAAAGTAGAGAATCATGAGATTTTCAAATATGCAAAACATGAAACCGATAACCATTTACTTATTGGACACGTAGTGGACATAACGATCGTTTCAATATTATGTTGTTGTTGTTGTTCTTTGACATGTTTTTAAAAAGTCGCTTTTCTCTTCGAATACTGGACCAATTGCTTCGAAATTTTCAGTGGTTAAAGATAAAAATTTTCTCCAGAAGGCTATTACATTTTTTTTTCGCTATGACGTCATCAAAATTATGTGACTCTACGTGTCCATATATTTGAGCATAGCTCTCTTGTAAATAACATGTTTCATTTATTAAAACTGCTAAACATGGATTTGCAAAAATGACCAATCAATCAAAACGTGTAGGAGAGATTTTTCGCCATCGACTAGGCCAAGAAATATTCGCGCTATTGACTAAATCATTTTTTTAAACTGGGTTTTATTTCCAGGGTATTTCCTATTTTCGGGGAAACACGGTATGTACCAAATCGACGTTCGAATATCCTCCCTACTCCACTACATAGAGTCTCACATTGAATATTAAATTCAGCGACTATGAAAGGAAATTTCAAAAAAAAACTTGATAGAAAGAAATGGCGCTTCTTCTGTAACTGAACTTGTACTTCCATTGACATTAAAAATTCATTGTAATGCAGATCCTTGAGTGTCAAATAGCAAAGTCAAATCGTCTTGATTCACATCTGTTGTGAAATTACATATCGCTACAATATTTCAAAGGGTTGAAATTTTGGGATATCATGATGTAAGATTCAAACCGACGAACGTTAAGAATTCACTGAATAGGATTTACACATTTATCCCGGGGGAGAGAAAAGCCGATAAGACGGCTTAATCTTATGGCGAACCACGGCTTCTCGTCCGGTTACCAGTCCATGTCGGGTATGAAATTAGTTACCCAGTTAATTGTTTTTGGAAGCATGGACTTGGTGGGAAAAGAAGCCGTAAACAATCGGCGGTTACGTGAACCACCCTACGGCAGGGAGGAGTCTAGCAATCTTCTCGCACATGATTATGAGGTAATGAAAAAGTTCTCTGAGAAAACTTCTAGAAATTTCTCGTCATTCTATGTAACTTTATAGGTTACTAAGAGCACCAATCAAAAATTAACTTCGGTCGATTTTTGCCCATCGTCATATTACCAATTTGCTCAACAAATCCGAGAAATATTCCGTTTGTAATAATAAGCGTCCTCATCACGGCGAAAACGGTTGAACAGTAAACTAGAAATCTTACAGTCCTGGTGCATAAAAATACGCCAGTTTAATAGGAACCATTAAATAATAATAAGTCAATACGTCCAAGAAAAACGCTATGGGGTTGTACACGTCATGAAAAAGTGAAGCTATGAGACACTGAAAAATGTCTTGGGAAACACTCCTAAAAATTTCTTGTCATTCTATTTAACTTTAGAGGTTACTGGAAGCTCCAATCAAATAATGACCTCGGTCGATTTTTCACCTATCGTGATACCAGATATCAAATTCAATTTTGAGGCCATTAATCGCCTACTGCACAACTATACACCGACGCATTAAAATATCGATTTACATCCGATTTTGTGATAATAACTTAATATTGTAAATGATACGCTGGAAGTTGGCTAGAATGACTTTTAATTTTTTTTGAAATCGCGGATCGTTGGTGACAAGATTTAAGAGCGATTGACTTCAACTTGTGTGGCGCCAGGATTGCAAGTTCCGATTCCGGAAAATCCCAATTAATATATTAAATCAAGTTTGAGTCCACCTCGCAGATGGCTGTATATAATGTTAAAAGGTCTGTATCCCCAATGGAACAATCCTTTTGCGCAAGTCACCAATTTTGCCATGAATTTTTATAATGTAATAAAGCAATTGTACTACCATATTCCAGTTACTCTCATGGAATATTATACAGCATTTTTTGCACAAACCAAATGCTTCAATTTAAATATATTTTTTTCAATAATCGAGGACGCTAATACAGACAATACGATACTAAATTATCGAATAATGTAAACATAAAACATCGGGCAGCTGGTTAGAAATGCATATCAACATTTTTTTGGCTATGTTGCGAAATACAAATCTTCGGTCATAACAACCTCAAGTCTATCAGACTTTGTTTGTGCAGGTCTTTTCCGACTAGAACGTGTTACCGCATAATACCACCACAACCAATAATTACCATCATAAACCAATCAGTATGGCGTCGCATTCCAGCAGCTGCTTGTACAGGGTCTCGTTCGGAGAGACATGTATACCAGACATTGTGAAAGTACGGCCCGCGGGACAAATCTGACCTGTGGTGTAATTCAGTCTGGCCCGCATGATGCTGCCACAACCAAACTGAAATCTAATTTTGATGTTTTAGCTAAAAATAGCTCAAGGAAATTGCAGTTAAATTTAGTTTTCGCACGAGGCGTATTGTTTTCCACCTTTGCTTTGTAACACAGCAGTAAATATTGTTCATAAAATATAACTTGTTACGTCACACTTACATGGCCCGCCAGACTGGTTGAGCCAAATTTTTGACCGCTGGTTGAAAAACCTTCCTCACCCCTGGTGTATTCGATTAACGCCAAACCATTAATTTTCAAATCAGAATAGTAAACATGTTTTATTTTCACTTACTTTAAAGCTCAGTTAAGAAACCAGTGACCAAACATCATTTCTATTAGTCAAAACGTGGCTTTGTTTTTCGCCTATTCATCGATATAAGGTTCCCGCCCAGTAGCGTGTTAATTAAATCACGTATCTATCAACTCTTTTGATAACGTTTTATTTATCTGGCCGACTTTTGTTGGGTATTATTCGTGCGACACGTCCTTTCTATTCATATTTACTTCGCTCCATTTGCGTTGACTGGACTCAGATTAATGTCAGTAGTGTTTTGTATAACACAATCTGTGGGAAGAAAATCTCCGAAGAAAATAAACTTTAAACCATTGATTGGATTTGTACTGACGTGATATGATAGCTCTCTAATGTCTAAAATCCTTTTTTCACAAAAAGCAAACTTTTTTTAAGGCAATTTCCAAGCACGGTTGCGTGTGGCAAATAAGAGGTAACATAGGCCTATCTGTGAGCAACGGACGTTATGATGGTACATTACGCGCAAAATATTGCAAAGACTACGGCGTGCAATAATATTAGCAAGCCCGGCAATAATTATGTGACCTTTATAATTCGTTATTTCAAAAAATAATTTTTCCTAAGCAAGGTTATGTCAAATCAGAGTAAAACAGCCTTATCTCTGAGCTACGGACACTGAGATGCCTAGACTACTGTAACTATACATTTATGGGCGCTCCGGAAGTATTCGTACCAAGATGACGCACAACCTGAACAACCCTAACCTGGTTTCCATACTATGTTCAGGTTGTGCGCCATCTTGGTACGAATACTTCGGGAACACCCATTTATGATGGCGCATAACGCGGCAAATATTATAAAGACTAAGTCCTACAAAAACATTTGTAAGCTAAACAGTAAGAAGAAGCGTTCTAGTACTGAAAGTTATGTAGGCCTATTATAGACTTCTATCATGAAATCTCGATTATTTCAATTTAATTTAGTTTTTGTACTCCCAATTAAACGTAAACTTTTACCATATCAAATAAACACTGTACGGGTATAATCTAAGCAGAAAGGCATTCCAAAAAGCACACAATTTGAAAAAGGTGGCAATATTGGGGAAAGGCGAGAAAAGGGCATAATTTGCAAAGAATTCATTTTTTTTATATTCTGTATTTTTCGAAAATTTATTTTTTCAGTTTCAACACAACTGTAATTTTGTATAATTTCGTTCTCCCATCAAAATGCCAAGAAAAAAACAATGTTGATCGCTTCCTGTACCGAAGTGACGTTGTCAAACAACAGACGCCAGGGGAGGCGAACATATTTAATCCATATTGTTATATATTGAGGCAACATATGTAAGACCTTTTGTTTCTCCGAATATCATATTTCTTGTTCCCACAGAGGACAATTACCGTGTCATATGTTCCCTATGAATTCATAAATGACACTGCGCACAGGAAGTCTACTCACACGTATAGACACGAGCGGGCATTATGGTAGGACATCCTTCCCGGAAGGTTCGTCTTTGTGCAAAACATTGCACCCTGTGAAGGGTGGTTGGAAATACAAAATAGAAATAAATGTGGGATCAGAACCAACGCGTGCCTTTTTATAACATGTTTTGGTGTTTTGACATCTCTCGCCTGCAAGACAATATGTTGATTCTCCCTATAGTGCCATTTGTTTTCTTGGCATGTATGAGCTTTGTTCGAGTATGGGAACTTACAAAAACTTATTATTCTATTAAATACCACGGAAAATATAATATTAATCACCTGCATCAGATTTCAACGAAATAAACGGATGTTCAAAAACGCTTAAAATTTTGATATCATCGAGTATTTTGTCCCTCCGCTCGTCCCTCCATTACAAGAGATTAATATTTTCTCGGGCCTTACAAGGCTTGCAAATTATTGTACCCCATGTGATATGTTGGGCATGAATATAACTAAAATATTGCTATATCATTGCTATAGCTTAGTTAGATAGGAAAATTCGGGCTCGCCAGTCAAGTTTGTTGCACTCTGAGTAGCAAGATAGCCATGGATTGACTGAAATACTTACAATTTATCGGAATTCATTGAGTTTTGTAACCATTAAGATTATAGATAATAACACTATTTAGCCCCTGTTTTTGCATGATAATTACCATCATTAAACTTAGAAATAGATTTTTCATTCTGACAATACAGACAGTACTTAGGTGCTATACAAGCATTGCTTGTAAAATGCTTGGAACGATTAAGAAGGAAGTAACAATTTTTGCTTCGAGGTGGCACGAGAATTCTACATTGCAATTTAATATGTCGCGTGTGGGCAACATCGACATTTACATTATTTGGTACATCACTTGATATCAAGATAGTTGTTTTTCAATGTTTTGGCACGCGAATGTAACATGTGGAAAGTGACCTATGTGCGTGCCATATATTATGCTCTTATTTCATGTTGTCTCTGAACAAGGATAGGATAGGATTTACATATTTATCCCGGGGGAGAGGAAAGCCGATGGGACGGCTTATCCATATGGCGAACCACGGCCTCTCGTCCGGTTACCATTCCAGGTCGGGTATGGGATTAGTTATATTGTTTGTTTTCGGAAGCATGGACTTGGTGGTGGAGGAAGCCGTAACCGACCAGCGGTTACGTGAACCACCCAACGACGGCGAGTAGTCCAGCAATACTCTCGCACATAACCATCCCTGCATGGGATTCGAACCTGCGAACCCATGCAGAGTAATTAGAGGTGCGGTGGCGAGCGTATTCCTAACGCTTAGCCCGTTGAGCCACACCGCCGTGGCAGACTCTAAAGATCATGCTTCTCAAATTTGAGTCATACGATGTTTGAAAAAATCATTGATACCCGCTCGGGGTTGGGCAGCTTAATTAAACTACTCTAAACTAAATGTGAATTGTCTGGTAGATCTTCCCATTACGAAATAGAAGTTAAATTTGCGCGGACAAACACTTCTTTCAAATAATTACTTCGTGAAAAACTGATAACATTGATTAAAGTATAGATAAATTTGAAATAAATTCAAATAGGAAAAATTCTGGTTTTAAAATATGAGTTGGAGCGAAGCTTGCAACAACAAGGTCAGCTCAGTTTTGGCACGCGAACGTAACATGTGGAAAGTGACCTCTAGGCGAGCTCTAGCTTTTGTTTCATGTTTCCTCCAAACAAGTCTCCCAATAATCTGGTTCTTAATTGTTGAACCGATCACTGATGCATACCCTGAGTTGGGGCCTCCATACCAATTTACTTGAGACCAACAGAGAATGGAAACAACATAATTGTAAGCCCGGTGAATCTTTCTTTTTTTTTGTTATGGAAAGTTTACGCTAGATACTTCTACATTGCTACTTGTGAAATTCGGGTACTCCCGTAGTGTGTGTACCAGGTTAGGGTTAGGGCATAGTTTTATTCCGATTTTCCTTGTTTCAGTTATATTACGAGTTCGGGGACTGTATGTGCTATCCAAGTGAATATACCCCCATAGGTTTCAGTCCCTTTACACAACTTGATGTAAAGTAGGCGAACAAAATTAGTTACCTCCATATTGGTGCACACACTCCTGGAGCGCCGAAATTCGAGTTCGGCCAGCGAGAATTTCACAATTTAGGTACTTTAATATTCGCTATTCGAGAAAAACTGGCTAAACATTGGGCAATTTGCTAACTCGAAGTGTTAATCTGGAAGTAGATTTTATATTTAATGACTCAGATCTTAATGAAAAGATGTGAAATCAATCTATGTTAACGTGAAACAATAAATTGTCGCCAATTTAAGGAAACGTGATATTCTACTTTTACGATAGGTATTGATATCTCGAGGTAATCTTATACCGTGTAAGCGATATGTGTCGATGAGCTACCGTTCTGAATTGACAATTTTGTGATATTTTATCATGTATAAGTAGTGTTTAAAATATAACGATTTTATTATGTGTACATACTTGTTCTGGAAAAAAATTTCACTTTTTTGTGAGTCGAAAAGCGCGCTGTCGAAAACTGAAACTATACTACCGTGTACAAAAACGTTTTTTTGTGTTTGTGTGTCGGTAAATCGCTTTGATTTTACATGCTCTTTTGTTTACAGCAAAACATTCCAAGTTTGGTGCTGAGGTGGGGGGGGGGGGGTAAGGGGCAAACACGCTGGGTTGTGCTGTGTCTTGCAGAGAATTAAGCACGGATGAGTCTCACGATGCTATATATCTTCAATCGATAATTACTAATGTGCACTCCCACACTATAATTCTTCATAGCGCCGGTAGTTTTTGGCATGTTGGTCGTCGTCAGTACCCTTGCTTAGAGAATATTCTCTTTTTTTTTTCTGAATTAGTTCAAGTTAACTTGCTTTGGGAAATATCCTTACAAGTAAATACAAATATATATTTGGTAAAATTATAGGAAACACCCAAAAATTTTCGATATTTTTTTTTTATTTCAAATGTTCATACACCCTTAGCTTTGTTTTATAGTCAGTGCCATCTACAAATCACATTTTCCATAACAACATTTGGGGCTTCGAAGTATGCGAACCAAGATGGCGGACATCGGAATGTAATATGTGTACTAGGTTAGGGTTAGGCCATAATTTTAGGTATAAATACTACGGGAGGCTCTTGGCTAGTCTTCGAACTGATAATAGGACTAAAATAATGAAAATTGGAAAAAAATTATCGCCTAACCCTAACCTGTTACCCATGTTACGTTCCGATGTCCGCCATCTTGGTTCGCATACTTCGGGAGCACCCAACATTTTATAGATATCACGAGTAACATCTTGAACATTTGTTTTAATGTGCACCAAAGTACGGCAGCCAGTGAAAATCTTTATGGCACACCTGTCTAGATCCTTATAGGAGATCAGGATTGAATAAAATACACAGAATTGATATTGAAAAATGATACAGAACCCCACCTAACAAATTTATCCCGTGACATTTTTTCTAAATGTAAATTTATAACGAAAACCGAATCTCGAAAAATTTCTGAGTTGCGTGCAATGGATGTCCACAAAAACATATTTGTCGTCAGAACTGTATAATTAAACTAAAGATAGACGAAATTAATTTCATTGTTATATATTTGGATATTTTTTCCAGTAACCTAAGGTGTGTTTTTTACCTAAATTTGAGCGTTACATGTATGTAACGCATGTATACATGTAATATGTATACATGTATTTGCATTGCCATAGATTGGGGGCTGGGTCACTAATAATCGTGTCAAAATTGGGCGGTATTCGACATCAAATTCAACTAAACACTACAATTTTCCACAACGTTAGATGATACTTCGTAAAATAGATTTTATCAATAACTTTTATCTTTTCAATAATAAATATAACTTCTTATCTTTAACATTTATTTATTTGCGTTCAGATAAATGCTTCGACTTTATAGTCTAATGATAATAAATATATTCAATCTAATAAAATATTAAACCCAATCTTGACGTTCACAAACCAGTAAATTATTTTGTGTCAACGAACTCTTCTTGTTGACTGACGTGATGGCGTTGTGGTTCACCTATTTCTATTATAAATCTAAAGTAATGAGGTTCATTTACCGGTCTCGCCTCCTCATGGAACGAGGTCTAGATGAAAACAGCTATCAAGAGAAATGGAAACTTGCTCCAACCCTAACTTTTACGAGCCCTATCCTTATTTTACATTTTATTCGTGATTAGATTTGAATCTACAACTTTGGGTTATGACTTAGGGTTGGGAAATCAATTCACAGTCAAAATTCATGCTACATGGCTCTGAAGTTTTATGTTTTTGCTTATTTCTGTTCTTGAACTAATTAAAAACCATCCCAATTTTAATCAATTTAAACTCTGTATTACGATAACACACCTTTGTTTTTATACTATTTTATAGATTGTAACAGTTTACAAGCGCATTGCATTCGGTACAGCTTCTATGCAAAGACAGCAAGACTTTTTCCATATACTGAGTACTCAGTAAAAACAGAAGTTTTACGGCATTTTTACTGACTGCAATATTGTACAGACGATTGCATCCAGTACAGTTCGTAGGCAATTTTAGCAAGACGCTTCCGGTATATTCTTAAGCCCACAACACCTAGTTTACATAAGATATTTCTCCCGAAACTCTCACGCGACGATGTTCGAATCTTGTTTTGATTGTACATCAAAGTACCGATGCCGCCTTGTCTCTTTTAACGTAATAATCGTCCATTCATTACGAATAAAGAAAACAAGATTTTGAAATTGTGACGCGACAACGGAAAGCAGAAAGTAAACCTTACGGCCTACACTACAGGTACAAACAGCATGGTGATATTTTTAGTCTTCGGTGGGCTTCAAATCCAGAAAGTACCAATGCCCGCGAGAATTATCTTGGTTACTATTAGACGCTGCTACAAATCGAAATCGCGACAAAACATTTACCATAAACACTAACAGTACAAAGATTGGCGACAATTTAGCCTTGATCGCCCTGACTACCCAAAAGTCGAGAGAAATTAGTTTCTGCGCATACCGCAGAGCACATTCCTTGCAACCAAGATGAATATGAGAGTCTCATCCTACCTGATACTTAATTAAAATAGCATAACTTTCGGATATTTATGTAGAATTATGACGTAATGAATATTGATGACGTCATGTAGCAAACTAGTATATTATTGCTTTAATAATTAGAACTAAAACAATTACTACATTGGTAATATTACAAGGTTTAGCAATGACTCAGCGCAGGAAGGTCATGGTAGAAAACAATAAAATCTCTCGCTATCTCTCTATTCTTTAAAGAGCGAACGTTCAGGTCAAATGGAAGTGTATCGAACGCGGATATGTAAGCGTGTACTAAATTTAGTATTAGGGTTTATTGCGGTTGCGTACGCTATGCTAAGACGGACGATTCACGGTTACCTAAGCTTTAAAGTGCAATGCCCTCGCGTCGTCTAGCAAATTCATATTGGCATATACAAACGTAACAATGCAAAAAAAAAATTAGGTAGAGTACCTTGGGTCTAGGCTTAGAAGTTTCGTACCTCATGTACTCCTAATGGGCGTAGCATGACAATTTTTGCATATGAATGCGACATCCAAAAATTACGTCACTACGACGTCACAATGACGAGACCATAGAATCTTCGGTGGAAACCAATGTGAGAGTACAAGATAACGAGAGAGCAATGCCCAAGTTTATAAATACCAAGGTCAAATGTTAAAACAGCGTTCCCTTGAATAGGAGTAAAGCAGCGAACTTTTGGGGAAAATATCGAGAGACTCAAAAGAATTAACTTATTACCCTTCTGGCACTTCTGCCATATACGAGTTCGCACAATTTAAAATATATTGGTCCAGTACTTGTGGAAAAAGCTATTTTTTTCAGAAAAACAAGTGAAATAATTCATATTTCGTATCTATTAATACAATAGTAATATTTAACCTCATTTCGCTTACTCAATTCAAATGAATTTAATGAATTGGGGATTTTTTTGCACATTGTAGATTATTTGAAACTAAGAGCAACAATATTACCGCATGCTCAACTCTTAGGATGCGATAGAATTTAAATTAAGAAGACATCAAACGTAAATTAACTCACCAGACCGCTGCCGCCATCCCGAAATAGTAGAGAAGGAAGAACACCGCTGTACATCCGGTACTTTCCAGGTCTCCCATGACAATGTGTGTGATGTCACTATTATCCTGTGTGACGCAAGAAACGCTTCCTTCTGGCCCGCGACCTAGTCGAACGAGATACGCTGACGAGTATAAGAGATAACACAGAGAAAGAAAAATGATCGGTCGCTCTGGGTATCTGAGAAAAATACATAACATAAAAAATATAAACTCAATGAATTGTCAGAAGTGTTTACATTCTGGTTTGGAATTTTTTTTTACCAAATGCATCTTCTTAGGATCTCTACTTAACGGAATTCTTTCTAAATAGAACAAATGTCTGACACTTTTGACACGAAGTGAATAAAGTCTGTGTCGACCCACATCACGGCCCACGATCACGATTTCTATTTATCGCCAAAGTATTTACATGCCATTCTATTACCCATTCTTGCGCAAAATTTCTTTGAGGGGGTGAAGGCAATTGAAATTTGTGGCGTTACAGCTGTAACGTCATATTAAATTTGCATAAATTAATATTGCCCGTCATTTCTGTCTTAAAACTCCTCACTGATCGTATTCCAGAAAAATCTGAATTTTTCCTGGTCGACATTGACTCTACCCAATTTATCACCCCCTGGATAAGGTTGGGATTTTAATCATAGATGAACATCATAATTTAGTCTAACGGTTCAACGCTTGTAACTTTTCTTTAGAAATATTTATTCCAAAAAAACTGAAATAACACTCACCTGAATCTTTTGGAATCTACCATAAACGTTCCCACCGTTAGTGCAGATGAGACGATGCACAATATTGAACAGGCCAGCATCCAGTAGTAGGCAAAACGTTTGTCTGTTGAGCTGAACATTACATCGATCGTTGTGTCACAGATCGGGAGGCATTTGTCGATTCTGAGTAACGAGATAGAGTGATAACAGAAATTTTTGGCGTTCAAATTCGTTGAAGATTTGAGCCGTTATTTATTGTTTAGGGATATGATAGGCCGCAGGGTGGTCCAAACCCAGGCCCGCGGGCCAAATGTGGCCCGCCGCTCCATTATCTGTGGCCTGCGTCACATTCGGAGTGTAATCAAAAAATCCCTGGATAGGGTTTACTTTATATAATTATCCCGGGGAAAGGAAAGCCGATAAAGCGGGTATCTCGCCCATTTCGGGTATTTTGTTTTCTGATTCATGGACTTGATTTGTTTAATTTGAGCTCAAGTTGAAAATCTCTATTTTTGGAACCAATCCACCGAATTTGAATAAAATTAAGTTAAAGGTGGCAACAAAACATGTTGGATCACAGAATGTAGAATGCACATAACATTGAATAAATTTTAACTAGATATCAAGAAATCGCGAAGTTAGCGGCTAGCGTTGGTCGGAGACCGAAAAACATGGGTTTTCAAGAAAAATGAAAATTTACTTCATTTTATAATTTTAAAGGGGGGTGCGACCTACGCCCCTGGCCCTGTCAAATATCCCATAAACACTTTTACATTAAAATAGATTTATATACAAATGCATCATCTCTTACTTTTCAACGTATAGAAATTTGTCTGAATTTTTGCAAATCGTTTTCGATTTGTCATCAACGTCATGAAACTGACTTCCAGCGTCGGAGTCGTAATCCGTGTTTGAATACACCGGATAGCCACCATCCGGATAATCGGTGTCAGAGTCGACTGCGGGAAATAGTGGAACTGTAAAAAATGATAATATTAATTTGACCTGATTATTGGGTTTCAAAGAGACTAACTACTTATCCGTCTTCTATATTTTTGTGCCGGTGGATCCGTATGCATATAATGCAAGGATGCTGTAGCAAGAGTAGAGATAACAATCCTAAGTGATTTAAGAGTATTGCTGCATACTAACACAAATATATTTCACCAAGGTCAGACTTCTTTAGACATACATAGTTCAACTTGAGTTTATACATGTCTTATTAGCGGCTTTCGATCGATGGCCCTGCACAACTTGTACATCTAATTTATTACACCCGGGAGGCATGTGACTTGAGGCTGAAATGTGCATTCTAGTTGCCAACGCAGTCACGTCTTTTATCGTGAAATAGCGTACTTAGATGACGCCATACCTGTTTACATCGTATATTTTGATGACGTCATTGATGACATGTTTAACTCATAGATAAAATTAAGCAACTCCACTTTGGTATAAAAATCAATATCTCTACAAGGAATCCATACAGGACTGAAATCACATTTAATTAATTTAAAATGAGCAAAATAATAGCGTGCGAGCGGGCCAATGCATCAAACAAACATCCAACTGCATGACATCGTTCTATAAAATGCCACTGACTCATCAAAACAACACATAATGCATTCTTGACATGAAACTGACCTTCCCCGATTTTCACCGGATTCCACTTGGGCGCCTTCGACGGAGGCTCTTCTTCCACACCCGCTTTGACTTCTTCTACATTCTGAACTAATCCATCATCTCCGGCCATCACGTCTTGTGTTTCTATATCAAGATCTTCTTTAACTTCCTCTTTGTGATGAGTGGGTTTTTCCACATCTTTATTTGGTTTCGTCTTTCCGCCTTTTCTGTCTCTTCTTCGTTTACTTTGTTTTTGTCTGCGATTTCCACGAACTGGTGGTTCCAGCGTCATGGCGTCATCTATTACGTCATCTTTGGATATGACGTCATCAGACGAAGTTTCCGTGTTGGGGTCATCGGCTATCACCTTCTCCTCCCCGTTTAATCCTGAAAAATTAAATTTTGATTATTCCGAAATACTGATACGATAAAGCAGTGCTCGGTCGGCAAACACCGGACCCGGTGTCGGTCTTCTTTACGTCACATTTCGTTTTATTGGACTCCATGTGACAGTGGAATTCCCGCGAGAATTATCGTGGTTACTATTAGACACTACTACATATCGAAATAGCGACAAAACATTTACCAAAAACACTAACAGTACAAAGATTGTCGATAATTTAGATTTGATCGGAAAAACTACATAAAAGTCGAGAGCATTTAGTGTCGACAAGACCATTCCATCACAGTGGAATTTCTCTATTGTGTTAAATTCACAGTGTTACATAATATATATTATATGACCTTACAGATTTCAAATTTAAGGCACCCCTCAACGAAATCTCAATGCTGAGCCGCAGAAAAATTTAAAAATTGCAAGAGTTATTTAGTCACTATATTTAATTTTGATTGCAGTAGCAATAAATGCGTCTGTTTCTGTTTGTTACAGAGTAATAATTTCCATTCTAATTGGGAAAGTGTCTGTATTGCGGGATATTTTTTTTTTTGTAGTTTTACCCTGGTATGGAAAAATTTATGGGCCGCTGAATTATTGTGCAACAAAAATGCGCCACGACAGAAAAAAAGGTTGAGAACCACTGGGATACATTTACCTTGGGGTGGGTGCATACATTGCATCGAGGTGTGATCCGGTAATTTTTCACACTGTATAGTTTCTGGCCAGTTTAGATTGAATATATTCATATGAGGTTCGCATTTACGACGAACTTCTTCGCACATTGCTCGGCATGCTGGGATTCCAAAGGGAATCTGTGAAAAATTAAATATTGATCAATATTTTTGTGAGACAAGTAACTGAATACTCATATTTATTACTGAAGCCATTTTGTTTATCATCGGTTTTACTTTCTTAGAAGCCAATAAAAAAAAATCCACACCGCCAAAGCGGTTCCACTACTACAATTAACTAGTTCGAAGGGATGAACGATTCTTGCAACACATTAACACACATATATATTTCTGTGACGTTTCATCGGACCGAATTTGCCAGATTATAGCTGAATGTGCTTGTAACTAAGAATGACAAAAACTAAACAACTTTGCACATTTTAAATTTTATTTTCAAATCGAATTTAAAAGCTTGGTTGTATAACTTGTCTTATTGACACCAACGACCATTTTCTATCAGATAATTTCAAAATCCGCATTAACGCGGTTACCTATTGTGATCACACAGATGAGTTTTTCTTAATTATTATTCAAGTTTTTTTTATAAGGTGTAATAACTCCCTCAATTCTAAAAATAACATTGGAATAAAACTCATTTTCAGCCTATAAAATATAGTGTTCACATATGAAATTATTACCTGTGGTACACACATGGGGAAATGTAGCGAACATAGAAAAAATTTGACATGAGGGGAACACTCAGTATCTGTGAGTGGATTGAATTCGTCAAATCTTCTTGAAGCTTCATCGTGGTCTTCATGTCCGAGTATGTTTGGAAATGTTGTGTAGTTGTAGTTTCCTGAAGAAAAAAATTAGTTTATATTGAAATACAAATGGGAAAATGGTAGCTTGTGCATTTCTGCTTTCAACTGTGCATGAGGCGTTAGGAGATACTGAAGCATGAGTGCGAAGGCAGGTTTTCACATGAGTATTTTCAAACTCCTCGAGCTGTAATCCAAATTCTGAATTTCATGTAGAGCCCTTCCCAATGGTAATAAAAGTAAAATATATATACAGGAACTCAAAAAGCATTAATTCCACTAAGAATTCATAAAAATCAAAATTTTCCACAATCTGAGTGAAGCGGCAGCTTTAAGACATGCATTAAATTTACCAACGCTCGACCAGGGATATCATAGTAACTTAGAAACGTTTAAACTAAAATCACAAATCAATCGCAAACATAAGGTATAAATTCAATGGTTTTTTGGATTTTCGTGAGCCCCTTGCCTATTAAATATCTAAGCTAAGTACTTTCTCCCGTACTATACAGGCTAAGTTGAGCAGAACTAGCCGTGACTTGATCAAAGTAAGAACAAATAATCGTTTGAAATCCACACCTTCCAGTTACACCTGTCAGTCGCGGTTTTGGGGAGAATTCAAAAAATAAGACCTGATTGTGTTTCTACGCGACTAACTACTTATCTTTATTCTATGCCTTTGCGCTGATGAATGCTTGTGCCTATATTACAGGCATGTGGCAGTAATAGTGAAGACAGATATTCTAAATTATTCTATACGGATCCTCATGTCTCCGTGAGAGAAACCTGGGGGCTCCGCGAGCAGTTCGTTTACTTATTTAAAAAGAAAATATTTTATAAATACAAAGCATCAAATACATCCGAGTGAATAAATGAAGTGAACATTAATTGACACGTAACAATGTATTGGGCTCTGTAAATGATAGTCAACCTCTTCACCAAAAGTTTAAGAACCCCATTTTCAATAGATTCAAGAATCTCGCTTCACCGACACCGATTTTTGTTTTTTCATAAACTACGACATTGTGTTTAATATCCATGACTGGATACCCAACTATAAACGCGTCCAATACGCGATTTTAATTCGCGCCCAGAATTGAATTAATTGTGAGATTAGTGACCAAGAAAGTCCGTTCTGCTACAAACTTAACAGGATATACTAAGAGAAATTGAGACCTTATTACTAAGACAAAATTAGTCTGCCACGTCAAGCTCCGTTACCTAACGATTTCAAAAGAGAGTTTTTTTATTTTACTAATTTTATCAAGATCATGAGCGCGGGTAATATAATTAAATCACTGACAGCATCGATGCCTTCCAATTGCAATGAAATCATTCTGCCAGGTTACGCTCGATTGCTTAACAATTCGTAAAATAGTTTATTACAAAATCTTTCATCAAACTTACCTCGACAAGCCGAATTTTCGATTTTAACACATTGAGACGACCTTCCCCTTGGATGCATCAAAGCTTTGGATATCAAAGGCATCGTCATCAAAAGAAACATCGAGAAAAACAATGACATCACGGGGGATTTGAAAGTTCCAAACGCCGCCATCATCAGACACCGTGACCGGGCTTCAAATCGAGCGAATCTATCCGTGTCAGAAGTGTGAAATCGTACAAGCAAAGGATTAAATTATGACTTCATAACAAAGTATTTGTGACGTAATAGTTGTCTGTAATGAGAAAACGAATTTGTCATCAAAATTCTAAAATTACTTGAAGTCACGCCCAAGCTACTTTGACAAAACATTGAAATTAACATCAGCGTATTACATTCTAACCCACGTGAAACCTGACCGTAAAATAAACATGACGTCATCTACGCAGTGACGTCACTCCTGCATATGTCACAAAATGTATATTTTCATAAGTATATCCAATGTTCTTTGGTTTAGAAAAATACTAAAAAACTTCACTACCAATTTTGGTGTTTTTAGAATAATCTAAAAATATTGCCCGGAGCGGGTTAGAATGATTTTCTCCGAGTGAAGTGCTTCTAAATCTTACCATTTTGTCCATTTATAAAACTGTAAGTAGGCGGATGTACATGTGAGAAGCAGATTTGTATATGGATAGACCGTCGGGTTTGGCTTTGGAAACATATATATATATATTGTACCGATGTAATGCGTTAATATTTGAGAAGAAGTACGATTATCATGGCCATTAGCTCCCGGCGTTTTAATGGTCAAACGTATCTTTTCTTTCTGATTGCGCGCCCGGGGATTTGCTTTTATCAATTTCTCTTGAAAAATTAAAAATATAAATTTCTATTTTTACTGTTGTAAAACATTCTTCGTCAATAATGGTGCGAATAGCATCGAAAACAAAGCGAAATTCGTACGCCGGAGAAGACTATCAAATTGAAAATGATCTCGTGCCTTAGTTTAACTCGATGAAGCCTTTCGCAAAAATATCTTTTTTTTAATGCAAAACATTGTTAATAAATTCCATCTACGACTTTACCCGATCAAAATGAAAAAGGAAAGTATTTTACATGAAAATCACAGTAAATAAGAGAGTGATACTGAAAAATATGACACGAAGACCAAAGCGAAGCTGTAGTACAGTTGTCATAAATGACAGTTGTCATAAATAAAACTACTTCTCTGCTGTCGCTACTACGCACATCAATCAATCAACACTCATACTTTTATAATATCAAAGCCGACCCTTAGAAGCTAATTTTATATATATACACTCTTATTCACGTTTACACCCGTGAACTGAACACTCATTCGCTGATATCCAAAGATTTTTAAGTAGAGAAATACTTAAAAAATGAATTAAAAAAACGAAAACCATTATCGTATTAAAATACGAGAATTTTACTTCACGGGTTCACTACTCGCCCTACCAGTACCGATTTTAGCGCTACAACAAATAGAATAAAATAAGTTATGATACTTTAATTATATCGATGAATGTTTATTTCGATTTTTTGTTTTCTTTGAACATAGTCATAAATCTAAACATCAGTGGCCGAATATTTGTTATCGTGCTTTATATTTGTCATAATACCTATCTAAGGTTTGATTTGTGACGTCATATTTGAAAATATTCGAGGTCGATTACTATGTCTTCGACTAACGATCTTTCAATTTTAAATACGGCCATGCTCGAAATGTATATAATGTAATATAAAATATAATATTGTATCTTAGGACCAGACATGGATGTGTTTTCGAATTTTTGAAAAATAACATACTAAAAAGTTTATACTTTTAGGAAAAACATGTAAAATTAAATACATTTCAATGTGCCACACAATTTTTAAACTTGTTCAAGACATACAAAATCAGAAATTGTACTGCAATAACAGCAAATTTTACTAGTAAATAACTTCCGACACTAACAAATGAATTCAGTTGTCCGGCAGCGTTGTTTAGTATTTATAATAACTCAGAATTTACTTAATATTATCTGCTTATTTTGAAAAGTATTTTTCAACAAAGTAATTAAGACTTCGTCAAGATATTGGATGACAATTTGACAAATATACAACCAGTGCAGATAACAATATTTGACAATCTTAGTAATATTTGGTTTTAATTGAAATCACTGATTACACTGAAGCACTGTCAAAAATAATAAGTAAATTTATACGTATTTTGAAGTAATTCCTACAGATGAGGTATTAATGTATGCTATGATTGATACGATAAATAAAAACCAAGTGTAAACTAATTTGGAGCAGTGTTAACATGTTGGCCTTAACTAAGACTTTAAACAAGTATATATAATGTTTTATATGTTTATATGGTGAATATTCATGGAGTTAAACACCGGGAGAAGTAGCACGCTTGATGGTAATTCGGACCGCTATAAATGAAGCCCAGTGTGTAATTTGAATCAGACGATACGACTTGCTAATCGAATCCAGGGCCGTAGCAAGGGGAGGAAATTGTGTTGTTTTTAATGTTTGTGGTCAATTTCCTAAAAAATTCACGCAATGGAGCCAAGCCCTTTCAATTCACAAACAATATTTATCCGAAAAAATAAGGAAAGGACTCACCAAAATCGATAATACTATAAATTCAGTTAACTTTTCTTTTTTTACAAGTGTTTCATATTTATAAGTAAAGGTTTGACTTTGATAGGCTGCTTCCGATCTGGAAATTTGCGGCTCTTTAGTCATACACGACATGACCGCGAGTAAACAACTAACCGTGTGGTGTTTGGACTCAAAGGCCGGACTGGGATAAAATTGAGTATTATATCAATTTTTGCCGAAAATTGTGAAATCAGGATTTATTATCAGATACAATTTCATTTTTTTTTTCAAACACCAATTTTTTTTTAACAAATATTACTCAGTGGTCTGTACCAGCAGTGCCTTTGAGGAAGGACGCGGGGAATTGGATTCGAACATTCAAAAGTATGATGTTATAAAAAAAACAAAAATTTGAATTCACAATACTCTCTAAATGGCAGGAGGAGGGAACATGATCTGATGATGATCCCCCTCAACAAAAACTATTTATCCAACGAAAAGTAGCAGATGAAACCCAAACCAGATATTTGAAATGTTTGGGTTGCTTCCGAACGAAACAGCGTATTTGCTGGCATACTGGCAACCAGAGAGTTCATTCACTGTCTGAATCTTGAAAACAGATCATCAGTTTCAATACTATTTGTAAGAAAACGACGTCATCGACAAGACGTTAATGACGACATGACGTTTTGAAGCATTATCAAATCAATGCATGTTTGCAATCAATGTGGGTTTTACAAACAAACCATTTACATTTAATAATAATTGTAAGATGATGACGTCATCAAACCATGGCGTCACAGTATTTGAATATATATTTAATGAATAAACAAACAGTGCGCAATTTTCAATGTCCGACAAACCAAATTGTTGCAACATGTATTACTGTGAGAGGCATCGAGAGGATGTGGTCAAATTAAAAAATTAACGAACAAAAACAGATGTTCGAACAGCTTAACTTGTCTCTTGAATTTCTGACACAAAATGCAAGTATTTTGGATTTGCAATTTATATTATTGTATCATCTCGGTTTCAAGTTCAGATTATAATTTTATTACTGTGTGGTCTACTACGTGGTTGGGTATAGGCAGAAAAAAGAGCGCAAAAAAACGATGGATAATAAGAAAAGAGCGAAACTAAACGGAGTCAAAGACTCAGATGAAACGTTACATTTTTCATGACGTCGCAAAATTTGAATATCTTTCCTAAAACACAAACCACACTTTATCAAAGAACTATAAAATCAAAGCAAGATATAAAGAACATTATAAACGTCATCAATAATGACGTCACACAATTCGAATAGCTTTTTCCAAAACACAAACTAAACTTCGAAACATTATCAAATCAATGCAAGATATAAAGACTATTAGTATATTGACTGAATTTTCAACAATAATACGCAATAATCTTTGAAAAAACATGACGTCATCAATTATGGCGTCACAAAATTTGACTAGTTTTTCCCAAAACACAAATCAAACATTGAAGCATTATCAAACCAATGCAAGATATCGACTTGTTTTTCCCGATAGTCTCTCACGACACAAAATCTGATTAAATATTATCTAAATGATTTACCAATACTTCACCTCAATCTAACTATCATCTACTTAAGACTGAACGATAATCCGAAAAGAATTATTTGAGTGGTTTACTCTACGACGAAGCTAATCGGGAAACAGTTAAAAATAATAGGAAAAGATAATGGAATTTGTATGTAACATGTCCTTGTAAAATGCGATACCAGAATCCATCCCTGTATTGAGTATATAGAAAAAACGAAAGAAAAGTGCATTGTTTTGCTAACGCTGATGGTACTATATACAGGGTGTCCATAAAGTCCCAATTTGTTTTTAAATTGCGAAGGGAATTTATCGATACCATATATTGTTTTGGCCTTCAAGGATATATTAAATGAAGTAAAAATACTTATAACAATAACGGATTTGAAAAACAACAAACCTGGTTAAGATATATTGAAAACTGACTTCATAACAAAATTGAAATTGTAAAGGGACTTTATTAACACCCTGCATATCATACAGGGTGGCCCCCAGACAAACGGAGCCCATAAATTTTCGATCACTTCTACGATAATGAAAAGAGTATATTAATTTCCAAGACAAGCTAATAGGCATACGGTTAAAAACTCAAGTAATAATCCCCGTGCAATGTAAAATTTCAAAAATTTATCTGCTATAGATCCTATATGTCCTATATTCTAGGATAGTTCCATGTACACGGAGACGTTTCTTGTTAAGATAAGCATAGTGGGATGTATGTAAACAAATACGCCTACCTTGTTAACATTACATGTGCCAACAACCCCTAGTACAAGCATTTAAAGCGCTCGAAACGTTACCAAAGCAACGTAGTTTGCTATGTTGGTGAAAAAGTGTGTAACTCGACATTGACTTATTGGCGTATTTTACCTACCTTTGAACCAGGAAGCATAAATTGGCTGTTTTATCAACCATGAACCGGGAAGCATAAATTGGCTGTTTTATCAGCCTTTGAACCGGGAAGCATAAATTACGTATTTTCCCGAAGGGAATAAATTTGTGTTTGATAATTGTATCGATATGAGTATCTCAAGACAACATGAAATAATCTATCGTTATAATCTTTGGTTTCAAACGACCAAGTTTCGCGCGTTAACCATAATCGTATTATGACGTATTAATATGTTCCTTTGAAAATTACACGCATGAATGACAACTAACAATTGATAACAGATGTGCGGCCTCATTTATTAATATTATACTTTATGATAATTAAATTTCGCGCCTTCGAATGAAAGAAAAATGGGAGATCTTGTGAATTATGATTAAACAAGCGTGGCTAAATGGAAATCCAGATTTCTTAGATCTGATTTCGAATTGATCATGCTTGTTTAAGTAAATTTGATGTTTTGAATTTAAACTGCTAATCTTGAAAACGTCGGAGTGTGTTCCCGTGGTGTTACGTGTGAGAAATTCGTATTTAAAAATGAATAATGATAGCAAAATAATCGGCATTCTCTTAGTGTGTGTACCAAGTTAGGGTTAAGCCATAATTTTATTCCGATTCTCCTCATTTTAGTTCTACTACGAGTTAAGGGACTATCTGAGTTAGCCAAGTGAATATACTCCCTGACCATAGGCTTTCGTCACTTCACACAAGTAGGCGAACAAAATTAGTTACTTCCATGTTGGTACATATACTTAAACTACTGATTTATCATAATTGCAAAATTACGTCTTTCACGTCTGTGGATAGTGTGCTGTGAAATGTATTTTCATTTTTAAGAAGCTGTGAGCATAGCTCCGCTCATGCGACTGTATTCAAAATATTTTGTAATTCAAACTGCACCCCCCCCCCCCTCCGCCAAAGAAACACCCCCGTCATCGCTCAGTATAAAATAAAAATCGGAATTATTGGGTTAGGGTTAGTAATGCAGATTACGCTAGAAATTTGAGTTTTTAAATCTTTTCTAACCCTAACTGAATAATTACCTTTTTTTCATTTAAAAACGTTACTGGCGAAGGTGTTTCTCTTAAACCTCACATTTTTGCATTGGTAGCTAGGGCTTTGTATGAAAGATCACAATTTTCGATCTCCTATGTATTGCTTCATCCAAGTATACGGAAATACAACTCTTGGTTTATAATTATCAATTAAGTATCAATACTCTTATCAAGTAGTACCTAAGTATCTACTGAAAAGTATCAAGGTATCTACTTCTCATCTCTTCTTGTGCACGGACGTCCGTGCAACCCGTTCACAAATATTTTGTTTGTAATCTGACTCTATAAGAACTATTTCTTACATCAAAGTTATCAATTTTCGACAAATCAAGAAAAAATTTTTTTCAAGAGTTTGAATTACAAAAATAAATACGGCTCCGATTCGCCTTCAACTTCAACGCTATCGAAATTCGGCAGTCACACGACACCACAAAACACAGTAGAAAAACTCAACGAAAGTTTGACATTGCAGAATAGGAAATATCACAATGTGACTATTAATAATAGCACTATACTGTGAGACGTACTGTGTAGTATTTACTACCTAACTGAATAAAAGTATGACTTACCCTTTATATCAATTTGTAATTCATTTACAGTCGACAACTATAGCATATACATCCTGTTTCTTTATACGATTTATTACCGAACTCTTCTGAATAACACATGACTTTCTCCCTCTGTATGCATTACCAGTTTAAATGTCTTCAAACCTGACCGAACTGGCGCAGCCATATTTCCTAAACCATATACATGCCTTAGTAATCGTCTCAACCTGTGGCGTCAAATAAAAATCGATTAAGCTTATTATATTTAAACGTAGCTCTAAACTATTCTCTCATCAAGTAGTTGGACTCGCGGAAATATCAGGAAATCAGATTTTATTCCTTATATAAACTTGCATTACAAATATAAATACGCCTCAGATTTGCCTCTAAGTTCAATGCCCAGTAAAATAGTATCGCTTTCTTCTGTACATAGGTACAAATACGCCTTGGAATTGTCGCAACCGCAAGAGCAGAATAAATATAACACACTTGCGCACTCTCCGCTTCAACTTAGTTCTAAACTAGAGCCTCGGCCCAGTAACTGAGTCTATTATGTGTAACCGGCCCATTCAGAAAAGTACTTGCCCACCCCTGCTCTAAACCATACTCCGTAAAAGTAGTTCAGAATGCGAAAATATATCCAAAAGTCGAAGAGGATATTTATACAGTTTGGAAAAAAGTATTCGATTGAACAACAAAGCTATCATATTTCTTCTCATATCCTTTTCCTATCAGTCACGGTTATTAAAATTTCAACTTTGAATAAAATAAGATAAACAAAAGTATCAAATTTTATAATATTAAATTATTGTTTAAATTTGTTTTTTTAGATCTTCCGAATGTTTTCATTTTATTTATATTCGCTGATTACAAAAAAATTTAATAGTTGTCACACAGATAAGGTTTCTGCTTCAAAGGTTTATATAGTTAAACATTCTCCTGCATCTCCTCTTATACAATCAGTAGAGGTTACATTGAGACTCCCAACTCCCAATTCTTCCTCAATACCTTTGCATAAGTGGGTCTGTATGCGTCTAATGCAAGGATGCTGTTGTAGGAATAAACATGACTTTAATATGCAATTCAAGCGTCTTGCTGCACACTAACACAAATTTATTTCTATAACGTTTCATCTGACTAAAATCAGACTTCCTCATCCCTGCTTGTCTGAGGAAGTCTAATAGTGATCGGAAGAAACGTTACAGAAATATATTTGTGTTAGTGTGCAGCAAGACTCTTGAATCATTTAGGAAATTTTATGAAGTTTGCAATTTGCATTTCCTAAACAAAAAACAAGGACAGTCACTTGAAATCGAAAAATCTAAATTGTCACAACAGAGAAACTCGCTAGCGCTCGGCATGCAGAAGGAACAAAAGTTTCTGAGTCTCTGTTTTCTGAATAAAATACTATTATTATGCTGCTATATTTCTGGTACTTTTTCTCTGTCCTCTCGTAATATTGTTCGACAAAAATTGCTTTTTAATGATATGTTATATACCGCATACAAAATCACTTCCGCACAAAAAACCAAAGCTGGCAGGTAACACAAAAATTGTAATATTTTTGATATGTATTAACGGAATAGTAAGCGGGTTAAGTACAACAGCTGCGAATTGGAATTAAACAGCCAATAATAACAAAACGGCCAGAATGCTGTTAATCAGAGTGTCTTGGCGTAAGTTTAAAAAATGGGTTCGTTTTTATAGAAACTCAATTGCCATGTTATGGTCTTTTCAGTAAAAGGCTATCGGGCCGCCATATATCACAATTACTATTTGAATGCGATCTATGAAGAGAAATATCGGGCTTTCATATAAACAGCAGGTTAGGAATAGAGATGGATTTGTTTTCCCGATTGCCATTTGATGTTCTCTCCCATATATAGATGCCCATGGAGTTTTAAAAAATTTTAAAATTGCGAAGGAAATTTATCGATATATGCCATATATATATAATGTTTTGGCCCTCACAGATGTAATAAATGAAGTAAGGATACTCGAACATTTACTGATTAATAAACACCAAACTCGGTTCAGATATATTGAAAATTGACTTCATAACAAAATTGAAATTGTAAAGGGACTTTATGTACGGACAGTCTCCACATACACAAATGTACAGTAAAATCGAAAGCTCAAATATTAAACAACAAGTAAACACAGAATGTTTGCGAAGATTTTGACCGCCAATCTTCAGTACGTAGTAAAACTGCTTTTATCTGGCATGCTTAATTAGATTTCTACGACCACTATACTTCAAAACCTGGCAGCCACTTTGAACGTTCACTTACAAGCGATTAAATTTGCATTAAACACATCCATTTCAAAACAACCACACCCCAAACCCCGTTGCCAGATCTGTTAACGTGTTATTAACTGCACTGGTATAAATTAAACATGACTTAATCATATGCACTTTGGTTGGACTTCAAATGCAATTTTCAAACGTATATTCCTGCATGCGTGGCGCCTTTATGATGCAAGGATTTGTAAACTTCATAAGAAAATTGGGTTGTTTCGATCATAAGATTCTCAAAGAAAATTAAACGCTATTCCTGTTTCTATATTTATATCTTGAATACGCTGATAAAAACTTTGTCATTTTTACTGGTATTTAGATGTAATTAACGTTCTTCAAATGCAATTCCAAACGTATATCCCTGCCTGGCGTCTTTGAAATGCAAGAATTCGCAAACGTAACAATAAAATGGGGTTATTTTGATTGTCAGATTTACTATTAAGAAAGACAAAATGTTCTATCTCTTTCTATAGTCATATATTCGCTACGCTGCAAAAAAAATTTGTCAATATTACTGTTATTTAGTTGTAATTTACGTTTTAATACGGTTCAATAATCGACACTTTACTGTAATATAGCAACTATGAATTCAGGCAGTAGCAGAAATTTTTCACAGCCAAATTAAATCATGAAGATGCTACGCTAGACTGAAAATTCAGCCGATATATGACAAGCTTTTTTGGCGAAGGTTTTATACAGAAGATCCACTGCTCGTTTACTGGCACTTCAGATTATATCCGGAATGATATTTTAGCTGAGTTGTTCTACAATCTAGAAAAAAACTTATACACTTCTGAAGATACATAAACAGCCTCAAACCCTTTTTTTTGCCTAACACTACCATTTCCTATACAGCCACGCATTCCCGTGGAAGAGTTCTATAGCAAAGAGTATAGAAAAGTGTAGAAAAAACTTATACGCTTCTGAAGATACCTAAACAGTTTCAAGTTATACTTTCATATTTTCAAAACTCCCTTTCTTTCATCTAACACCGCTAATTCCTACAGCCATTTGTTTCCGTAAAAGTATCAAATCTATTTTCTTTTCATTGGCGAATATACGGTGAACCATATCCCGCAAACCGTCGCCTATCCACTCGACTCTCATCTGATGTTATTTTAATTCGGCGACAAATCATTTTTGTCTTCAAACTTGTATCGCGGTAACACAACACTCGTTCTCTCCTTCTCTCTCTCTTTTTCACACCTTTTATCATTTTATCTCCTTTTTATAACGATGCGAGTAATCGGATCTGAAGCTGAGAAGATCAGACGACGCCGCCGCCAAAACTTGACATCGCGATTCGAAAAAGCCGAAAATAAATTTAATTCACACTGAAATTGAATTTGTAAACTGTGTTCACTCATTGGGGCGACTTATTCGAGCCTTTAGGGAAGTGAAAAATGGAATTCGTCAATAAAGTGAGGGGAGGCAACGGGGATCGTGCTTTCGCAGTGGGAGGAGTTTTCAAATTCAAAACTAATGTGGATTTATCTGACTCAAAACTTCGGACTTTTGTACGCTTCAAATAGGAAAATTAGTAATTATCTAGTTAGGGTTAGTAATGCAGATTGCGCTGTAAATACAAATTTTTATATCATTCCTAGCCCCAAGTCTAACCCCCAATGAGTTTGAAAATAAATTCAAATAAAACTGAAATTTAATTGGTTTCCCATTCATTGAGGTTTGGGTTTAAGAATGCAGATTGCGATGGAAATTCAAATTTTGATATCATGCATAACCTGAACTCAAAACATGGCATTTTTTCTTAAAACTCACATTTTTGCATTAGTGGGGAGGGGGTGGGCTTTGTACAAAATTCCTTAACTTGCCCCCGATTCACTCATTTTATTTGGCTCGACTCAATCGTTTGTATGACGTTTATGGAGGCATATTAGGACAAGGCTACCTTATAGACCAGGAGAGGGCAAAGTTTTTGGACCAAGTAAGTGTGACGTGAAAGGTTACATTTTATGAAAAATTTTCACAGTTTTACAAAAGTGGAAAGAAATCGACCTCGAGCCAAAACTAAATTTATTCGCAATCTTAACAAATTACTTGTGCTATCGTTTAGCTAAAACATCAAAATTTGTTAATAGTTTGGTTGTGGCACCATCGGCTAAAGTTAAATCATTTATATTCGTAATTTTCACAGTGAATTGCGCTGTATCTTAATCAGTATAACAATGATACATTCCAAGTCAACAGTTAACAAGAGGATGTTACACGTTTATAGTCACACTAATACGTGGCTCCAGTGGCGCAATCGGTTAGCGCGCCGTACTTATATGACAGCTACGGAGTGATGCGGAGGTTGTGAGTTCGAGCCTCACCTGGAGCAATTTTATTTGACTCAAAAGTTACCTTACTGCTATGGTTTGGTCATGCATATTGAAGATCTTTATTAAAGACCTAATAAATATTCAACCTCGGAGGACTCAATTTGAAAGCGATTCCCTCATGAGCTGATTTAGATCGAGCATGGACTCTTGTGAAACTATGAAAAGAAGTTTAGTAAGAACTGATACAATCCTAAATGACATACACTCACGCAGAAAATACACTCTAATTCCAATCCACTCACAGGCACAGTTTTGACATTGCACAGCCTGCAAAAATCACGACTCCGCATCATCACCAAGCGACAAAGCACAGCGCGCTAACCGATTGAGCCGCTAAATGCCTAGTATCTCACTAAAATCAAGAGAGAGCGATGCTCAAATATATGGAAACAAAACTAAAGAGAGGAAATAGCGTACCTTTCCTTTTACAGTACCGGTGCTGTCAGAAACTTTCGTAGCTAGTGAGTAAAAGAGTTCGAAGAACCGCTACAAACAAATCAAATGCATTATTCTAAAATCTGACTTATGCTGTTTTCTGACAAATATGCAAATGCTTCCTTACAAATCCACCTGCAATTAGATGTGTTGGAGAGAATGAAGCCGTAGCTCCAGTGGCGCAATCGGTTAGCGCGCCGTACGCGATCACGCGATCACACGATGATTTCTTGGTAGGATGAAGTATAATAAGCGGATGGATGTAAGCTTACATTATATGCTTACATTCATGCAGTACACAAATGGTTCTAATTCACTCCTAAAATGTATGAAAGTTCCCGAAACTAAAATTTATAATGTAGTTATATATTGAAAATCATAGGATAAATATACTGCTGTTTTAATTGATTCAAAGTATCGAAAAGTTAAAAAAAAAAGATCAACCCAACTCAATCGGCGTTTGAATAACGAATTCGTAAAACGAATCAATTTCAATATACAGGGAGTCCTCGACTTACGACGTTGTTACGTTCTCGAGACGCGGTGTAACCCGAATTTCAGTGTAAGTCGGAACATTATACTGCACAGTACATAAATTACTCTATACATAACGTACTGTATTCTAAAGTATGGTACTGTAATAAAATGGACAAATAATGCACAAATGTACAAATATTAAAGTACTTTATTAAAAAAAACAGAAAACAATTCCATATCACATGAATAAAAGCAAATACTGTACGTGTACAGTACAGTCTTATCTTTTATATTTTTTATGGAGTGCGTTCGTAACCTCGAAACAGCGTAAGTCGCGACCGTCGTAACCCGAGGACTCTCTGTATTTTTGTATCCCAGATATTGGAATTGAGCATTTTCTGTGTGAATATAAGTTATTTAAGATAGTATCAATCATAACTAAACTTCATTAGTGTTTACCTGTAATGACCAGCAAACGCTGAGCGATGTAGTCTTCTATTTTTATTATTACTCTATATTTGATTGTACCAAATCACCAATATAACGCGGTGAAATACTCAAATACATACTTGAATACGTCTTGAATCATTGCATGCTGCAGAACGTACAAATAATTCGTTTCGAATTAACCTGCAGTTAACGGGACTGCAACGCCACCTCGCCAGCCCAATGGGTTATAGAAGTGGGATTCCCAAACTTTTTCGTTAGTATTTTGGCGTCCGACTCCTCACTTTAGTACTATATTTAGTTCGATTTTTGTTCTTGTATGACCCAATGTTAGGGTGTCGTTGCTCGATAACCAATGCTGGTTTATCGCGTCCCCTTTCACCCTGAAATGCATTATTTTCCTCTCATTTCTTATCTCGTTCTGTATGTACAGTGTGTATTTCTTATATGGTGATAAAATAAACTACTGATTACTGATTGTTCGAAGTTGCATCAGTCCAGTTACTTGAGGATAATTAGCTACTTCTATATAATAACCAACAAGCTAGAAGGTTAGATGTTGCCTACTTCAAACCAATATACCTAACTGGGGTAGATAACAGCAAGCAAACTACAGAATTATATGTTACGTCTAAAGCCATATTTCTTCAAACTTTGCAAAAGATTACTTAAAGCCACCAGTGAGGATCGAACTCACGACCCCTGGTTTACAAGACCAGTGCTCTAACCTCTGAGCTATGGCGGCTGACGTGACTATCGCGTCGCTGTAAATTAGATAAAGTATGTGCATTACTTGTATTATCTTATATGGAGATAGTTCGCTACTGCTGAATGGTATCTAGCAAGATGGGAGGGTAAACCAAACACAGACTTCAAACCAAATGAACAGACACAACCGTGTTGAGTAAGCCAATCAAAAAGCCCTGACTTGACAGGTTGTGTTTAGAATTTGCTATGATCTGCTGATAGAAGCCCAGAACGCATCCCGGGTGGGACTCAAAGCCTATCCCATGATATTTGATATGCCAATGGCCTTCAAGAAGGCCGGGAGACGCAATTAAGTAAACACCAGCTCAATACTTCAACGGGAACAGAAGTTACTGGGAATGGTAGGAACATGCCCAAACATATAATATAGGGCTGGAGGATGATTTGTATCAAAATAAATTAACAAATTCGGTCTGATTGAAATTGGTGTGAAACAGTGGTGAACGACTGAACGGAGAATTTTTTTATAAACGAAAGTATGTAAACGAAGTCGCTTTATGATCAATTTTTAGTTTTGTGCTGTGGCCCCCTTAAGCTGCTTCGTGGCCCTCTTGGGGGATTGTGCTATCACGAGACTCCCTTCTTTGCCGATTTATTAATGCAGACGCTTTATATTATAAATATTTTGATAAACATTCGTCTACACTTGGTCTGATCACCCTGTATATTGCCAGCAACCGGTAAAATAAGTCAAATTTGTTATTATCAAAGGTGACTTATGTTGTGTCCTGCCCAATATGCAATACCTCATTACCAATCCACCTGCAATTAGGTGAGTAGAGGGCGGGGCGTCGTAGCTCCAGTGGCGCAATCGGTTAGCGCGCCGTACTTATAAGACAGATACGGAGTGATGCGGAGGTTGTGAGTTCGAGCCTCACCTGTAGCAATTTTATCCTTGTGGGTTAAACGCCACGTGTTCTTTAATATTATTTCACTAAAAATATGTTCTTGTGAGATGCTTCGGCAACATTTTACATTTAAAAAGGTTATATTATAATATTGATTGCGCATGTCTATATATAAATTTTGTGGAATTCCGACCGCCTTTATTTCAGGTGTCATCAAATGTTTGTCGGATATAATCGTTTCGTTTCGCGAAAACTTTATGACGTAGGTCTATTACGTCATCACTATATTATTATGATTCACATTTAATTGAAGATAGAACGTATCGCGTACATTAATCAGTGTTCACCGGAATGGAAGGTAGGATCAGTATTCGGTTTGATTGCCTTTCAGTAATTTAATTGTGTCAGGACAACAGAGAATCGAATTCAGCTGACTGCAGACAAACGTGCAGCAATACATGAGTAGAGTAAACTAAAATTTAAATTAATTGTGACAATTGAAAGGGTTGTATTACACCCATGTTAGGGCGCTCCAGAAGTATGTGTTAGCCTACTTTATACCTAATTGTGTAAAACTGTAAAGGAACTGGAACCTATGGGCAGGGGGTATCTTCACTTGGCCAACAGAGACAGTCTCCGAACTCGTAATAGAACTAAAATAAGGAAAATTGGAATAAAAATATTCCCTAACCCTAATCTGGTACACATACCACGGGAGTACCCATGTCAGTCCTGGTGTTGCTAGTTGGGAACAGCACTTGCTCGAATAGCTGGTGGGTCTTACAGATGTTGTGAGTTCAAGCTTCGTCTGAAATCATAACTTGAAGCAAATGTGAGGTCGCTTATCGCGGGGCTCCCCGAACTTTTGAGCTCACGACAGATATTAAAATATTCCACGACCTCAGTTAAGTCGGAATTGCTATGCAAGCGCGATGGTTTTCAATATTTGTGTTTTGAATCAAAAGTCTAAATTAGTACTTTGTGTGAAATTTGTGTACTCTTTGCGACCCCTAACTTGTGTGGGAAACCCTGGTTTATCAGACATGAGAAACCAGGTCAGGTTCAATACATTTTGAGCTATGGCGACTGACAGGATCTATAACGTAAGTGACCAAACTTTTCTAGACTTTGAAAATAGTATTGGAAGCCAAAAGTGAGGACCATGTGTCGAAATTGATTTGACGCGAAGCAGTACTTGAGAAGAATAAAATTGAATTTGAGAATAATTGTGCAAACAGTTGGTTCAGGGGGTGATTGAACCTGTTCTAGGAATGCCAAGCGAACCTTTTCTTATATTTTTAAACGTTAGACGATTGAAGTAAATGGGTTACATGCACCGCAGATGATTCTTCGTTTTATATATGGCGTTATTTATAAGATGCAGAGGAGGTAAAATTTAAAGCGGTAAATGAGAAACATCGGCGCAATGGTCGTGTATTGAAAATAAAAATTGTTTCATGCGAGGCTCGAACTCACAGCTACCGTATTGCCACGGAGTTGTCAATTACAGCATTAGTGATTATTATTGTAACGCATTCGTTTACAGCCGTTACTGCCTATTTTATAGTTTTCGGAGCTGTTGTTCGGCGTTGCATCAGACCAGTTATTTGTTGAATCATACTTGGGAATAGTTAGCTGTCCTATATAATATTCAGCAAACTAGAAGTTTAGATGTTGCGCACTTCAAACCAATAAAACTAACTGGGGTAGATGAAAGCATGCAAAATGCAGAACTTTATGTTACGTCTAAAGCCAAATACGTAACATGAACCGCGTACTCCAAACGACACCAAAATTAAGAGGCGGACGCGTCGCCCGAAAAGTTTACTTGTAGGGTAAACCTAAATTAAAGTTTTAGGACCCTACTTTGAAACAATATAGTATATTCCAGTTAGCGGAATCTACATATATCGAGTTTCCTTTCCAGTTAGGTTTTGGAAAATGCCATCAGTGACGAATGTTATCAGATCTTGTGGGAGTTAGTTAGAAAATGGTTTACAGAGTTTCAAGCCGTACGAGGGAAAAATAAATCAGACCAACAGACAGAGAAGCGCGACAAGGCATTTCTTCATCTTAAAGGTGCTCCAGGTGAGGCTCGAACTCACAACCTCCGCATTGCTCCGTAGCTGTCTTATAAGTACGGCGCGCTAACCGATTGCGCCACTGGAGCTGGCAGTTTTGTCGTAGACATGTGGACTGAGGTATGGCGGCTGGCAAAGCTTTATGCCCAAATTACATAAATATGATTTCCCAATGATGTTTTTTTTTCACAACGACTCTGTTATATTCTATCATTTGTGTACTGTTATGCTAAACAATTAAGCATCAAAATCACAGTTGCAATGTCAAAAACGCACCCTATGTGGGACTCGAACCCACAATTCCTGGCTTGATCACAATCACACCAGATGAGAATAATCAAAATCTAATAAGGTCAAGCCAAATAAGTCAATCATATAAGATTTTCTTCTCATGCTAATAGGTGAACGTAATAAATAAAATCTCAGCACTAACCTAAATGTAATTGGTCTCTTTTTAGACTTCAAAAAATAGTCATAAGCCACCAGTGAGGATCGAACTCAAGAGGCGGCCGGTGTTACCTCAAAATGAGAGAGAATCTCTTCAAACTTTGCAAAACAATAATTAAAGCCACCAGTGAGGATCGAACTCACGACCCCTGGTTTACAAGACCAGTGCTCTAACCACTGAGCTATGGCGGCTGACGTGACTGTGGCGTCGCTGTAAATTATATAAAGTATGTAGATTACTGGTATCGAGCAAGATAGGAGGGTAAACCAAACACAGACTTCAAACCAAATAAACAGATACAACCGTGTTGAGTAAGCCAATCAAAAAGCCCTGACTTGACAGGTTGTGTTTAGAATTTGTTATGATCTGCTGATAGAAGCCCAGAACGCATCCTGAATGGGACTCAAAGCCTATCCCAAGATATTTGATATGCCAATGACCTTCCAGAAGGCAGGAAACGCAATTAAGTAAACACTAGCTAAATACTTTAACGAGAACAAAAGTGACTGGGAATGGTAGGAACATGCCCAAACATATAATATAGGACTGGAGGATGATTTGTATCAAAATAAATTAACAAATTCGGTCGCTGCTGACACTATAAACCCGCAATATTTTTATTTTTCCCTTGTTTTAGGTACCTAGGATAAATTTGTTTGAACTCAGTATGGAATAATACTAGCTCCAATGGCGCGATCGGTTTATAAAAATACCCTTCGACCTATAATTTGGCGACCTTATAGAAAAAACTTTTTTCGTAGTTGCTCAAGAACGGTTGTATATTTTCAAATGTTTTCATATGCTTCGGGACTTCTCCGCTCCAGTGGCGCAATCGGTTAGCGCGCCGTACTTATAAAACAGATACGGAGTGATGCGGAGGTTGTGAGTTCGATCCTCACCTGGAGCAGTTTTGAATTTAGACTCGCGACATACCGGTGAATCTCAGACATTTAGCTGGGCCACACAAAAAAAATAGTGTACACAACGAATTATAATGATAAAGGCAACGAGAAAACGGCGAGTGATTTAAAGCAGCGACAAGAGCAAAATCATGTGTTTTACCCATGTGAGCAGTTTTTTAAACACAAACCGTCGGATCAGAATTTTATGCTTGGTGGTGTTGAACATCAGTCACACTGAATGGCTTGGCTCGGTCAGGTTACGACCCGCAGGGCCGCCTGTTACACAACCCTGGTTAAGTAAGTCCAGCACAAAATAATATTAATCGAATATGAATGTGTTATAGAAGGAATTAGCGACAAGCAAAAGTAGTTCAATCAGAATTAAAAGGGCGTGGAACACACAGGGTTCGATCCGACCTGCTGCGTTAAAGCAATTGAGAATTTGCTCTGCCGGCTATCCTCCGCTCCAGTGGCGCAATCGGTTAGCGCGCTGTACTTATATGACAGTTACGGAGTGGTGCGGAGGTTGTGAGTTCGATCCTCACCTGGAGCACCTGGAACTTCAAACACCAAGCTGGGCCACACAAAAATGTACAACACAACAAATTACGCTAATATAGTTACCGCGAAAACGACGAAAGATTTAACGCAGCGACAAAAACAAAAAACATGTGTTTTTACCCATGAATGCGCCTTTTTAAGCATCAACTGTCGGATAATGATTTTATATCCAATGGGGAAAATCTGAGTAATGACAAGGGCCACACTAAATGGCTTTGCGAACCGGGGCGTGGCCCGCGGGCCGCCTGTTGTCCACCCTGCTTTAAACAATATCATGTTTTTTGAACAAAGGTCATGAATAAAGGTCATTATTCCAAATCTGAATTTAGGATCAATGCTTGTTATTTTAACATAATAATAGAACGGTCAATACCTTAAACCACCATAAACACACTGAAAATAATGTTAGTGACCAAAAATCAATTTCTTGATGAAAGCGATGTGATCTTAGTGTCCAGTAAATAGACTGACTGTTATCATGAAAGGTAGTGAAATAAATTGTCGTCTTTACTAGAGATGACCTTAATCAGAGCTGGTTGAGTCCTGTTGATATCAGAGTACGATGTTCACTACTTTGATTAGGTTAAGTAATTTGGTCAGTGGCGGCGCGTGGTCATTTTGACAACCGGGGCAAGCTACTGCGGGACCAAGTCACCCTACCCTACGGGGACAGGATGAGCGCTGTAAGTTCTCCCATCATTTTATGAGTATAAAAACCATTCCATCGGTAACAACCAATCGGCAAAAGCGACAATTTTTAACGATAAGAAAGTGTCTTTAAAACCGGTCCAAGTCAAGGGATTAATAAATATAGACATAGTTTATTTTGAAACCTCTTTCAAAAGGAAAGGCAATATTTACCCAGATAAATACAATGACATATTAACAGAAACTTCGGGAAAGCAGACAAAACCTAAAATAAGGTTTAAAACGTTACTTTGAAGAAAGGAAAGTTAATGCAAAGATAAGGACATGCGTCGCTCACTCATAGATATATATGCTGCTAGACTTCTACTGCTTGAACATATATGCAACACGCCGCGGTTTCTTGAAAGCAAAATGCTCAATAACGCGCTGATTAAAGTCATGCATCCCAGAAATAACGTCTCTGTGAATGGATAAAACAGCCAAGGAATTTAATCTATCTTGCTTCATTGTGTTTCTGAGATACGTTTTAATACGCTTCAGCGTGCTGAATGTTCGCTCTGCGTCGGCGGAAGAAATAGGCGTCGTCAAAATGATGTCCAGAAACTTTGCAGACGCCGCAAAGGTAGTTACTAGAGTGTTATCTATGAGGAACCCATAGAGCGCGCAAGTTGATGTGATGTTCAAAAAAGTTTGATTGGTGTATATACATCGCAATTCATTTTCCAATTTACCCACGTTTATCATGGGGTAAAATTTGGAGACAGTAGCCAACAAATGGATGGGAAATTAACGTGAAAATTTTGAAAAATTTTTGGGGTTCATCAAAGAGAACGCGGCAAGGTGTTCAGTGCGCAGACGATCGCCTATTTGATTCACCAGAATGTCACAGCATTCCTTTGCAGACAAAATCAAACGCTGCGTTGTTTGCCCGCGGCGTAAAGAAGCACTCCATGTGTCGTCGTATTTTATTGTTTCCCGGATACAAGATACAGCATCGCAGAAGTCTGAATACACGACTGCACAGACGCTCCATCCATTAGCCTTGACTGCAATGCGCCGTATAATACATCCACGTGATAGAATATTGTGGAGAAAAAAGAGAGAAAAAATGAAAACTCACCATCTTCTAGCAGACGCTTTAGACCTGCCGCCTCCCTCACAGAGCGTTCGTCCCAAACCGGAGAGCTCTGAATGCCATTGAAACACTCAATGAGCTCAGACCTAATTTCGGACACGCCCTGCACCACGCGTGATTGGAAGTTCCAACGTGTTGGTGCACAAGCTGGGAGACGGCGGCTACATATCTGGCGAAGGAGGTCAGAGCGCTTCGGCGAAACGAAAAAAAATGAAGAAAACCCCGAAACATTTGCAAAAAATATACGGACGAGAGGGGTATCAAGACACATATTTTTAATAACGAGGTTAAATTGGTGTGCATAACAATGTAAAAAATGCGCATGAGGAAAATCTTCTTTTATATAAACTTGAACACCATGTTTCGACCCACTCATGACTGCCGCGCCGTCATAAGTTTGAGCTATCAATTTTGACTTCGCGTTGTAAGGCTGTAACACTTCTTTCAGTACAGTCGATATCCCGCAAGCCGTGCAAGCAACGATTGGTACAAAGCTGTGAAATCTCTCGGTAGGTTTACCATCTTTCACAAACCGAAAAATCACAGCCAGTTGGGAAACGCACGTGATGTCAGTTGTCTCGTCAGACTGAATCGAAAGGAACTGGCAATTCTCAATTTCCAGAGCCAAATGTTGTAAATAAATTTTATACATTGAGTCGAGCAAATCATTTTGGATATCCTTAGATGTCCATTTCGAAACAGTTGCGGCATCAAGATGATCTCTCAATACTGTATCTAGGGATGCGGTGTATTCCACCATATCCAAAAATACCCCTCTATTAGAAGAGCCAGCCCGTTCATCGTGCCCACGGAGGGACAGCTCGTGACAACCAATGAACTTCAAAACGTCTATCAATCGACCGAGAACATGGCGGTTTTTCTCGACGTTTTGGTTGTGCCGACGAATAGAAACCGCGCGTCCTTCATCCAACTGTGCTGCAATATTAACATTTCCGAATGTTCGGTATTTTACTGCATTGTCCAGATGCTCCATAGAAGATTGATGATCCCTGGCACGCTCGGAAAGATGTTTAAGATCTCTAAAACCAAATTTACACCAACGTGAGTCACGGGCGGTAGCAAAAAGTAGGCAATAAAAACAAAAAAGTGCATTTTTGTCCTCGCTGTAACACAACCATTCGTGTTTTTTATACCAAGTTTCTGCGCAGAATGTACGCCGACGCTTTCCTCCGTCATGGGATTGTTCCAGTGAACAATTTTTTGGTTGATAAGGCCCAGGACGTTGTACCTCTAATTTTTGTTCCAGCGGCAGCTGCGAAAACGGAGTGCGAAGTAGTGCATCAACCTTATTCATTATGAGGTCTAAGGCTAAGAAATGCAAAGCCGGAAAGAAGTGAGGAGCTCAAAAGGAATGTGGAAAATCGAAAGCAAATGGACTAAAGGTCTCTAACTGATTCAAATAGCGAAACAAGCGACAAAAACGAAGGCGAGGAAAGTATCAACTCTTCAAGCAACCAACGAACGAGGAGGAATGCGTGAATATGTCAACACGTTGTTGTAAGAAACGTCGGCATTGTGTCGTCATAATTTCGGGGCTAGCCCCGATGATTTAGTAAAAGAAACAGAAAACAAACGAGACAAACGCGGCGAGTGGAAGATAAAAGAGAGAATACGATATACAATGAGCAACCGGGGCAAAATCGGCGTCGCCCCGTCGACGTTCGGCGAAGGCTTTGCGAGCGAAAAATGAACCATGTCGGGAGAATATGGCTAGTGTAGACAGTCTGTGCAACCGATATTGAGGTATTTTTCGAATATTTTTTATTATACCGAAAAAACAACCGGGGCATTGCCCCGGTTGGCCCTATTGACGCGCCGCCACTGAATTTGGAACATGCCTATAGAGAACATACCTTTTGGGAAGGCGTCCTAGAATAATGAAGGTTTTGAGTACAATAATGTATTTTGGTCACCCTATATATATATTTATTTATGTATCTAAGTATGGGCTTTGTTTAACTAAAATGTAGAAATATCTATAACAAGGATCCTTGACCAGATGCCGAGCAGAGAGCGATGAGTTTAGTTAATATTGAAGTATATAATTCATTGATAGCTATGTCAATAAATCAAAATATCATGTGATGAGATCTACTGAGTCTTGTTGATTGGATAAAATGAATTTAATGTAGTAAAGTATGGAATTTATCGAGTTTTTTATTGCGATCTTTGCTATCGTGTGTGCTATCTTGCTTTGAATAAACAAACGCTAATCAGAGCTGGTTGAAGATGCTTGTGTTTGACAGTGAAGTGTAAAATGAGGCATAGTAGGATGTTAGCTAGAATCGACTTTGGAAAATAGCTGTTTCGAACTCCAAAAATCCGAATGTTTTCACATGGCTTGAAAACTATCCGCTCCAGTGGCGCAATCGGTTAGCGCGCCATACTTATATGACAGTTACGGAGTGATGCGGAGGTTGTGAGTTCGATCCTCACTCGGAGCAATTTTGAATCTTGCATGCCAGACCATCAAATTTAAGTTTGAACAATAGCACGTGAGTCTGATACTGGATACAGCGCAATAATGTCCAAGCCACGATGAACCATTGTTCGCCGTTTCTTTTGTAAAGGTTCGTATAAAATATAGGCCATTGAACACCACTTGGAATCATTCAAATACATATTTTCAGGTTATTTAAGGGTCGATTGATGGCAAGGGTGAGCAATATTTTCCTCACCTAGAGCAACTTATTTGTTTATTACTGCATGTAACCGCAACATCAATGGCTGTTTGGTCCCAACGCTGGTATGAAAAAGCGGCTCCAGTGGCGCAATCGGTTAGCGCGCCGTACTTATGTGACAGAGTGTTGATAAGGGCCACACTAAATAGCTCGACGGGTTGGGTTGTGGCCCGCGGGCCGCCTGTTGAACACCACTGATTTATGGGTATCATTAAATGTGAAGTAGAGAGAATACCAGGATATATACCATGTAAACATTTTGAAATAGAATTAGTAAAAATCGATATCAGTCATCAGGTTTTATCATTCAAAAGGTTCTTGCATGGCTCAGCTTGCGTGGAAAAAATTGCTCCAGGTGAGGCTCGAACTCACAACCTCCGCATCGCTCCGTAGCTGTCATATAAGTACGGCGCGCTAACCGATTGCGCCACTGGAGCGGACAAGTCCCGTAGCATATAAAAACATTCGAAAAAATACAACCGTCCTTTATTTAAATATGTTTCGTACTCAAGCCACAATCTACCACGATGCGTCATGATAAAAGAGTTAAATATTGGTTACCATAGGAAGCGAGTCGAAAGGTTAGTAGTAGAATAGAAGAAGGCCAGCCCGCTCTATTGGCGCGATCTGTTAGTGCGCCGTACTCTCAGGACAGTTACGGAGTGATGCGCGAGGTTGTGAGTTGGAGCCTCACCTGGAGCAACCTATTTGTTTATTACTGTATTGTAACCCCAATATCAATCGCTGATTGGTCCCAACGCTGGTCTGAAAATGCGGCTCCAGTGGCGCAATCGGTTAGCGCACCGTACTTATATGGCAGTTACGGAGTGATGCGGAGGTTGTGAGTTCGAGCCTCACCTGGAGCAACTTATTTGTTTATTACTGCATGTAACCGCAATATCAATCGCTGATTGGTCCCAACGCTTGTCTGAAAATGCGGCTCCAGTGGCGCAATCGGTTAGCGAGCCGTACTTATATGACAGTGACGGAGTGACGCGGAGGTTGTGAGTTCCAGCCTCACCTGGAGGTTTTTTACTTTTGCATGCTAAACCCATCAAAGTACTGTTTAAACAATTGCAAATGAGTCTGATACCGGATGAAACGGTAAATAATTTTAAGCCACGATGCACCATTGTTCGCCGCTTTTTCTGCAGATGTTCGCATAATATATAGGTCAATGTTTACCATTTACAGAGTTTCAGATCATTGAGAGGTTTATTTATAGCGGGGGTTGTGCAATATTTTTTTCCTTTGAAGCATATAAACAACTTCAGACATCCAGTGGGAGCCATACAAAAAGTACACAGCGAATTAAAAATATAGCGACAACCAGACACCGCGGGAAAGGCAAGATAAGGGAATACGGCTATGGTTTACCCTCCCAGGTATAAAAGCACCGGGGAAACTGGATTTACCGCAGCTGCAAGTGCAAAAATGATTATGTATTTTTACCCATGTGAACGGCTAGTCAAACAAACTGTCTAATTAGAATTTTATGCTTGATGGGGAAAATCTGAGTGTTGACAAGGGCCACACTTAATAGCTCGACGGGTTGTGTTGTGGCCCGCGTGCCGCTTGTTGCACGCCCCTGATTTATGAGTATCATTAACTGTGAAGTATAGAAAATATCAGCATATATATCATGTAAACATTTTGAAATCCGATTGCGACCGATTGCGCCACTGGAGCGGACAAGCCCCGAAGCATATGAAAACATTTGAAAAACAAATCCATTCTTGAGCAAATACAAAAAAAGGATTTCCTATAAGATGGCCAAATTATGGGTCGAAGGTTATTCTTACTTCATTTTAAAATCATATATTTATTTATTACGGATTAATTCAGTTGGTTGTTGATCGTTGTTGAAAACCTCAATAAAGGTGAATTCCCAATCTTGATTCAATGAGAGTGAATATATAGTATAGCAAGAAAGAAACCAGAATCGAGCTTTGAACATTAGTTATGTTTCCAACTCAAGCCACACTCTAGCTAATAATCTGCCAGCTCAATACTAAATGTGACGCAATGATACCTATATAGGTGACCCAATATCGCGTAAATGTTGAAATACAAAATTTAAGGGTATTGTGAATAAGTTAAATATTGGTTACCATTGAAAGCGAGTCGAAGAGATAGCAAGAGAATAGGACGACGCCTATCCGCTCCACTGGCGCAATGCCGCAATCGGTTAGCACGCCGTGATTATGAAACAGCTACGAAGTGATGCCGAGGTTGTGAGTTCGAGCCTCGCCTGGAGCGTTATATTCTTGCACGCCAAACCATCAAAGTACTTTTTGAGCAATGGCACGTGACTTTGATACTGGGTGCAGCAGTAAATAATGTCCAAGCCACAATGCACTATTGTTCACCGTCTCTTTTTCAAATGTCCGCATAAAGTATATGTCATTGAATACAATACCACTATTGATAGGGCCGAAATAGGGGTCTCACTAAATATGTAGTAGAGAGAATATTAGAATATATATCACGGTAATATTTGAAATAGAATCATTTATAATCGATGTAGGCCGGAGCGGACAAGTACCGACTTAACTGAAAACATTCGAAAAAATACAACCATTCTTGTATAAATTTGAGTTGGGTTGCGCGAGACTAAGTTCCTATCTTTTCTCTATGCCTTTATGCTAGTGGATCCGTATGCGTATACTGCAAGGATACTGTAGCTGGAATAAACATGACTATTCTATTCAATTAAAGAGTCCAGCTGCACACTAACACAAATGTATTTCTGTAACGTTTCGTCCGACCAGAGTCAGACTTCCTCAGACAAGTTTACAACAATGGCAAGAAATTCAGCAATAACTTATAACCTTTTTTAATTTTGAAATTGGTTCTCACCAGACTAAGCCTTGATTTATGTTTAAATGTTGGTTTACTTCCTCGTGGTTCTCTAAGTGCCCATAATTTCAATTACATTTTGTTACCCATCATTTTTGTAAATGCAATAATAAAACTTTTTTTTTTTTTTTAATTACATCTGAAATGAGCTCCACTGATATTCGTGGTTCTAATCTTCCCATCATTACTTTTACGGCTAAATGCAAATTAAATGTTTATGCATTGTTACGTCATACTTGATTTGATATTTCAAATTCATTTACCAAATTTATTTCTTGCCATTGTTGTAAACTGCTTGTCTGAGGAAGTATGACTTTGGTCGGACGAAACGTTACAGAAATACATTTGTGTTAGTGTGCAGCTGGACTATTTAATTGAATAGAACATTCTTGTATATATTATGTTTCGAACTCAAGCCACAATCTACCTAAATATCTAACGACGCAATGCATAATGTAACATTTTATTACCTGTATAGAAATATAGGTGTCTTGGCCCAATTCCGCGTAAATATTAAAATACTAAGTTTTAGGTCATGATAAAAGACGTAAATATTGGTTACCGTAGGAAGCGAGTCGAAAGGTTAGTAGTAGAATAGGAGGAGGCCAGCCCGCTCCATTGGCGCGATCTGTTAGTGCGCCGTACTTGCAGGACAGTTACGGAGTGATGCGGAGGTTGTGAGTTGAAACCTCACCTGGAGCAACCTGTTTGTTTATTACTGTATTTTAACCCCAACAATAGTGGCAAATTGTTCAGAACGCTGGCTGGAAAGAGGGACTCCAGTGGCGCAATCGGTTAGCGCGCCGTACTTATATGACAGTTACGGAGTGATGCGGAGGTTGTGAGTTCGAGCCTCACCTGGAGCAACTTATTTGTTTATTACTGCATGTAACCGCAACATTAATGGCTGATTGGTCCCAACGCTGGTCTGAAAAAGCGGCTCCAGTGGCGCAATCGGTTAGCGTGCCGTACTTATATGACAGTTACGGAGTGATGCGGAGGTTTTGAGTTCGAGCCTCACCTGGAGCAACTTATTTGTTTATTACTGCATGTAACCGCAACATTAATGGCTGATTGGTCCCAACGCTGGTCTGAAAAAGCGGCTCCAGTGGCGCAATCGGTTAGCGCGCCATACTTATATGACAGTTACGGGGTGATGCGGAGGTTGTGAGTTCAAGCCTCACCTGGAGCAACTTATTTGTTTATTACTGCATGTGACCTCAACATTAGTGGCTGATTGGTCCCAACGCTGGCCTGAAAAGCGGCTCCAGTGGCGCAATCGGTTAGCGCGCCGTACTTATATGACAGTTACGGAGTGATGCGGAGGTTGTGAGTTCGAGCCTCACCTGGAGCAACTTATTTGTTTTTTACTGCATGTGACCTCAACATTAATGGCTGATTGGTCCCAACGCTGGTCTGAAAAAGCGGCTCCAGTGGCGCAATCGGTTAGCGCGCCGTACTTATATGACAGTTACGGAGTGATGCGGAGGTTGTGAGTTCAAGCCTCACCTGGAGCAACTTATTTGTTTATTACTGCATGTGACCTCAACATTAGTGGCTGATTGGTCCCAACGCTGGCCTGAAAAAGCGGCTCCAGTGGCGCAATCGGTTAGCGCGCCGTACTTATATGACAGTTACGGAGTGATGCGGAGGTTGTGAGTTCGAGCCTCACCTGGAGCAACTTATTTGTTTTTTACTGCATGTGACCTCAACATTAATGGCTGATTGGTCCCAACGCTGGCCTGAAAAAGCGGCTCCAGTGGCGCAATCGGTTAGCGCGCCGTACTTATATGACAGTTACGGAGTGATGCGGAGGTTGTGAGTTCGAGCCTCACCTGGAGCAACTTATTTGTTTTTTACTGCATGTGACCTCAACATTAATGGCTGATTGGTCCCAACGCTGGTCTGAAAAAGCGGCTCCAGTGGCGCAATCGGTTAGCGCGCCGTACTTATATGACAGTTACGGAGTGATGCGGAGGTTGTGAGTTCGAGCCTCACCTGGAGCAGCTTATTTGCTTATTACTGCATGTAAACGCAACATCAATGATTGAGTGATGTTGGCAGATTGTTTTAGGACGCTGGCTGGAAAGAGCGGCTCCAGTGGCGCAATCGGTTAGCGCGCCGTACTTATATGACAGTTACGGAGTAATGCGGAGGTTGTGAGTTCGAGCCTCACCTGGAGCAACTTTTTTTCTTTCTTACTGTTTGTAACCTCAACATCAGTGGCAGATTGGTCCCAACGCTTGTCTGAAAAAGCGGCTCCAGTGGCACAATCGGTTAGCGCGCCGTACTTATATGACAGATACGGAGTGATGCGGAGGTTGTGAGTTTGAGCCTCACCTGGAGCAACTTATTTGTTTATTACTGCATGTAACCGCAACATTAATGGCTGATTGGTCCCAACGCTGGTCTGAAAAAGCGGCTCCAGTGGCGCAATCGGTTAGCGCGCCGTACTTATATGACAGTTACGGAGTGATGCGGAGGTTGTGAGTTCGAGTCTCACCTGGAGCAAATTATTTGTTTATTACTGCATGTAACCGCAACATCAATGATTGAGTGATGTTGGCAGATTGTTCAGAACGCTGGCTGGAAAGAGCGGCTCCAGTGGCGCAATCGGTTAGCGCGCCGTACTTATATAACAGTTACGGAGTGATGCGGAGGTTGCGAGTTCGAGCCTAACCTGGAGCAACTTTTTTCTTTATTACTGTTTGTAACCTCAGCATCAGTGACAGATTGGTCCCAACGCTTGTCTGAAAAAGCGGCTCCAGTGGCACAATCGGTTAGCGCGCCGTACTTATATAACAGTTACGGAGTGATGCGGAGGTTGTGAGTTCGAGCCTCACCTGGAGCAATTTTACTCTTGCACGCTAAAAAGTTCTTTTTGAATATTGACACCTGATACTGGGTGCAGCAGAAAAAAATGTCCAAGCAACGATGCGCCATTGTTCGCCGTTTCTTTTGCAAATGTTCGGTTAGAATATGTGAAAAACTGTCTAATTAAAATTTTACACTTGATGGGGAAAATCTGACTGTTGACAAAAAATACTTTAAATAGCTTAGCGGGGCAAGTTGCCTGTTGCACACTCCTGATTTATTAGTACCATTATTTTGAATTAGAGAGAATATCAGTATTTATATCATGAAATGAATATCATGAATATAGGTGTCTTGGCCCAATACCGCGCAAATATTAAAATACTAAGTTTTAGGTCATGATAAAAGATGTAAATATTGGTTACCATAGGAAGCGCGTCGAAATGTTAGCAGGGTAATAGTATTGCGCCTGCCCGCTCCAGTGGCGCAATCGGTTAGCGCGCCGTACTTATATGACAGATACGGAGTGATGCGGAAGTTGTGAGTTTGAGCTTCACCTGGAGCAACTTTATTTCATGCAAGCTCAGCCTTAAAAAAATGGAACGATAGCACCTGATTAACCTATATCCACTTTTACTATTCTATTTCTAAATGTCAGCATGATCTATATTTTGGTTACAATCAAGTAAAATAACCTTCGATCTATATTTTGTGCTTCAAGAAAAACTTTCTTCAGTATTTGCTCACGAATGGTTATGTTTTTTCAAATGTTTTCATATGACTTCTAACCTGTCCGCTCCAGTGGCGCAATCGGTTAGCGCGCCGTACGTATATGATAGATACGGAGTGATGCGGAGGTTGTGAGTTCGAGCCTCACCTGGAGCAGTTTTGACCCCCACAATTGACATTTATAAAATATGAACCTGATGTCTATTGGTTGCATAAACAAAATGTTTGCAAATGGCCTTCCGTAAAGCAATTTATCTTGTACGTGTGAATATACCTTTTTATTAATTAATCTCTGGATTGCTTCTCCCTGCTCATGTTCCTCAGTTCATAGTCGAGCCGTTTTAAACTTGTTGTTATGGGTAGAATCGATTTACAAGTATTAATTATTATAGATGAGATTGCTGACAAGAAAAATAAATCATCATAAAACTGCCTTAAGTATTAGCCGAACGAAACTTTCTGTTGGATTGTTCCGTTAATGTTTGCTTACCTAGATGCATTTAAAAGCAGTAAAAGTTTTGGGTTTTTCTTTCAGAACAGCGCATAGCGTAATTATTATAGTAGAGACTGCTGATAAGAAAATATTATAAACCTGGTTTTAGTAATTATGAGTTGAGCGAAAACAAATGATGCGCATTTAACGAATGTTGACGCATAAGATCATGAACATTGTAGAATCGTGGTAGCTTTATGAACACATAAGAATAATGATTAAATTGGTGATTTGAACATAGTGGAAAAGTTCATCGTTTCAATTATGTGTTCGTCATATATATGCTTGTTTATCTTTTTTTTAATTTATTAATACCACAATATAGTCATCCAATAACTGTGAATCCTATATATACCAGTTAAGTTTGGGGGAGGCCGTGGTTCGTATTATAAATAGACCATCTTATCGGCTTTCCTCTACACGGGATAAATATTAAAATCCGATCTTTAGTTATTACTTATCGATCTTAAGATCGGTGAGCATGTTGATAGGTATTTGTCTGTCTGTCTGTCTGTGTTTTTTTGTTTGTCTGTTAGATGAACGCGATATCTCACGAAGGCGAGGTTGAATCTGCTCCAAATCTGTGCATTCATCATATCTCGGACCAGAAGCCTATTGATTTTGGATGAATTATGTCGTATAATTAGCGAGTTATTAATTAATTAGTGATGGGACACGCGGTGTCACTATAGAGTCATGAATCGAAACCGCAGTTTCGATCGATAAGTCTTCGGTCTCCGACCGATATTCTCGTTCGATTGTTGGTCTTTACTCAATCCAATTTGTTCTTCATGGAACATGTTTTTCAGTAGTAATGAAATATTAATACGTGTTGATCAGATTTGTGTCCCCGTCTATGAAGATCTAGATAAGATCTTTACATTGTATAAGCCGTCTTGTTCCTTACCTTTCCCCCGGATAATTATAATCTAATTTGTCTTTGTGGATTTAGATAACATCTTTACATTGTAAAAGCGGCAATAGCGTTTGCGAAACACGTTATTCAGTCGAATTATGTATGGATCTAATTTGTCTTTGTCGATTTACATAAGCTCTTTACATTGTAAAGTCGGAAGAGCTTATCAGCACTAGATATGGATAATTTGGTCCTAATTTACGGTTATTGGAGCTATACGCTGCGGCTCATTAGCATGAACAGATTGTGTCATGGGGACCTCCAGAAGTATGTGCACCAAGATGGCGCACAACCTGAACATAGTATGTGTACCAGGTTAGGGTTCAGGTTGTGAGCCATGTTCATGCACATACTTCGGGAGCGCCTGTCATAGTGGTTACAATTGTTCCAGATTAAGCTCAACCTTAAAACATTCGCATCCAGTCTCCTCTTCAGTTCTCAGTTTAGAATGAAGAGGGTCTCCAAATCTAGGGGTTGATAAACATTTAGTTATTATCGATAACTAAAACTATTTGACCGTGGACACTCTCCTTTAATATCCATTCACCTATCTTTCATAAGTTCTCACAAAATTTTAATCGCGAGTTTCAACTGAATATATAAATTGTAAAATAATTCTTTGTTTAGTTCAGGGGTCGGCAAACTTTCGTCGTTCGCGGGTCAAAATTAACGGTTGCATGTCATTGGCGGGCCGCACATATTTTTGAAAAGTTAAAAACCGAAGGAATGGCCAATGAATCACATTTTTTCACTCAGATTTCAGTTAAGTTTCAAGCAGTGCGCGAAGACTGATTATTTGAATATTTTCTGAGTCATTAAACCATTTGCACACAGCATCAACTTTTTTACGTTCTGTTGCCATTTGTCTAATTATATTCAATTATAGGCTCATTAAACGAGTCATTGTGAATTATATACTTGTTAGGTTATAATACATTTTAGTGTCTCAAAACAAATTCTGTTACGTAAAGATTATAATCGTCAATACAGCTGTTTTGTTAATATAATTCAGGGAAGCGCCGCGGGCCGGATTATATTGTCGGCCGTAGTTTGCCGACCCCTGGTTTAGTTGTTCAATCCAATTTGTTCTTCACTAAACTTGTTGTTCTGTAGTAAATAAATGTTGATACGTGTTGATTTCTGTTTTTGTCTCTGTGGATTTAGATAAGAAATTTACATTGTAAAAGCGCAATAGCTTAGTAGCCCGAAACAATGACCGTACATTTGAGCCCATGCGTATATCCACAGGTTCAATCTATATGCGGGTGCTAAAACCCATGGGTTAGGGTTAGTATGGTTTTAACTATCCGTGAAACAAAAAAAATTCCATAGGTGCAATAGCATACAGGTGCAATTGTCATGGGTTCAAATGTACGTGGGTTCAAATGTAATGGAACCGCCCGAAACATGAATAAAACAAACCAAATTCCCCGATTAAAACCATGGTATATAATGTATTATTTCGCTGATATTGATTGCAAAACCTCTACATGTGTTTTCAGAAACGATCAATATCTTTTCGTACAACGACTAACGAATCCTGTGCCCGACATGGACTGGTAACCGGACAAGAGGCCGTGGTTCATCTTATTAACCCGTCACATCTGTTTTCCTCTCCCCGGGATGAATATGAAAATTATATGCTTTTGAATTAGTTGTTACTTATCGATTTTAATCGGTAAGTATGTTGATAGGTATTTGTCTGTTTGTCTGTCTGCTTGTCTGTTAGATGCACGCGATATCTCACGAAAGCAATATTAAATCTGCTCCATGTTTTGCATGTGCATTCATCATATGTCGGACCAGAATCCTATTGATTTTGGATGAATTATGTCGTATAATTAGCGAATTATTATTTAATTAGTGATGGGACACAAGGTGTCACTATGAAGTAAGAGCGCTGTTTTGGGGATCCCCTAACTTTCGATCGATAAGTCTTCGGCCTCTAACCGATATTCTCCTTTGGTTTTTGACCGTTCTTCAATAAACATGTTATTTGGTAGTAATATTGATATATTAATATACATTGATCTGATTTCGTTTCTGTGGAATTAGATAAGATCTTTACATTGTAGAACCGGGATAGCCTATTAACACAGAACATAACTTGGTCGCGTTTCCAAATTTAGAGGGTGGTAAATATTTTGCTCAGTTGGTTTTTGAACTTATTATTCAGTAGGTATGAGCTATTAAATACGTATTGATCTAATTTGTCTCTGTGAATTTTTAGAAGATCTCTACTTTGTAAAAGCGGAATAGCTTATAAAAACGAAACATGAATAAGAGAGACAAATTGCTATATAAAAAGATGTGTGTATTTCACTCGATTTCACTGTCATTGAATCAATCCATGCATCTGAAACAAAAAGATGGCTAACTAACCTCATACCCGACATGGACTAATAACCAGAGAAGAGGCCGTAGTTCTTCATATAATTGAGCCGTCTTATATGTTTTTTCTTCCCAGACTATTTATTAAAATCCTATCCTTGTAGATCAATTGTTCGGTTCGTTTTTGGTCGCTGTTAAATCCAATTTGGTATTCACGAAACATGTTATTAAGTAGTAATGAAATATTAATATACATTGATGTAATTTGTCTCTGTGGATTTAGATAAGATATTTACATTGTAAATGCGGAAAAGAATGTTAAAACAAAACATGAATAAAAAAGTCAAATCAATATATTGGAAAAAAGATTTATATTTTGCTTTATTTCACGGTTATTGCAGCTGCGACTCAGTAATTTGTACAGATGATAGTCACGGTGGTTAAAAACTCCCAACATTCGCAACCAGTATGTTACCCAGTTTTTCATTTTCGTGGGAATTTGAGGGGATGTTAAATATTTTGCTATTATCGATAAATAGGACAATTTGGTCTAATGGTTAAAATCGTTCCAGATGAAGCTCGAACTCACAACATCAGCATCTAGTATTCTCCCCAAATTTCATTTTAGGGGTTCAAATTTAGGTGTCGGTAAATATTTCTCGATGAATAAAACTATTTGGTCGTGGACACTCTCCCAGACTATCCATCTATTTTTCAGAACTTCCCACAAAATATAAATATCGGGTCTTTATTTCCAGATCTCAACTTTTTATATAAATTGTATGCTAGTTGTTCGTTTGGTTGTTTGACTGAATTTGTTCAGTAGCAATATACTCAATATATATATTGATCCAATTCGTCTTTGTGAATTTAGATAGGATCTTTAGTCTTTATATTGTAAAAGCGGAATAGCTTATTACCACAAAACATGAATAATATAATCAAATCCATATATAAAAACATGAGAAATCCTTTTTTGCTCTATTTCACGGTTATTGGACTATAATCTACGGGTCAATAGTTTGGACAGACGTTATGGTGGTTAAAATTGTTCCAGGTGAGGCTCGAACTCCCAACATCCGCATCCAGTATGCTCCCACGATTTATCATTTTAGGGGGGATTTAGGGAGTGTTAATACTTGCTATTATGAATAAATATACCTTTTTGATCGAGGACACTTTGCCAGACTATCCATTTATCTTCCATAAGTTCCCACAAATATAAGTTGCGGGTCTATTTTTTAAAATATTAACTTATTATATAAATTATACACCAGTTGTCTGTTTGGTTGTGTTGATTGTTGATCAATTCAATTTGTTCTTCACGAAACATGTTATTCAATAGTAATAAAATAGTATTACGTGTTGATCTGATTCGTGTCTTTGTCGCTGTAGATTTAAATAAAATCTCTACATTGTGAAGCCGGAATAGCTTATTAAAACGAAACATGAATAAAATAGACAAATTCCCAGATTGAAAGCATGGCGTATAAATTATTTCACTATTATTGATTTGAAATCGGGATTTGTCCTCGCGTGTGTTTTCAGAAACGGTCAATAACCAACCGTCTAATGTTAACTAATCCCCTAACGAGAGTTTGTGCCATATAATTAGGCCGTCTTATCTGCTTACTTTTCTCTGGGCTAATTATTAAAATCTTATTCTATCCTCCAACCATCAATGTTTTTAAACAGCAAAAATATTATCGATTTTATTGATCGATTCATTATATATTCTCACGACGTTGAAATATTTAATAGTTGGCATCAGAAATCGATATTCTAAAAATCAAAATCATTTTCATGTAATTAGCAAGACTCATCAATAGTTACGTATTTACATCGCATTTATTCCGCGGACATAAGTAAATATTGGTCGCCATTGTTGGTACAATGAGAAATTCGCGTTATGCAGTCACTAGGCAGTCGCCCCGGGAAACAGAAGCAAATATTTTACTATTACTTTAATTTATTCATTCTCATGTATAACAACATTTATAATTTGTTTATCTCCCGAATTATTTTCGAAGTTAGGTATTAGGAGCATCGTTTTCAGAAACTCGCCCGGGCATCAGAAACGACCCAGTTGGGAAGTAATGAAGATCTTAGCAAATTATGGCGACGAGTAATTGCTAAGGTTCCATCGATATATGCTCATCTGCATCGTAGTTTTTTGAAGCTTTTTCCGCAGTGTTTACATAGAAATAATAATAATTTAATTGATTTTCTTGCAGTGTAAACATTGTTAGTATTTAAAAATCAATTTCCTAAAATGAAACGTTTGCGAAACTCGAAGAAAGAAAGGCTTTATTCTTATTTGAATATGATAAGGTACGGGCGTATTTTGCCATAATGTCAGAATAATTGGAGAACGGTAATTCTACTTAACGTAACGTTTAGCCAGTTTGTTTCCTAGCTTTTCATTTTGGGAGGGAGGTGTCTCCAAATTCAAGAGGTGGTAGATATTCTGTAATTAGTAATAAAACTATTTGTGGTGTATGAAAATATTTTATGTATTTGAGTGATCATCTTATATAAGCCATTTTCTGGATATTCAAATACAATTTTATTTACAGTAAGAATTAAAGTGTGGACATCTCAAATTTAGAGATGGAGGGTTGAAATTGTAAGGGGATGTCCACCCCCTATAGTTGGGGGGGGAATTACCTGCGTTTGCGAAATTCCAGGGTAATTTTTTTATGCGGCTTCTGTGACCAAGTGATTTGAAAAATAACGCTAATGAAGTATGATTTTTACATATGGATTAAGTAACTTTTAATGGCATTTAATGGTAGCCGTAAATTTGCTGTGATGAGTTTCTTTTACTTTTAAGTGTTAACTTACTTGGAGCGAATAATGGCAAAAAAAAAATAAACTTAATTATAAACTTTTAGTTCAAACCTTTTTCATCACGACAGATCTAAATATAAAGGACATATTGGTTAGGAATGCACGCCCGTCATGCTCCCGGTCCATAGACCTGGCCAAAGAAGCAAGTTAGCGGCAATTGCAGTGGGAAATAAATTCTAATAAATGTGAACACCCTTTTACCCTATTCTTGACAGCCATGTAACTCTGTAAAGAGATCAGTGGCTGGCTGCCTTTATCTGGCCTTGTTAGGTACGAGTGAGCGTCGTATTACTGCTCTAAGAAAAATAAAAAAAATTGCGCCCGCCCTCCCAAAAATATTGAATTTGGCTGCCCTCTCTTTATATAAGATTAGATATAATAGCTACATGCGATAAGCGTCTCATAAAAAAACATATATTATACAAGTCGGTAATAATGTCATCTATTTTTTGTGAAGATAACTTGATAGGTAATATCAAAAATTGATCTTTGTTTAGCACATGGGTCTCAAACTAAATTTACCCAGGGACCACCGGAGGCACAAAACAAGTTGAACATTTATTGAAAAAATTAAGACTGAAAAAAAAATAACGGAAGATAACTAACATTAAACTTTCATACTAAGAAGGGGCCACAAACTATCGTCCTGCGGGCCGAAATTGGCCCCCGGGCCAATTTCTTGGGATAAATACTAGGGATTAGTAATGTTTTGATAATATAGATTTCTCATTGGCGAACGTTTTCTGTAAGCAACTTTTTTTAAATCTTACACTAATAATTCTGATAATGGTCTTAGTAACTCTTAACATTTAGGTGTGACACCTTGCTTAGAGTGAAGTGTTATGAGAAGGAATGTAAAACGAAAAGGTGTATGTGTCACGGATTTTAATGTTTGTGTTGATATATTTTATATTGCTCTGAATGCTATTTCCCAAACCCTTGATTTAGGCAGTTTAGGCCAGGTCTAGACTCTACCCACACTGTAGAAAAAATTGTAATTTTACAGCCATTTCTTTGTAAAAAAAAATACGCCTCTACCCATCACCCACGAGGTGTAAGATAAAATAGTTTTTGCTCTCTTCTTGTCGGGAAAGGCTGTGCGTCGGTGGCTTTTGAGTTGTGTTTGCTGTCATTATTGTTGTCATAAGTGTGGAGTTGCCGTACAATTGAATAAACAATTAATCCGGAATATAGATTTTTTGGAACTATTTACACACAGTAGTCCGGCGTCTGGCCCGGTTAGCAGTTCATGTCGGGTATGGGGTTAGTAAGGCTGTTATTTGTTTCAGATGCATGGACTTGATTTAATCAATGCGATACCTGAACCCATTTTTTTTCAAGGTAGCGATCATAACCCCGCTGAATGTTTCAATGTAAATGTAAACAGTTTTGAAATGCCATTGGTTTAATACTGCACGATTTTTCGAAAAACGTTCCATTTCACTTTAAGACCTTTAGTGTCTGTTGCTTTAGTTGGTAATATATTTTTATTTGTGAATTAAATTTTTGTTCCTAAGCTTTGGAAACATGCGATACTTCCCACTCACGGAACCCTATCAGCCATGAATCGAGATCACAAGTCAAAGTTTGCAAAAAAAAATCATAATTATATATATATATATATATATATCACCGTAATTAAGCTACCAGTGCCTTTTCCATGAATAAGTCGATCTGGCACACATTCCAAATCAATATACTTTATTTCACTGAACATAATTCGATTACTCGAAACATCGCCATTCACAGTCCACCGCATGTTTGGTAATTTGAGCATTTTGTGACAAGTTCGGAACTCGGTATAGATAAGCAGTGTTTTTTTAGCAAAAATGGATTGATTTTCGTAATGAACTTAAAAGTGAGGTGAAAAAACACACAGTTTGCGAACTAGACCAGGCTATTTTTTTGTTCGTTTGTTGGTAATATATCTTAGAGTTTTATTACTTATCGATTTTAATCGGTAAGTATGTTGATAGGTATTTGTCTGTCTGTATGTCTGTCTGTCTGTTAGATACACGCGATATCTCACGAAAGCTTGAATCTGCTCCAAATTTTGCATGTGCATTCATCTTATCTCGGACCAGAAGCCTATTGATTTTGGATAAATTATGTCGTAAAATTAGCGAGTTATTGCTTAATTAATGATGGGACACACGGTGTCACTATGGAATAAGAGCGCATGAATCGAAACCGCAGTTTCTGTTTTGAGGGCTCCCCTAACTTTCGATCGATAAGTCTTCGGTCTCTGACCGACATTCTCGTTATATCTTTGAGGTTATGTGTGTACGTGTGTGTGTATGGATTCATTTAATACTTTTAAGTCAGTGAACACGTACTACTTCTCTTGCCAACACTTTTTAAATACTGCACTTTTTAAGCCTTACTAGCCGATAATATTTGTTTGTTTTTACCAACTATTTTATCGTACGACGTAAGGCTAAGAAGAAACGGGACTGACGTCACAGATTGCGCAACACGATTAACCATCGGTAATCAACACTTTTGCAGTGTGGCGTAATATGTGTTCTTTGTTTAACAGCTGTTTTGACACAATATCGCAATTATTTTTGCTTTTCAGGATCCATAAGTGAATGTTATAAATTTCTTGTTTCTCATGAACTTAATGCATTCTGGAACACTGTCCGGGCCCCGCATCCGCTTTAGGGGGCTCTCACAATTTGATGAATGTAATGAGAAATGTAAAATGACGGTAAAATCACGTTATAAAGGAATTTTTTGTTTTAAATATTTGAACTCAATGAAGCTTCTAACAGACATCATTGACAACCCGTCTGTCATCGTCAAGTCAATCAATCAAAATGACATGTGTTTGTCATCCGATACTTGTTTTGTCTTCGTCACAATGCAATGAAGAATTGTATGAAATCACAATCAGCAGACAACTTGTTCGCCGCTTTGAAAGATGTCATTTTTAATGATGATAAACAACCATTTATCGAAGTTTTGTGAAGGCCGCCATGTGAAAGTGAAGAGAACAATTGTTGTAATTAAAAAACAACGTCACAGACACATTTAAATTACGTTGTTATGACATTGTGTTATGTTAAAGTAGCGCAAATTCGCGTCTCTTGTTGTAGTTACTAACCCACTTGGTTTAGGGTAGGATTTCCTATTTATCTTGGAATAACGATAGGATGACTGACGCCCTCTCGCTCAGATATCAGTTCCCATTGGAAATTGGTAAATGCCCCGTAAATCAATATACACAGAATTTCAAGGCATGAGCCACTGTAACCGGTAGAGCTGGACATTTTTGAATACTTGATGATTTCAGAATCGAATCGAATTTTTTTATTTTTTTCGAATAGAATCGATCTCGAATACTTGGAAGTAATTTGAACTTTACAACGACGTAGTTATGTGTGACTTTTATTTCATCACAATGGCTTCTCATAACACATAAATAAATGAAAACATAGAATCCATCACTTAGTTAGTCAGTTCACGGAGCTGTCACACACAATAAGAAGAATGTTTAATCAATAACTCCATGGGAAGGAAAGAGTCATATGTCAGATTTGCATTTTTTTTAAATGGCTCCGATGAAAAAATTAGGAATTCACCTCGGCCTTTGGCGGACAAAAAAGACGACAATTTGAAAATTTCGTCTGAACCGATTCAAATAATAACGTAAACGTAATTCGAACGTACCGGCGCGGGGTTACGCGAAACACAAAACGGACATAAATATATTCACCAAAAATTTTTGGCGCTCCAGAAGTGTGTGTACCAATATGGAGGTAACTAATTTTGTTTGCCTACCTCTACATCAAGTTGTGTAAAGGGACTGGGGGCGGGGGGTATATTACCTTGGCTAACACAAACAGTCCCCGACTCGTAATAGAACTAAAATAAGGAAAATTGGAATAAAATTATGCCCTAACCTGGACACACTCTACGGAAGTACTGGATTTTAAACCTACAAACCCACACAAGATAATCAGCGGCGGGTGGCAAGCCTGTTCCAGGACAATTTCGATTCCTCGAAATTATTTAAACTATCATATTTTTTTTTTGAGTCATCGGCTATGCTTCCAATGAAATAAATATAAAAATCTTTTGCTATCGCAAATAGGCCAAGTCGAAGTAAATTTTACCTAAGCTTTGGGGGTTTGGAAAATTTGAAATATTTGTCACGTGACGCATTTTTTTATACTTTGAGTCGTAATTTACGTGACCGTGGTCAGCTTTGCGTCTACCCGGAAACCGGAAGGATTACTGAATGACATTCCTACGTTGTGTGCGTAAAATATGTTTTGAAGCATTGTGACTTCTTGTTCTATTGTAATGTACATAATGTATCAAATTTCTGAATTGTGACAAAACATTACCCTATTGTTTTTTCATTCACAATGAAGGAAGCTTGGGCCATTCATGAAAAAGTATCAAGTTTCGAGCTTTATCTCTGCCCCATATTTAAACGTTTTCTAAAAAATCCTGTTTTGCTAAAACTGTCAAAATCATTGCAGAATAGTATTTAATTGTGATTGATTGACGGATTGGATTGCCTTTTTTAATTGGCTGATTGTATTTATATTGCAGATTGTCGTCAAGAAACGTTACAGAAATACATTTGTGTTAGTGTGCAGCAAGACTCTTGAATCAAATAGTATAGTCTTATGTATTTTTGCCAAAGCATCCTTGCGTTACGCGTATACGGATCCACTTCCACAAAGGCACAGAGCAAAGAAAGGTAGTCAGTCTTGCGTAAGAAGAATTTTAGTGTCGGAATTTAGAAGTTTATTACGAATCAGGAGGCCAAATATTGTAATTGTAGGAGAGAGAGATTTTATTATCACTAACAAGTCATTACATTTGAAGCATTTGATACAGAAAAAATAGTTAAACAATAATTGATTGATTAATATTTGTGAGGGTTAGTTACCTCCATATTGGTACACATATTTCTCGAGCGCCAGAAATCATTTAGATGCTGACATGAGCAAACTACGGCCAGTTGGGTGAATCAACCTGGCCCGCATGATGCTGCCACAACCAAACTAAAACCAAATTTCGATGTTTTATCTGTAAAATCCCTCGAGGAGTTTGTTAAGATTGCGATTGAATTTAGTTCTGGCACGAGACTTATTGTTTTCCACTTGCTTTTGTAACACTGTAAATATTGTTCATAAAATATAACTTTTGACTTAACATGGCCCGTCAATCTAGGTGGGCAAAATTTTTGGCTCCTGGTCCAAAAACTTTGCCCACCCTTGAGATATAGCATCAGCGATGAAATATAGTTGAAATAGAAATAAAATGTATATGTGTGTATTATCGGGGCAGAGCTTCTTTAACTGTTGCCGAGGCCTAGATAATAATAATAACCGGAAATTGGGATTTTGGGACCTCCTGAAGTATGCGCACCAAGATGGCGCACAACCTGAACTCAGGTGGTGTACCAGGTTAGGGTTCAGGTTGTGCGACATCTTGGTGCGCATACTTCGCGAGTACCGGATTTTGTTATGAGAAGTGGATTCGTCATTACATGCAATTATTACCTTTAAGCTAGGTACGAAATCGCGATTAAAGTAACTTACGTGCATTGTGTATACAGTACTTGGATCTTTTGTACAAAGCCCCCGTCAGTAATGCAAAAATGTGATACCCATGTGATACCCACCACGTTTAAAAATAACAGATTAGGAATTATCCGGTTTGAGTTTTAATTTGAGTTTTAATTTTAACAATTATTTGAAAATTCGAATTTCCAGCGAGACATATCGATTAATATTATCCCGATGGGCTACGATATTTCTTACTCTCATCTCGGATTTGAATATGTCTTCAAAGTCGATCAAAATTTGATTGTCGATGTAGCTGATTGAATAAACCGATGTCTGTCTCAATGCTGTCGATATTTAGGTGTTTTTGCAAGTTTTGAAAGTGTATTTACATTGCCCTTCTCTGGCACATAGCAAGGCTTTTATGGATATCGAATTTTATGCCTTCAATAAAGAATGTCGCGTTCACTGAAAGTAGTTTTTGATGCAAATTAAACTATTAATATTCCATAGACAACACCGTTGAATTTGAAAACTAAATCTAAACTACAAAACTAGACATATCAGAATTAAAATCTGTAAATTCAGAATAGTTGAATCCCATGTTAACAACTGCGTGTGAACGATTGATTGAGCAATTATGAAATCATCAAAGCTCATTAAACAGAACAAAAATATTGTTATGATATCACCACAGTTAAACTTGTGGGTAGGAATTTCGAATTTGATTTTCTTTTTCTCACTAAGAGATAGAAAATTCCAAATAAGTTCGGCATTCGAGACTTTCTACGTTTCAATTTATAATTTTGATTCTAATAGTCATATAATTTTATGCCTTCAATTAAGAATGTCTCGTTCTTTGGGAAAAATTACAATAAGATTTTCTAGGTTCCCAGACTTTTCAAAATCTCGGTCTTGCCGCCCCATTTTCACTGCCTGACAGTCATCAACGGTGACCTTTTTCTTTGTTTATAAAAACTCTAACTTGATATTTTATTTAATTTAAGGTAATTTTGTGTGTAGTTAGTTTGTTTAATGTATTGTATATAGTCAAAGTCGCGAGTTATATCGCGTAATAATATTATATTATGATGTCATATTTGTATTTGCTTTGAGATTATGTTATTAGGGATTTTCTTGAAATTAGCTGAGATCAAGTTAAAATTAAATTGAAGTGTGACACGGGGCTTCCAAGGTATTGCGCAAGATGGCGCTCAGCCATTGATATTATTTGTCAAATTCAACAATATCATTTGGAAATTGTTTTTTTCTCGAAACTTTATTTATGTCACTAATAATTGTAAGTTTTGGCGAAAATTTAAAATATGGTTTTTCTAAATAGAAAACTTTAAGTCAAATTTCTGTTTTAATTCAATTTTCTCGTTTTTCACTCATATATTTTAAGTCATTTTATTCCTAAAATTAAATTATTGGTCTTATTCAATTTCCAACTCCTATTAAAAATTGAAGAAAAACATTCTGTTTTGTTTACAGTTTCAAGTAAAAAAAGTAAGATTTCGAACGATTGAAAAAGATCATCGGGCGACAAAAATTTCATTCTAATACTTGAAATGATTTTGTTTTGACATAAAACATCTTGTACAATGATTATCATTCTATCTCTCGTTGAATGATATTTATCAGGTTTAGGTTTAAGTACCTAAACCCCAATACTCGGGTCCAGTTGAGTTTAAAGTCGGGTCAATCACTGAGTAAGTCTCACTGGCGAAGACCGAGCACGCCAGTGGTAGGACGCAACCTGTCAAAACCTTCGCAAAAAGGACTTCAAACTGACAGGGTTTCTTGGAGGTGTTATTATGTGCCTTATTTATTTACCAGACCTACGTTTGGTTCAAACAACTGCATGTCAAATATTAGGGTTGTGAACATTTTGGTGTATGTTCCAGTTGCAACGCTCGATTACTCTTACTATCAGATTGTACAAACACATCTTTTAAACAACACCCCCGCCATACAAAAACGTAAACGCTCAAACTAAGAAAATTAGTAATTATTTAGTTAGGGTTAGGGTTGCAGATTTCCCTGAATATTTAAATTTTCAATTCATTCATCCATTACTAACCCGAACCCGAACTTAATATTTACTAATTTTCATTTCCAAAAGTCGCGGGGTTGTTTAACTCAAATCTCACATTATTGCATTAGTGGCGGAGGCTCCGTACAAAGGATCCAAAACAAAAGTTGTGTAAGATCTGAGCCATTTATTTTAATATTAAAGCATAATTGGCCATGGCTTCAAGTCTATACGCAACTCCCGGGGGTGCTTGGACATCAATGCAATCTTTCAGTCACAAACAAATTACGCTCCTGCAAAGGCCTATCAAACGTCATTTGTTTAAAAATAAGCGTTCTTAATTTCATTTAAGCATGCTATAATAACTGTTTCTAGTCTGTAGAAGGATTAATATCCTGGGTGGAAGTTTAGTGACGTCATACTTTTATTGACGTCATCAAATTTGTACGTCAGCTTTGTGCTATATTGATAAGACTTCACTCTCGTCACGTTTAAGTTTAGCGTGACGTCATATTTTTAATGACATCATCAAACTTATACGTCAGCTTTATTCTATATTGATAAGGTTTCAATCTCACCACGATAGCTGTATCACAGGAGGTAAATGCGCTTTTAGTTTGAAAACATTGCTTTAAGTCTCCAAATTTGTCACTTCACATGATTGATTGTACGGCAGACTTTAATGTTTGTATTAGTGGCGGGAATGTTTTTCTCAAAGCTTGCATTTTTGCATTATTTTCTTTTCTACAAAATTTGTGTAATATTTGATCTATTAATTTTAGTATTAAAGCACAATTGGTCGTGACTTCAAGTCTATACGCAACTCCCAAGGGTACTTGGACATCGATACAATCTTTCGATCACAAACAAATTACGCCCGAACAAAGGGCCTTCGCGCGTCATTTGTTTAAAAATAATTACCATTTATGCATGCAATAATAACTGTTTGTAGTCCGTAGAAGGATTTGTAGTCTCGGTGAAATTTTAGTGACGTCATACTTTTAATGACGTTATCAAAGTTATACGTCAGCTTAGTGCTACACTCTCGCCACGATAGCCGTATCACAGGAAATAAATGCGCCGTGAGTTTGAAAACATTGCGAACCTCTGCAAACTGCACTACGCCATTAAGTGTCTAAATTTATCACTTTACGTAATCGAATTGCATAGTGCAGTTTGCAGACTTAAAAGCAGGATATTAACTTGACATAGTCTAGTTTATTCTAACCTACTTAAAACAAACAAAATCGAAAAAAATAGTGGTGGGCCATTAACAGGATAGTGCCCTTACCCCAGTTATTCCAATCTGACCTAAGACCTGGCAGGGAAAACACGCCCGAGCAAAGACTCATCGAACGTCACTTGTTTAAAAATGAGCGTTATAATCACTATTTATTATAATCACTTCATATTTCCTATGGCGTCATCAAATGTATACGTCAGAGCACAGAAACAACATCAACTATCGCATTGGTTAATTGTGCATATATCATAAATCGTTATCTTGTCGTAATTTTATGCTGATGGAGTTGTCTTTTCTTTTTATTGCGTTGCGATTTATACATGGTGATCCCTCAAAATACGAAACGCAAAAATTTCTTTATCACTGATGGGAAAATGAAAAAAAATTATTGAACACTTGAACTTCTGTGTATAATTGTACCCAGAAGTTCCAGCAATCTGGAAACCCCACCTGACACACGGTGTAATACAGTGGTGAAATATTGAAAAAATGCGTTTCGAGAAGAGCTTGGTATGCCATCCTGAATATTGAATTACTCTCCAAAATATAAATCTGATGTAAAATTTCTGTAAGCGGTAATGCAGCAGCAAAAGTCTCACTGATATGAAATAAGAAAAGTGATATCGTCTTTTTGTCGGTCTGATATTTTCTTGAAAAGTAACTTAATACCAGCGTATACATATATATATATATATAGCGAAGTAAATTATCACGAATTTACGATAGTGAAACATCCATTTGCCCCTTTGCACACATAAGTATTATTCGAATGCTTCATTTTCCAAAACTACACTGAACTAATACTTGATACTTTTTTCTTTGGAAGTCGCAAAGCTTTGTTTTTTAGGTGAATTAATTCAATTATGTTTCGTTTTCACTGTTTGAAATTTGTGTTATCATTGCTCGTGGCATTTCACAAATACTTTTAAAAATATCAGAACTATATTCTCACAAATTTCGGCTAGTACATGGACGACGACTTTGACACGCGACCTTAAAAGTGTCGCACACTCCTGGTGTAATATAATGGGTTGGCAATGTCAGCAAATGGTTGCACCATGCATCTCAGTGTCTTCTTATATTGTGCCTTGTTTTATGCGTCTTGTAAAAAAATGGGCGCTCCGGGAAGATTCGTATCAAGATGACGCACAACCTGAACCTGCTCACATACTATGTTCAGGTTGTACGCCATCTTGGTACGAATACTTCAGGAGCAACCAAAAAAATGAACTGAGCTATTGCGTCTGCAAATTTGACAATTTACGTAATTGCGTGGCACGTTTGAATGTTTGTATTGATGATGTTTACTGTGACTGTCAGGAAACTGTCGTCGTATCCTTAAGTTAAATAGTTTGACCTCAGAAAACACCCTTTTAAAGCAATTTGTTTATTTATCTTTGCATATTTGAGTTGAAATACATTTTCCCTGAGGCTGTAAAGTGGCCTTAACAAGATGAAGATAATTTGCAAATGCTGAGTGACGCAAAATGAAATGTTGTTAATGAACTAAGCTTGCGTGTATTGTTTTCCAAATTTATAGGTAGGAAACGTGCTTCGACTACTTTAATGTCTCACAGCCTGTAGCTTTCAAAATTAACTTTAGATAAACATAATCAAATAACACCAAGAGAGCAATAACAGCTAACCTAACCTAACATAGCTTATTTAAACCTGATATGAGCAGAATCAACGATAAATACACGGATAAGTGGTGGTGGGGCTATATCAGTATAGTAATACTCTGCCCTACCTAAATTAACTGAATCAGATAAACTGAACAGTATTCCTTCCTTTCCCTTGAAGCATGGAATCTTAATTCGACAGTTTATGTTTAAAAAGGCCTTCACATGGGTAAAAACACATATTGATAATACATAATGCTCCAAAAAAGGCTCAAGCAAGCGAGCCGTCGCGATCAGTCTCTATGTTCCAGGATACTTAGCAGTGATACAGGCATTTAAATCATTTAAAATCATAGACGACGATGGCAGCTGTCCCCCGAGAGTTGAAGAATATTAGAACGTCAGTCAGTCAAGTATTATATTGCATTAAGTTGTTATGGCTGAATACGACCCAACGGTTAATAGCATTTAGTAAGGTAGACTAGTAGTGCAGACAGTTTGTCGCAGTGCGACGGGTGACAACTTAGCCGTTTAGGTTGAAATAGAGTTTATAAAAACGACTCTCTGTATATTTTTTGCGTTCATTTGTCATTTTTATTTTTAAACATTGCTCTTAAATGACTTATGGCAAAAATGTTTTGAGGGCAAAGTTAGGTACAGACTCTACGATTAATGGCATTTAGTAAAATAAACAAATAGTGCAGTCAGTTAGTTGCAGCGCAGAGCAACGGGCACAATAGCAATGCCATTTTGGTTAAAATATTGTTCATTTAACAGAGCTCTCTGCACTTTTTTGTTCATTCGTCCTTTTTATTCTTAAACATTGCCCTTAAATGACTGGCTGAAACGTCTTGAAGACAAAGTTAGGTACATGACCCTACAATTGATGGCATTTAGTAAGATAGACAAATAGTGCAGTCGCCAGTCAGTTCTTTGCAACGCAGAGCAACGGGCATCAAAGCCGTTTTTGTTACATTAGTGTTTATAAAACAGAGCTATCTGAATTTTTTTTTCATTTTTCGTTTTTATTCCTAACATTAGCATCAAATAACTGGCAGAAAGTGTTCAAAGCAGAATTGGGTATTTTTATACAAGAGAGGGTGGCTACATTAGTTGAAAGTTACGAAAAGTCGAAAACCACTGGGTTAAAGCATTAGCTTTGCTTTTATAATTCTGTTGTCGTGGCAGATTTAACCAGGGTGAATATCTCGGGTTCGGATCCCAAATCCGTTTTTATGAGTTGCAAATGGTTTTATTGCCGATAACAGAATATTTAACACCGCTTAAAATTAGAATACCTAAGCATAAGAAATGAAAATAACAAAGAAATTTTGGATATTTTGATCGTTGGCGAGGGTGTCTTTTGGCAGGGGCTTCGTACGAAGGATCCCAATTTTTTTCTAATCGTTACGCGTTGAAGTTTTTTTTTTCTAATCGTTATAGAACTTTGTGTGGAAACTCAAAACTCAAGCTTGCAAGACTTTGCAAGAGCTATATGATATGTCTGTCAAAATTGATAGCACATGATCCATTTTTCTATTCTATACGTTTTCTTCAATTTTACTGATAAATATAGATTATTTTGTAAGACGTGTATATAGATACGCCTTTCGTCCCGAACAAGGATATTCACAAGCAGCCATAGTTAGGTAAGTAGAGTCCTTAGAGTGCAAACCATAACTCCTTTTTTTCGTGTTCTGCAACTTGCGGACAAATTCCTGTTTAATTTGTCAAATGCGGTCGCAGTTTGTCTGATTTTGTCGGTTATCATCCCTACGGGAATGCAACAGTGACGCATGGAAGACCACATACTTCATGCACAGGACCACAGACGCCTGGTTAGAATGTGGGTAGTGGCTTTGTATGTATAATGTAATAAATTGATGCTCTGATTGTGCGGTAAATGAGTTCAGTACTAGTAAATGGTAGAACATGATTCGGATCTTCTGTACGAAGCCCCTACCAAAAAACAGCGTCAACGCTTAAAATAAGAAAATTAGTAATTTCCAGTTAGGGTTTGGGTTAGCATTGCGGATTGCAGATTACAAATCAGGCTTCGGTCTAACCCAAACCTAAACTCGATATTTGCTAATTTTACATCGTAAAACGTCGTGTTTTTTTTTTCTCAAATTCATATTTTAGCATTTGTACAAAAGGCTTTTTACCCCTTTGTCTTCTCCCCGTGATTCTCGCGTGCTCTTTTATTTCCAAAATGACTTGTACACTAAGTAACGAGAATTTTCAGTTCAGAAATTTTAAGGTGAGCCTGGTAAGATGCTTCACGTGTGGTATAGCAGGGGTGTGCAACATGCGGCCCGCGGGACACAACATGGCCCATCAAGACATTTAGTATGGCCCTTGTCAACACTCAGATTTCCCCTTCAAGCATAAAGTCCGACAGTTTATGTTCAAAAAGTCGCTCCCCTGAGTAAAAATACTCAATGTTTGGTGCTCCTGAAGTATGCGCACCAAGATGTCGCATAACCTAAACCCTAACCTGGTACACAACCTGAGTTCAGGTTGTGCGCCATCTTGGTTCGCATACTTCAGGAAGTCCCAATGTTTTTTGCTTTTGTAGCTGCATCAAATCTTTCGTCGTTTTACCCGGTGCTTTCATTACTTCAAGGCTAAGCGATTGTCGCTGATGTAGTCATTGTCGCTAATGTATTTCGTCAGTTAAGGGTTGATTAAAACTTCTGTTCAAGCTGAACAAACAATGCATAAAACTCAATGCAAGAAATGTCAAGTTTCCTACTAAAATGTTAAATAAAAAAATCGCATTTTGAGAGGTTTTTAATTTTTTGTGTACATGGCAAACAATTTTTTTTGTGTGGCTCAGCTTTAGATGTCTGAAGTTGGTTGTATGGACATCCGGCAAAAATGCTGCACCCCCTGCTATAGATCTTTGTGGTAGATAAAAAAAAATACTCTGATTTGCGTTAATGTGTTTACGTCAGACGTGACGTATACGGTAGTTCAAGAATAGGATATGATTTACATATTTATCCCGGGTGAGAGGAAAGCCGATAAGACGACTTAACCATATGGCGAACCACGGCCTCTCGTCCGGTTACTAGTCCATGTCGGGTATGGGATTATTTAGCCAGTTACTTGTTTTCGGAAGCATGGCCGTAACCGACGAAGCGGTTTTGTAAACCACCCTTGAGATCAAGTTTATTTTTGCAAACAGCAATTGCATTTTGACAAATGACGTAATAAGAAGAAAAAACTGAAGATTGTGATCTCGAAAATCGCGGGCAAATATAGAGATGGTTATCTCAATCGGCGAGAAGGTTATAGCTTTGTGATATTATTTCTACCTCTGTACTCTTGTATTGAGCTTTGTATGAAGAAAAATGTTGAAGTATTGCAAAAAACATACAATAGATCTTCGAGATGATTGTCTATAACAGTGGTCTTAGTGGTGATTGTTTATAACGGTTGTTCCTGTGATAACATGTTCCACCAAGGGGCACAGAGCATTTGGAAGGGGGCCACAATTCTTGGCGCAAAACTGATTTTACTTTTCTCTTGACACGAAAACTCCCTGTTCTTACTAGTTTCATTGCTTGATAAGGTTATTTTACAGAGTGTTTTCACTTTGTTGTGCGTTTAAACATAATAATTTTATTTAAAATGTACCAATTTAAATAACATTATAAATACCACTGGAATGATAAATCTTCATGATTGCTGAAAGCCTGCAAAAGCGGGTCCAGAGCTATAAAAGGTTGTGAACCACTGGTTCATAACTATTTCCTGAACTAAATTGCAATCTACAGATATAGTTCGTTCCGAGCAGCCAAAAGCCTGCAGCGCATTATTATAGGCTTTTTTGATTTCATAAACTGGATGAAATGTCGAGGCACTTAACTTGGAAAGAATAAAAAAAACTTTTTTTTAAAAAAGTTTGTAAACATCTAAATCAGGCTACCTACATTGTCTTGTTCCGATTAAAAATCCTGAAGCGCATTATTATAGGCTTTTTTGATTTCATAAACTGGATGATATGTCGAGGCACTTAACTTGGAAGAAAAACAAACTTTTTTTTAGAAAAGTTTGTAAACATCTAAATAAGGCTACCTACATTGTCTTGTTCCGATTAAAAATCCTGATACGCATTATTATAGACTTTTTTGTTTTTATATACTGGATGATATGTCGAGGCACTTAACTTGGAAAAAAAAAACTTTTTTTTTAGAAAAGTTTGTAAACATCTAAATAAGGCTACCTACATTGTCTTGTTCCGATTAAAAATCCTGATACGCATTATTATAGACTTTTTTGTTTTTATATACTGGATGATATATCGAAGCATACAACTTGGTACAAATACCAATTTCTCAAAGTTCGTAAACATCCGAATCAGAGCAAAATCACGTAGGATTTAAATCGATATAATGTCAGTAATGGCTGCGAAAACATGTTATGTCATAACGTGACTCAAGTTATTATGTCTTCGACTCAATTCCACCTCCTAATTTAAGCTTAGTCGATTATTTAGCGTACATGTTGACGAAGCTGTTTTGAAAGTCTCCGAAATCTATATGCGTACTTACAATTCTTTCTCGGGCGCGGAATAGATAAAACGGAAGCTTCAGGGATGGCAGCTATGAGATATACGTTGTACGGTATTCTCGTAGTATGTGTAGCAGGTCAAGGTTGAGCCATAATTTTATTCTGATTTTCCCTATTTTAGTTCTATTATGAGTTCGGGGACTGTGATAGCTAAGTGAATATACCCCCTGCCCATAGGTTTTGGTCCCTTCACACAACTTGATGATATCGGTCCATAATTGGTCGTACATGTTGACGAATCAGTTTTGGACAACTTATTTTGGTATGTAAATGTTTTTTTTAAATAAATGATATAACGGGAAGCGTCAGGTAGCTATACATAGTCTTACAGTGATGAACAACTTATTAATAATTGACTGAGAATTCCTCTCTAAAACAATACCTTATGGGGCATGGAAAACATCCATTTTTACTTTTGAATGCGCCAACAAATTTGTTTTTAATATACTCGGAGGTGAACGAAGAAACTTTGAAGAACGAGAAAAACAACTTTCAGTTTGAAGAGTAATGCTTGCTTTTATCATGAAAGTCATCTCGAAAATATTTTTATTCCCATCAGCAAATCTTTGCAAAAATACTCATTCAAACTACTGTATCAAGATGTAATATTCTCATAACGATATTCCCAACCAAGCGAGGGATACTGATAGATCGAATCTTAAAGAAAGGCCCATATGCTTCACAAAGGCCTCAAATTTATAGAAATACTGTTAAATTTTCGTGAAATTTACAATTTTTTTAACAGTACAGTGATTACAAATACATACCCAATTTCGTCAGCGATAAATGATCGGTAGCCCAGATAAATGGATAGGATCTGAGGCCACGCTGACAGACAGTTTCTCATTCATAATGTAGCAATCGGAATTTTAAAAGTCTTGTGGTAGCAAAACGAGTCGTCGTCAAAGGAGAAAGTTGTAAACAGGTTATAAACAGCAGCTCTGATGGTCTGTATTATTCATTAGATGAGAAGGAGCTAGCAACCGTTATAGAATGTAAATGTACAGGGTGTTCATAATGTCCTTTTACAATTTCAATTTATTATGAAGTCAGTTCTCAATATATATACCTAAATTAATCAGGTTTTTTATATTTAAATCATTAATTGGGTGCTCCCGAAGTATTCGTACGAAGATGGCGCACAACCTGAACATTGTATGTGTACCAGGTTAGGGTTGTTCAGGTTGTGCGTCATCTTGGTACGAATACTTCCGGAGCGCCAGTAATTGTTAAGTATTTTTACTTAATTTATTACATCTGTGAGGGCTAAAACAGTATATGGTGTCGAAAAATTCCCTTGTGATGATGATGGTAGTTGCTTTGTAGAGTGGATGTGTACTAGTCAAAGGGTCTTATGAACGTGTTTTTATTAAATATAGTGGTATTAATGCTGCACAGTCTTGATGTCTCGAGCCTGTCGGAATGTTTGAAGTAGTTTGAATGATCTGATATGAACTTTTACACCTGAAAATGAAATGTAAACTCAAAAGTGAGCAAGACGAAGCTTGTATGCTTTTAGAGTGATGTTTTTAAACAGGAAGGGTGTAATAATACTACATACTATGCAAAAACATCAATGTGTTTTTATACCAAAATACTGTTCGATACATCGTATATAGAATCAGTTTAATATTTTATTGAAAAAGTATCTTTTTTGTATAAAAACACAAAAAGCCAAATACGTGTGTTCATATTATTGACTGGTTTTAAGTCTGTGACATGTCCGACTGAATTTTTATATAGTTAAGCAATGCTATGGTGGTACTGATTATCTTTCTAGTGTAAGGATTTATTGTCGTATTGTCGTAATATGAATGCCCCCCCCCCCCCCCCCAAAAAAAAAAAACAAACCTAACGGAGTATTGCTGTATTGATGCGTAAAAAGGTAGGGGAACAACGGTGGGATCATATGAAGATCCTCCCACCCCCCAGAAAATCTAATTAGGTAGGGGGGGGGGGGGGGGGGTAAAAAATATAAACCCAAGCGAAGTACACGATTGAAACGGTGCCTTACGTAATCTTACGTTAGGATGAAGCCGAAAAGACATATAGCATAGCGTACGCCCATTCATTCGGAATCCACAAATTTCGCCGCAGGAAATATCGCAGCAGGAAATTTCGCCTCATAGGAAATATCGCAGCAAGTGCATTTTGCTGTAAAACAAGTATTTGTGATAAAAACAGTCAGGTTTATGGGGTTAGGGTATACTCTTAAATAACGAATCTTTTTTAAATAAAAAGAGACTTCAAAAACCTAACTGTTTTTATCACTAATACTTGTTTTACAGCAAATTGCATTGGTGGAGTATCCTGCGGTGAGATTTCCTAGAACCCGCTCATTCATTCATCTGGATTCTAGAATCTAGATTTTAAAAGAACACCAAGCTTGTACCGGACGTTGTTCAGAGTGAAAAAAAAAATGGTGACGGCTCTATGAAAAAAGCATTAGGTATAAATTCATTTTATTTAAACGTTTATTTAACGCTCTCACTTTTGCCGACTCGATAATTGGTTTATCTCAGTCAACTTTCAGCTCCGAATTTAATATTGACTTGCAACCTGGTTTATAAATTTATTTACTCTTTCAATCAACGAATCGGTGCCCACTTCAATAGAAAGCTCAAGCATTGAACTCTTGACCTATTAATCAGGAAACGACGTTCCAGTAGATTACGATTTCAAAGCGGTCATTTCGGTGTCAAATGTCACGAACCCGGATATTGAAAGATTTGATCAGTCAACTAGCATTATGGGCATTGGAAATTGCTTGTGTTTTCTAAGCCCAGCGGAACATTGCATAAAGGCAACTAGAAATGGCTAGTCATGGCTAGAAACACTCTTCGGAAAAATTTCGTCCAAAAAAGAAAGTTCAAACATTGAAACAACCCACGAAAAAGATTCGCCGTGAAAAACATATTTTTCTATTATTTTTGGAAAATTTTCTTATAAACTTACGAGTCACATTAAATTAACTCTGCGGTATTAAATGATTCAATTTTCATTAGTCGGAATTCCGTAGAACTTAATCCCAAGGGATGATCTGTGACCCGTGGCGTCTGCTAGCATGAAGTTCAGTGTTAAAGAATATTTCTGTATAACTGTAAAGCAATTTTTTAGGTAATCCGTAAGTATGTGAACCAAGATGGCGGACACCGGAACGTAGTATGTGTACCAGGTTAGGGTTAGGCCATAATTTTAGGTACAAATACTACAGGAGTCACTTGGCTAGTCCCCGAACTCAATAATAATAGAACCAAAATAAGAAAAATTAGAATAAAATTATGGCCTAACCTGGTACACATACTGCGTTCCGGTGTCCGCCATCTTGGTTCACATACTTCGGGAGTACCAATTTTTGTAGCTTGGAACGACCATCAAGACTTTTTAAACCCAACGTTTTCCGGCCTCCACCCGGGTCCGATAGCTGTTTTTGTCTAAGTTGGCAATTAGAAATGTCATAACCCACCTTTTTAAAATTCCTGCCCTGTTGGGAACATACTGATATTGATAATAGTATGTAGTGAAAAACTTGATATAACATGCTCATCCATAAAAACCAGATGAATTAATATTTACCTTTTCGATATTAGACAGAGGCGTAGGTGGAGGCGAGTGGTAGTTGGGGGTTGAAGGACGGACCCCCTCCCTTTGAAATGTGAACAAAAAGCACTTTTCTGTATAGCACTAATTCGTACATTAAAACGCATTTCATACCCCCAAGACACTGGACAACCCACCCAAACTCGTTAGCTGTTACGGTCTAACGACAATTCTAACAGAGAAATTCAGACCCCCCCACCCTCTTAGAAAATGCTTGGCTACGCTCCTGCAGTGACTCGACAAAATTATTTTCGTGATTCTCGAGCCAGAGACCCAGATGACGCTTGGCTTGAATCGCAACTCAGGGTCACGGATTTTTAATTTTATTTTTCAATGTATGACTCATTCAGGTCGCATTATTATTGTCAGTACTTCTCCATTACATAGTATATTAATATTTAATTTACTGCCGTAAAAGTTCCCGTTGCCAGATTTATATTAAAATTTGTTGAATGAAGACTAAAACGTCCAACGCTATACAATGGCGTATCTAGGGCAGTACCATGGGCGCGGTTTGTATAGTGTAGCGAAAAGACAAAGAATGGAACGTTTGGATAAAATAATTCCAAATTATAAATGATTAAAACACTTATTTTTACTTAAATGACGCACCACAGGTGTCGCTGCTTGATAACCAGTATTGGTTTTTCGCGCCCTCTCCACCCTGTGATACCATTTTTTACGTTTATTACTTATCGATCTTTAGATCGGTAAGTATGTTGATACGTCTGTGCCGTAGGTATACGTCTGTCTGTCTGTTTGTCTGTCTGTTAGATGCACGCGATATCTCACGAATGCGTGTTTGAATCTGCTCCAAATTTTGTATGTGCTTTCATCATATCTCGGACCAGAAGCCTATTGATTTTGGATAAATTATGTCGTATAATTAGCGAGTTATTAATTAATTAGTGATGGGACACAAGGTGTCACTATGGAGTAAGAGCCTTGATTTGGGGGATCCCCTAACTTTCGATCGATAAATCTTCGGTCTTTGACCGATATTCTCGTCCTTTATTTTATTCGTGCAAAGTGAATTTACATGATGGTGAAAAAATAAAATACTGATCTGATAACTGTACAAGGATGGCATTCCAACAATAACCGTTTGTGAAGATTGTCAACTAAGGAATATGGGGCGCATTTTTGAACTTTGCCAGTGTCGCCGTTTTACGTAGTTATGCCACTGACGCTCTTCAATCTTGTTATTACTGTTCAATTCACGTTAAGTTAGCAGTGTCGCCATATTGGGAATAATGATCGAGCATTGACTTCGGGGAATAAGAGTATATTGAAAATTCCATCATCACAAATTCAATTATGAGTTTGGTTGCGCGAGACTCCCTATGCTTTCCCGATGTCTTTATGTTAGTGGATGCGTATAATGCAAGGATGGTGTAGCAGGAATAAACGTGACTATACTATGCAATCCAAGAGTCCCGCCGCACACTAACACAAATGTATTCCTGTAACGTTCCGTCTGAGGAAGTCTGACTTTCGTCGGACGAAACGTGACAGAAATATATTTGTGTTAGTGTGCAGAAGGACTCTTTAATTGCATATGACCACAAATTCATTTGCAAATTGTAAAAATACTCTTTTGTTGTTTTTAAATCTGACGAGCTTATAGTCTCAAATCTATGAATATCACATTGAAAAAATGGCGCCGTTGAGATCACTGACTTACTATATGACGTCATATAACCCATAATTACGTCACAGTACAGAGTCTTGTGTCTGCTTTTAAGTAAATATTGCATTCCGTTGCATATACGATCGAAAAAGTAACGTGTAATACGGCGACTCTCGTGACGCGTTATTTTTCCGAGAAAAAAGAACGGTTTGCGAAAGAAAAACACTGCGATACCTCATTACGTTTCGCGATTGCGGTGCGCATTACGCTTTGATCTGTTTACTGTGTATCGGCTACTCTCGTAGTATGTGATTAGGGTAGGGTTAGGCGATAATTTTATTCCAATTTTTGTTGTTTTAGTTCTATTACGAGTTCGGGGACTGTTTGTGTTAGCCAAGTGAATATAGACCCTGCCCATAGGTTTCAGTCCCTTTACACAACTCGATGTAAAGTAGGCGAACAAAAATTGTTACTTCCATATTGGTGCACACACATCTGGAGTGCCGTGTATTGTATATAGCAGTGCGGGTGAAAATTAAGCGAGACACTTTTTGAGGTTCCGTGAGTTTTGGGAGTACTGTAAGATTCGATAGGATAGGATTTACAAATTTATCCCGGGGGAGAGAAAAGCCGATAAGACGGCTTAATCATGCGGCGAACGACGGCATCTTGTCCGGTTACCAGTCCATGTCGGGTAAGAGATTAGTTAGCCAGGTATTTGTTTTCAGACGCATGGACTTGATTTGACTCGACTGGAGTTTCTCTTAAATTCGACGGTGTCAGTGTTAATTTCCCAATGCCTATTTGTATGAAATGATATTTTTTGCATCAAAAAATAGTGAGAAAAAAAAACAAAAGCCGTTCGAGTAGTGTGGATATGTACGTGAATATTACATTGAGTAAACTGGAGGAAGTCACGATTTAAAGTTTACGAGAGAAATACGATAGTAGTTTTTTTGCATTTTATATTTTGTAAAAACTTTTCTTCAATGTTGGAGTAAACGGCACTAAAATGTGTGGCTTTCATACATTTATGGGTGTTTTGAATAATTAATAATAGTGTTCCGATATGAGCCCCCTAGCATAAAATGAATTTCATGGAGATGCAAACAATAAGCGGCACTGGTATGTAGGTTTTTGATCTTGCCGGATTGAATGCCATTTTTCCCTTGCCAGGTTTTCGAAAAAGAGTAGGAGGTATTAGTTGAAATATGGCAGTATAGTATTGTCATATACGAAGAGGAAAGAATTATTTTCTGTGTACTAGATCAGGGCTACTCAACTGGCGGACCGCGGTCCGAATCCGGACCTTTCGACCATTCAATTTGGACCGCGTCTGCTTGTTTATTTTGGCAGCATAAGCATCGTTTTATAGTTTTAGATGATTTTGATACAATTCAAATACACAGCTATACAGTTTGTCGTACTGGTACCAATGTGCGATATTTGTGTCCATATTTGCGAGCCATTTATTGCTATTGTATTAAATGTAATATTGCATCTGACGTTTCGTTTATTCAATGGAATAAATTTTCTGTAATGTCCGGAACCCAGTAATTTCGAAGTTTCGTTAGCGTTCCTTTGGTGAAAATAGTTGAGTAGCCCTGTACTAGATGATGGGTTCTCAAACTTTTGGTGTTATGGAGCTTGTGAAGAGATTGACTATTATTTACGGAGTACCACAATAAATTTATAAAAATTACATGTTGGAACATACAGTTAATGTCATATTTGAATTACTGCATTGTTGCCACATTTTGACGCTATCGTTGTCAAATTTTAAATATGCCGATATTGGTATTTAAACGGTTACAGAATTCGCCAAGCCAGTATCTTAATAAGTAAACGAATAGCTAGCGGAACCTTCGCATTATATTATTTTGTGAGGATGGTATCGTGCCAAGATCCCTCGCACGCAGAAAATTAGTCGAATTTTGCTTTAAAGAGTAGAACAAGTTAATGAAAATGAACAAGCAAATGTTATTTGTTTAAAGCCAATGTATTTCTCGCGCTCCACCTCAAAAATAACTAGCTAGAAAACACGTTGAAAATGCGTGGATGGAACGTTAATATCCAAAATAGTATTCTAGTGAGGTTGACTTTGCGTCGTGGTTCCCTTGCGTCTCAAAGCTGTATTATGATGTCACTTATTGAACTATGACGTCATTTTTACTATGTTTATAGTTATTGTGAAGTCATATTTTCTCATTTTTTATTTATTAACACTTGTCCAATTGAAATCCCACTTTGACCTAATCCATTATGTCATTCTGAAACGCGTAGACTTGTATAACGATCCAAGTTACTGCACAGATTGATTTTAGAGATCCTCGTACTTTTAACCTTAATAGTCCACGATTTCTAACGCAGATTCTTCAATCGTGCGTTTTCGAATTGCTGAACACGGTAGGACATCAAAAGAATTCAACGTATTTAGCATCGATTCGTAGTGGACACCTTGTCAGGATATCATACATACCATATATCGACATAGGCTGCTAATATGTTGTATATATTAGGGTTGCCATATATTAAAAGACAAAATCCCTGACAAAATTTTGATGAGACCGGTTGACCAATTTTACAATCAAAACACTTATATGAAAAACCTGACATATGGCAACCCTAGGCTATATGGCAACCCAATAAGCCGCTGCGGAGGAGGCCATTGAAATGGCGTTTAGTGCCACATATGCATCCCCATTCTCAACCCGCTGTCTGTAAAGCAACACAGTAACCCTCCACGAAGGAAGCCATTCAAATTACAATTACGAAACTTAATTATTACGTTTCCCAAACAACTTCGCTTCTCGACTGATCAAACCAGCTAGTTACGTATCAGGTATAATAGAATTAAGTGCGCTAGTAATTTAACGAATAGTGCGTTTGATTGGCAGTACATATGTAATATATTTGCTTGACAAGGTAGAAATGGACTTTGAAGTAATTAGAATCGACCAGCAGTGGACATCTCGAGAAGCTGACATGCATAGCAAACTGTATATCGATTCCGACCGCTAATATGTCTATATGGCAGACCTTTCACGAAGGTGGCCATTCATATAGCGATTGGGACCTTTTATCCACACATATACCCAACCTACTGTGTATAGGGCAGCTCTTAGGAAACGACCATTCAAATGGTAAATTCATTCAACATCAGACGCGATCGACTGCTCGAGACGTGGCGACCGACCAGTCGATCGCGATCGACGTATTATTAATAAGGGGTGACCGTACATTTGAACCCATGTGTATATCATCGGGTTCATTCTATATGCGGGTGCTAAAACCCATGTGCGGGGTTGGTATAGGTTCAAATATCCTCAAAATAAAAACTTTTTCATAGGTGTCATAGTATGCAGGTGCAATTGTCGTGGGTTCAAATGTACATGGGTTCAAATGTACGTGGGTTCAAATGTAATGGAACCTCAATAAGGCAGCGCAGTAGCCGTTCGCGGAGGTGACTATTCAAATAACGATTGGGAACATATACCCATCCTTATTCCATACCCGATGACTCCATAGCTGCCCAATAGCAAAAGGATACCATTCAAATTACAATAACGAAACTTAACTATTATGTCGTCTTCACAAACATCTTCGCTTTCCCACTGATTATCAAAGTTAGTCAAACATCAGGTATAAACGAATTTATTGTGATAATAATTTAACTAACAATAGGCTTTTTGACAGCACACATGTCTTATATTTGCTGGACGAGAAATGGGTGCCACTGCTCTATAACCAAATTTGGTTTCTAGCGGCTCCCTCGCCCTGAAATTCTTTTTAATAGTTTATTACAATTTGATATCAAGTGTGCTTTCAGTATGCTGAAAAAATAAATTACTGATTACTGGACTTTAAAGTAATTAGAATCGGCCAGCTGTGGACATCGCGCGAAGCTGACATGCATAGCATAAATCGTTCCCTACCGCTAATCTTCGTTTTCCCAGCCGATTAGCTCAGCTTAATTATATATAATGTATAAATGGAAATAATAAGATTATAATTTAAAAACAACTCATTTTCTATTTTTTCATAAATTATGTATTCAGTTCAATGCCAGCTCAATAGCCTGATCTCCGGAAATATAATTAAAATAGCGATAGGACACCTCTATTAATTTCAATTACCTATTGATGATGTTGAAACTCGTTACTCTCAAATCGAACGTGAAGCAATGAACACCTTCACTTGTACCTATATGGAGTAAAAACCAATGTTATTACTGACCACAGACCGTTGGTTAGTATATTTACAGTATTTGGATGTCTATCCAATTAAAGAGTCCAGCTGCATATCAACATATATATTTCTGTAACGTCTCGTCTGACCAGAGTCAGACTTCCTCAGACAAGCAACAAGGGGTGGGAAAATTGTTTAGTATAAGAGCCGCATGTAGCATGTTAGAAATATGTGAGAGCCTCATAATTTTTGAAATTAATAATATTAGATTACCGTGAACTGATAAGAATTTTGCACAAACGTATAATAACAATATTTCAAAGTATATATTATTAATTATCGATTTTAATCGGTAAGTATGTTGATAGATATTTGTCTGTCTGTATGTATGTCTGTATGTATGTCTATTTGTCTGTTAGATGCACGCGATATCTCACGAAAGTGAGATTGAATCTGCTCCAGATTTTGCATGTGGATTCATCTTGTCTCGGACCAGAAGCCTGTTGATTTTGGGCGAATTATGTCATATAATTAGCGAGTTATTATTTAATTAGTGATAGGACACAAGGTGTCACTATGTAGCAATCGCCTAATTAAAAGAAAACTGTTACGCTATAGTTTCTCTTAGTTAAATTTGGATAATATATGATTATTGCCAGCGAGAAGAGCCGCATAAAAAACTCGAGCCGAGCGAGCGAGCCGCGGTTTGCCCACCGTTGACATAGAGGAAAGGTAGGGAGTTACTAACGCGCAACCCAATTCAAGGCTTCTAGTAGTGTCGGCAACCTTTTTCAAATGACGGACCGGTAGAACCTGATCGAAAGTTTGGCGGACCATCTTTATACAAACGAACTAGACTTATTACTTATCGATCTCGATCGGTAAGTATGTTGATAGGTATTTGTTGATTTGTTTCACTTTCGTATGTTACGCGATATCTCACGAAAGCAAGGTTCAATCTGCTTCAAATTTTGCATGTGCATTTATCATATCTCGGACCAGAAGCCTATTGATTGTTGGATAAATTATGTCGTATAATTAGCGAGTTATTGTTTAATTATGCGGTGTCGCTATTGAGTCAGAGCGAAGGAATCGAAACCGCAGATCGATAAGTCGGTGGTCTCCGATCGCTATCTAGTGTAATAACTCATATCATCAATAAATCATTGACATCTTATATTTATCCTAATTATTAACCTAATGCTTATACGGCGACCTAATACCCTCTTCGGGGAGGCCAATCAAATAGTCCTAATTGCAATTAGCTCAGTTGGTTACAGCGTTGTGAACACTATCGCTAATCTGGGTTCTGTACTAATCCCTCATATTGTTAAATATCTATTTTCGTTAATTAAAATTGACAGAATTATTTACGTTGTGCCTAAACATCCTTATTCTGTCATAAAACTGCCTCGTGAGATTGATTTAAATCGACGGAGTAATTTAACTTGCATCTAAATATCCTTATTCTGCTAAAAAGATGCCGCGTGGGATTGATTTGAATTGACAGAATAATTTAACTTGTATCTAAATATCCTTATTTTGCCATAAAACTGCAGCGTGGGATTGATTTAAATTGACAGAATATTTCACCTTGCATCTGAATATCCCTATTCTGCCGAAACTGCCGCGTGGGATTTTAATTGTATGTATTTTGAGTGACTACTTAATTTATTGTCTTGAACGAAGTCACTGTCTTCCTCCAGTTTTTTTGTTATTTTCTTAAAGCGGGCTCCTTGCCATCTCTTCGAGATAAGTTCTGGTAGCTTCCGGGTACCATTAAGGGATCTCTTGTACAAAGCCTCCGCCATGAATGCAAAAATCTGATATTTGAACCCGTAATTTGAACCCACGTACATTTGAACCCGTATTTTGAACCCACGACAGTTGTATCTGCATACTATTGCACCTATGGGAATTTTTTTTACGGATGTTTGAACCCATACTAAACCTAACCCATGGATTTTAGCACCCGCATATAGATTGAACCCGCGGATATACGGGTGCAAATGTAAGTGGGTTCAAATGTACGGTCACCATTGGAGTAGAACAGCCGCCTTTTAAAATAAAAAAATAGTAATTATCCAGTTAGCTTACGAATGATTTGAAAATTTGAATTTCTAGCGCAATATGTTTTTCTAACCCTGCCCCAATGACTCTCTCTAAGCCCGCCGCTGTACAGGTTTATTATAAATATATTTCCACTGTCGGCGTACTTCTTATATATAAACGTAACGCGGCCTGAATAGCAAAAGGTAGCACATTTCTGTCTCGAAGAAGCAGAAAGTACATGTTTTTGCTGCCAATGCCGAAAGCTACAAGACCTATATAGATTTTCGGCGGTGCATTATGCGCCTATGGCTTTGAAATATCGGCGCTCCAGAAGTGTGTGTACCAATATGGGGATAACTAATTTTGTTCGCCTACTTTACATCAAGTTCTGTAAAGGGACGGACGCCTATGGACAGGGAGCATATTCATTTCGCTAACACAGATAGTCCCAAACTCGTAGTGGAACTAAAATAAGGAAAATCGAAATAAAATTATGGCCTAACCCTAACCTGGTGCACACACTACGGGTGTATAGAAATATCTTGGATTCTTTGGAACTTATATTTTAACACAAAGCAATTATATTTACCTTCTTGCAGTGTCTATATCGTAGAATTAGCGTATTTTTTTCATAAATACTGGAAGTATTTTTCACCTACTGGAGATATATAACTACAATTGCCGCAAGAAAGGGATTTATTTCCGGCAGAAAAAATGAATATCACCGACCTTGGAAATGGGTAAGCGAGGGACGAATCGGGGGCATTTGAGATTTCAAAGAGTGTTTAGCATCACCGCTAGAAACAAAGCGGATTAGGGTAATATTATTGAGAATGGCAATTTGAGGCTTCGGCGTATTCTCACGTTTGAAGAGTGAAGTTAAGGGTCTGATCGTCCTACACATTTTATGAAGACTATTTAATCGAATTTCACTCTCCCGGGATAAATGTGGAACGTCGTATTCTATTCTAACAGTATAAGAAAAAAGTGGCTGCAATATGATAAAGTCGTCGTATCAGCTTTACTCTCCTGATAAAATATTTGTTGCAACATTGGACGTTTTCAAATGAAATTATGAATTTTAACAATTAATGAAGCTCATCTCACTGGCTGGAAACCGGCTCTCTTTCCGTTAATCAAGTTTTATTTTTTGTTATTATTACTTCGGATTCGTATGTGTTAGTTGCCATAAAGATTCTTGAAGTTGAATAAGAACGTTGCGTTGAAAGAGATTATGCTATTCTTAATTATTTATTTTAAATTATCTTCATAGTACTCCAATGATTAAACTCGATTTATCGTCTTTATAACGGAACATGAATTACCATATTTTTAGTTCTTCGATGCAAATGTTCAACTGCGGTCCTCCCCCAGAAGTTCCGTACACATTCCCTACCTATATGGTCATGGCGATTATTAATGGAATCATCGCTGGAGGCGGTATGCTTGGCAACGCTTTGGTCGTGTTCGTTCTCCTGGTTGCTACGGACAGACAGGTATGATTATTTGAATATTAACTTTGAGTTAACATTGAGGATCGTCCCAAGGCAGGTTTTTTGTTTATTTCTTGTTTTATCATAAAAGAACTTTCTTGAACAGCTGGATTCGAGCACAGAGTTTGTATAGGTACATTATTTTTGAAACTTCAGACATCAGGCATAGGTTACGCTTTGAAAATCAGATTTTAAAAAATTCGTTTTCTTTTCTTTTGCAACAACCTTACTTGAACATCTGATTTAGAGCACAAAGTTTGTTGATACATTGTTTTTAAAACTTCAAGCATCTGGATAGGGTAAAGTTTGTAAATCATATTTCAAAAGCGATTTTCTTTTCGTGCAAATGTATGGCTGCTCACCGGTCGGTACTCTTTCGCAAAAACCTTTATTGAGCAACTGAATTAGAGCACAAAGTTCGTAGGTACATTGTTTTCAAAACGTTGGGCATCTGGATAGGTTAAGCTTTGGAAATCATATCGCAAAATTGTGTTTTTAGCTGATTCAGAGAATACAGTTCGTTGGTACATTGTTTATGAAACCTTAGGCATCTGGTTAGGTTAGGCCAAGTGTGGCCAACACGTCAAACGCGATCAATCGGTGGATCGCAACTGAAGTTTGAGCAATCATGTAACATCTATGGTTTGAGAGAATTTTTTTTTTTGCTCATTAGATAATATGGATAATTGCAGTTATTAGCATATTCAGCATTTTAATGTGTATGCTCTTATTACCGATCAGTCGATCGCCAGCTATTTTAAAGTTTTAGCGGTTGAGCAGGTTGGCACACCCTCTGTTTAAGCTTTGAAAATCAGATCGCAAAATTGTTTTCTTTTCTTGCAAAAGGACGTCAACCCATAGGGTTCTACGTGCGTCAAAACATGTTTTTCTTGCGATCAAGTTCGTTCAATCTTAGACTTCACTAATTAACCGTTATCGATCTTTATTTGAAACGAAAATAAATGATCTAGGTATCAGATTTCTTGTTATTGCTTGAAACACTTGAAACACTGTTAAAAAAAATTAGTATTTTAACAGTATATTATAGCGGTGATAGGCCTTAATACTATCGTAATACTATCTAATTCTAATCCATATAGCGTAGGTTCCCAAAGTGTTCCAGAGCTCCGTTAGAGAAATCTTTGTGGTCCGTGAGATATTTGTTTACCTATTATTAAAATAAATATTTTTTAAATACAAAGCAGCAAATACATCTGCGTCTTTAAATAAAGTAATCTTAGTTTACTCGGATATATTAATCGGTAAATTACAATGCGTCTTTTGTTTTTATTTTTCAATTTTGTGTGGGGCTTCGCAAATATCAGTCAACCTTTTCAACAGGCTGCTTAACATTAAAAGACCAGCCATTAAATAGCTTTTCCAAGTATTGCTATTTCGAGTAAAAGCCCTCGTTATTGGGGGGAAAACTATAGATCGAAAATAATTTAATGGCTGTTTCAAGAATTGGGTGAGCGAAAAAAAAGACGTAAATATTTTTCCACGGTAATTCTGTGCCAACGTAGCGGTTTTCACGGTAAATTGAGAGCATTCGGTGGCATATGGGGCATTATTGATAACATTGTGAAAACACAAACCTTGAAAAATAAACGTTTAACATTACCGTTACAGCAATGTTTAAATATACAGGGTGGTCGCTAGAAAAACACAAAAATTTGCTTTTCAACGATATTAATATTTGAACAGTAATTTACAGGAATCCTGATTGAACTTGAGAAATTAATTGAGCGTAAAATTTAAAATAACAGGTATTGAGGTAAATCTTCGTTCTGGAATTTCTTGTCAATTTCTGAAATATTATTTTTATGTTTTCGTTCATAAGATAAGTCCAAGAAACACTCTCGCAGGTATTTCTCGCCGGTACTCCGGTACTCCTGTAGTGTGTGTATCAGGTTATGGTTAGGCCATAATTTTATTCCGATTTATTTTCCTATTTTAGTTCTATTACGAATTCGGGGACTGCATGTGTTAGCCGAATGAATATACCCACTGCCCATAGTTTCCAGTCCTTTTACACAACTTGATGTAAAGTAGGCAAACAAAATTAGTTACCCTCCATATTGGTACACACACTTCTGGAGCGCTGGTATTTTTCTTTTTTTTTGGTGTTTCCTGTTACTTTAAATGGTCTTCGATTATAAATAAAAAGTCGATTAATTTATCAGGACGACCAGCCTTCTCCTTAATATCTTGGAGACCAATTTAAAATTGTAACCCTCATACATGTACATTGGTAACATTATCAAAACGTTCAACATTTACGCCAAAAGCGTAGCCAGAAATTTTCAAAGAAGGAGTGGATGTTCTGAGATTTCTAATTGCCAAGTTAGCCCGTAACAGCTAGAAAACGTGCAGTTTCAAAAGTCCCAGAGTCTAAAAAGCGTTTACAGAAAAATACCCTCTTTTTGTATTTTAAATGGAGATATTTTCCGACCCTCAAAGCCATCCCACCGCTACGTCCCCGATTTACGTTGCAGCAATGTTAAAAATTGATGATATTCAAATAGTAATTTACAGGAATCTCGAACTTGAAAAATGAATCGAGCGTGAAATTTTAAATAAGAGGTATCAAATTAAACCATCACTCTGATAAATAAGAGGATAAATAAACATTGAAGTCGGTGATCGGGAAACATAAATGGTATACGAATCAATACAAATTTCATACTATATTCGGTTTCTTTGATATCTTACCAATTCTGCTTTTATGTCAATTATGCAAACAACATTCCCAAAATCTAATTATAGATTTCACGTCTAAGCCGGTTGGTTCATTTTAATTCGTTCAAAACATTTACATAACGGAAAATTTGATTATGTACTCGAACTTATGATACGCGGAACTTATACTCTGGCATTTGTACAGTAATGCTACAAGCAAATAGTAAGTAAAACCCTCCTTCAAAATACCCGACTGTTATTGCTGATTAGCCCTTGTACCGGAAATAAACAAGAAAGTCGATGCTGGGGGAAGCATAAATAAATAGTATGTAAATCTTGCAATACGTGCCACTTATACTCTGGTTTTTGTACATTCAGGATTGTTCATAATGTATGTATTTATATGCATGACGATAGTATTAATAAGCGCCCTAAAAAACGGTTGGAAAACGTCGTTGCAGATTAGTAGGGCATTTCAAATCGAATATTCGAATCGAATAGTGAATTATTCGAATCTGTTCAGAGCAAAATTTCAAATCGCCGCCATCTTGTTTTATTCTTACCGCCATATAGTCGACGTGAATTCCTTAATTTTTTTTATTGTAGCAATACTTTTTTCAATGCAATTATGACATATGACTATTTTCTGTAGTGAGTTATTGATAAAAACGTGTTTCTTATTGTGTGTGAACGCTCAGCAATCTGTCTGAGTGCTTTATTCTACGTTTTCAGTAATTCATTCGTTGAAAGGGCCAATTACTATAAAAAAAAATCGCATGCAATTCTATATCTCCCAAGTATTCGAGTTTCGATTCGATTCGAAAAATATATTCGATTCGATTCTGAAATCATCAGATATTCGAAAATTCCCAACCCTACTAATTAGCCATTGTAACGGATATAAACAAGGAAGTCAATGCCCGGGGAAACAAACAAATAGTATACAAATTTCCTAGTATATTCGGTTTTTTTGATATCTTACCAATTCTGCTTTTACGTCAATTATGCAAACAACAATCCCAGAATCAAATTATAGATTTCACGTCTAAGCCGGTTGGTTCCTTTTAATTCGTTCAAAACATTTACATAACGGTAAATTCGATTATGTTATCCCGAGATATGGTTATTCTGTCGATTTTAAGTCAAGTTATCTCAAAGCGAGGCGGGGAGAATCGAAATAGATTTAATAACAGAACAATTCAATGGGTCGGTCTAAACCAGGGGTTTCTAAGTTGTGGTACATGAACCCCACAAGAACACGTTGGGACTTTTCATTAGGCACATTTAATTGAGTATTAGAGAAAAAAAACTATCCATACCTTTTCCTTGATTCCGCTGAAATAAATTTGTGTCTGTGGATGTTTTTACTTTTTAAATCTTTAATTTGGGATATTTCACATGATAATTACGTTTAACCCAAAGTGTTCACTATATGATATGGTCTTTCAAAAAAGTTAAATGCTTTTCGCAATGCGACACTGAAAAAAAAGATTATTTGAATGCGGCCTTTGCAAAACAACTTGGCCCTCAGCGCAATAGGCAATTTAATCGTGACTCTGCAAGAAAAACAAAATATTTTATAGAGAATTATCGATTTATTCGGCCCTGGACACGTCCAGGTGAACTGAAACGTGGTAATTAATGCTTCCGTACATTCAAATGTCAAAGGTCAATTCTATTTAATCTATTTAGGATTTTTCGGAGGACATTATTTGGATTAGATCAGGGTGTAAATGCCTAATGTAAAATCTTTTCTTTACTTTCCGGGCGAGTGAAAGCCGAAAAATAATTATTTTGAGCTCTATGTTCTGTGCCCCATTAACTTTCTCATGTAAGGAAAAAACTACCAGAAAAAAATAAATTCTTTTTGCAAAGATGAGCATTTCCACTTTGATAATAAAAATAAAAATAACCATTTAGTAGCAAAAACCAACATTATCATTCATTTCTAAAACCAATAAAAATAACTAATTTATAACTCTTAGCAATATTTAATAGATTCGTTGCCACATTGAAAATGTTATTGTGGCCCGGCAGTGATTCTGGGCTATGGCACACTGGTTGAAATACTGTGATTTGGAATCAAACATAATTCGCAATCGCATAGATTTAATATTAATAAAACTGTTAATACATCGAAAAATGTAACCTCCTCACGAATGACGTCATTCTGTACGTCGAAAAATGTAACCTCACGAATGACGTCATTCTGTACGTCGAAAAATGTAACCTCCTCACGAATGACGTCATTCTGTACGTCGAAAAATGTAACCTCCTCACAAATGACGTCATTCTGTACGTCTAGAAATGTAACCTCCTCACGAATGACGTCATTCTGGACGTCGAGATATGTAACCCCCTCACAAATGACGTCATTCTGTACATCGAGAAATGTAACCTCCTCACGAATGACGTCATTCTAAACGTCGAGAAATGTGACCTCCTCACGAACGACGTCATTCAGAACATCGAGAAATGAAACCTCCTCACGAATGACGTCATTCTGAACGAGGGAGACAGAAATCATTCGAACGACGTCATTCAGAACATCGAGAAATGAAACCTCCTCACGAATGACGTCATTCTGAACGAGGGAGACAGAAATCATTCAAATGACAAGATGTCAGAATATCATTTTCATTCACACTTTTCGGTTTTTACTGTAATTAGATTTGCACGTAAAATCCCGTGGGAGACCAAACTGACATTTAGTTTCGCGGCAAAGTATTTTCGATGAACGAAATGTTAAGATGTTTTTATTATGTCACTGACTATCCGATTCTCAAATCAATTTTGTTTCCGTGAAGGCCTGGGACAAGGGTTCTCAAACTGACATGATCCGCGGCATCTTCTAAAGACTATTAACGACTGTGTCGTAGTCAGGGGGGCTGTGGGGCCATGCCCCCTTCCAAAAAATTTCAACAATTTCTTTTTTAATTCAATATTGCGGCATTTGCAGTAGCACATGAATTCATACGCCGTTCCAACACTATTTTGCTCTATTCTTACAATATTTACTGGAAACTGACTTTTTCTGGCTTGCTATCAATAATCCTTTTACCTTACCAAATCAACCGAACGAGACAGATGGAAATGCGCGTTCATATGCCTTGGATAACTCCGACAGCAAACAAAGTACGTCTGTAGAGAGATTATTTAAGATGCTGTTTGATACCGGTGGCTTCTTTTTATATGGCTTCGTTCGGGGCAAATGGCACGAGAGAGCGTCGTATTACGTCTTTATACAAAGAAAAATTGCCCTCACTCCGAGATTTCGGGATGGCCACCCTCTTGATTGTGGCCCCTGCTCTACTTTGAAAATATCATGTTCTGCTTTCAACGCTGAAATTTCTAAAATTGAAATTTCTGATTTCCAAGTTATACCATAACAGCCAGCGGTGGAGAGTCTTGTGGGTCTTAAAAAAGGTTTTGAGTCACGAAAAATTGCCATGTATGATAAGACAACTGATGGGAGGGTGGGTCCGACCTGCAAGCCCCGACTTGGCCTATTTGCGATAGGAAAAAATTTTTATATTTATTTCATTGGAAGCATAGCCGATGACTCAAAAATAAAATATGATAGTTTAAATGATTTCGAGAGACCGAAATTGTCCTGGAACAGGCTTGTCCCCCGCCGCTGATTATCTTGTGTGGGTTTAAAATCCAGTATTTCCGTTAGAGTGTGTCCAGGTTAGGGCATAATTTTATTCCAATTGTCCTTATTTTAGTACTATTACGAGTCGGGGACTGTTTGTGTTAGCCAAGTTAATATTCCTCCCGCCCCCAGTCCCTTTACACAACTTGATGTAAATTAAGCGAACAAAATTAGTTACCTCCATCTTAGTACATACACTTCTGGATCGACCTTCAAAACATTACCATCGAGTGAAACATTTTTTATGAGAGTTCAGAAGTTTCGAGCGCCCTCAATTTATTACACCCTTAGGGGGAGAGAGGATTTAAAACCGAGGTGTTAACCTGCAATGCAATGTTTATCCTAAGTATTGATGCCGTAAGTGAATTTAACTAAATATACTCGAGAGTATTTTTTGACGGTATTTCCGCATAAATGACAAATAGAATTGCATCAAAGCGACACAAAAAACTTTTTGGCATATTTTTTTGCACGTGACACTCTCTTGGGAGTTGGACAAATTTAATTACGCGAAAAAAATATTCAAAATTGTGACGTTAATTTATTTTGCCTTTAAATAAACTTTGCCGCAATAAGGAGCGTTTTGTGCCCGCGATGCAAACATTTGGGGACGTTTGTTGGAAGAATTCGCAAAAATTCACTGTTTGCAAAGTGATTTTAAGAAGCACCAGTAAAAGTGTGATGGAAAATGCGCAATGATTACCGAGAAATGTACTTTGCTATGAATCTCGATAAGAAACCTGGGATCTTTGGTACGATCCGACCCTCAACTCTTAACCCCATGGTAAACACGTCAAGGGCGTAAATGAATTGGATAGGCAATACGGAACCCGGAAATTTCGATAAAAATCTAAATGTTCTTATCAGTGCATGCTTATGCAATCTCATGAAGAGCCGTTTTGAATTTAATAGAATGAATCTCGAAGTTGAAATATACATTTTTCTGTAATAACAAATGTCTATTTTGCCTACCAAGCTTCTCTTAAATGAGATTCATTAATATTTATTGTCAGAATAATGGCACCTAAAACTGACCACAAACAGACGAATTGATCGCTTTTATTTGAATATTTCCGATATTGATTTTTTGTATCATGAGACGGGTAGGAAATTTAATATTCACGTCTTTCGCTCTGATCATGGCCCTGTACAAGCAGTCACTGATACCTAACTGGTAAGTGGTGCAAATGGAGCATGTGAAGCAAGTGGGACACACGTGGTACAAGTGGGAAATGTGGTACAGTCGGGGCCTTTTACACTCTTGGCACGTCCCTCGGTACAAGTGGGGCATGTGGTACAAGTGGGACAAGGGGTACAAGTGGGGCATGTGACACTCTCGGTAAAATTTGGGCATGTTTTACAAATGAGGCATGTGATACAAGGGAGGCATGTGGGACGAGTGGGACATGAGATACAAGTGGCGCATGCGACACTCTCGGCACGCCCTCGGTACAAGGGGTACAAGTGGGGCATGTGCCACTCTCAGTAAAAGTGGGGCATGTGGTACAAATGAGGCATGGGATACAAGGGAGGCATGTGGGACGAGTGCGGCACGCCTTCGGTACAAGAGGTACAACTGGGGCATGTGGGGTAAAGTTGTATAAACATAAAAGAAGAATTCATTCCTAAAAGATTTCGATTTGAATATATGGCGTAGGAATATATCTCAGCATGTCAGGTAGCCCTGGCTTATGAGAGAGATTCAACAAAATATTCTTACATTTTGTTGTATTTTGAAGGCTTTTAAATTATTAATACCAAGTCCGAAATCCATTCGGTTATGAAGTACGGAGGTTGAGTGAGTGCATGACAACACTGGACACAAAAAATGAAAAAAAGTAAAAATACTGGACGAGGCGAACTCATAAATCCGCAAACGATCGAGGGAGATAATAGTGTGAAAAAAGGTAGTATCTGATCTATCTGAAAAGGGGTATCTGATCTACTTTTTGTTTGAATATAAATTGGGGCGTCTTGGAATTTATTTTAACAAAGCGTCAGCAATTTCCAAACGGGGGCCTATGTCCTCCAAGGAACCACGAAGCAGTTGGAGGGGCCACAATGCTATGCCGAAAACTGATTTGATTTTCTCTTTACAAGAAAACTTCATGTCCTTTCTAGTTTCATGCTTGATAAGGGAATCACTGGTGTAGATCAGCGATCGCGACTTAGAACTCGCGACATTATACAAGTTTTCCACTAATATCTTACGATGTGTACTTTACTCTACTACTAAAAAAAAAGGAATCTTCCAGTATATTCCAAATTTCATTATGTTCAAACAATCCATGCTCAACGAAGCATAAACAATCTGTGAAATAACTTTATCGAGCAATGAAACTAGGAGAAATGGAGAGTTTGGTAACTACTGACTTACGCTTTGTTAATTAAAATAAGTTACAAGATTCCCCGATTGCTATTAAAACTAAAAAAGAAAAGAAATCACCTTATCTCACTCAATCGTCTGCGAATTTGTTTTATCCAGGCATCAATAATTTGAAAGCCTTGAAGATACAACAAAATGCAAAAATATTTTTAAAATCTTTCGTATAAGCTAGAAAAGTGGTTCTCAACCATTTTATTTCGCGGCCCATTTTCATCGCGCAAAAAGAGTACCCTTTGTCTGAGGCGGGGGACTTGTGACGGTATTTCATAAAGGTATTTCAGCTCAAACGTCTCCTTCTAAACTTTATTAACTGAAGTATGATTCAAATCAATCGCTTTATTCTAGAGTTAATAAAATGTTTATTTTTCGCTTTGCTTATTGGCGCTCCAGAAGAATGTGTACCAATATTGAGGTAACTAATTTTGTTCACCTAATTTACATCAAGTTGTGTAAAGGTGCTGAAACCTACGAGCAGGGGGTATATTCACTTGGCTAATACAGACAGTCCCCGAACTCGTAATCAAACTAAAATAGGAAAAATTGGAATAAAATTATGGCCCAACCCTAACCTGGTATACATACTACGGGAGTACCGTTATTTCAGCTCAAAGGTCTCCATCAAAACTTTAATAATAACTAAAATATGATTAAAATAAATCGCTTTTTGAACTAAACCGCTTGAAATGTACATTTTTTACTTTAATTATTCATTCCAATCAAAGCATTCGAATAACATTTCAATCCAGTTGACAAGAATTTCCGATGAACCGTGAAATTGGCTTGACTGTTGCCAGTTTTATTGACTGAATCTTTTTCTCATTTTCATTTTTTAATTCAGTTGAAAGCCACGATCATCTCATTAAACGATATTGACCGGTACTCAGCGTGTGTACCAGGTTAGGGTTAGGCCATAATTTTATTCCAATTTTTTAATTATTTTAGTTCTATTACGAGTTTGGGGACTGTATGTGTTAGCCAAGTGAATATACTCCTTGCACATAAGTTTCAGTCTAGTTACACAACTTGATGTAAAGTAGGCGAACAAAATTAGATACCTTCATGCTGGTACACATACTTCTGAAGCGCTTGTTAATCTTCTACGGTCTTACAAATTTTTATCCCGCGTCGTGAAAATAGGGTGAGCAATAAACCAGAACCCAGGTCGTTTCTAATGTTTTATCAATAAGCTATACATGGTGAAACGTCCCCCGCCCCCTCTCAAAAGCCGGGAGAATAATCTTTTCAATTTTTCTTCACTTGTCGAGATTTTTTGGTGACGTAACTATCAATTTAAATAAATGAAACCTCATCGATCGGATCTCGAAAAAATATTTGAGAAAACATTCCACGTCAAAATATATTTGATACCAAACAAAATATAAAAAAAATCCGTAATCTCAGACTTATATCTTCTTTCTGAACTAAGAAGTTCGTAAAACGTGCGTTTTCAAAAATCTTGATAGTCTAAAATTCGTTTCAATTTACAAAAAATCGCTTTGTAGGATGCAGAAGAAAATTCCTTTTTTTACATTTCAAATAGGGGGGAGACCGACCACACCCTGGCCCTGAGTGTGGCTATGAATCTTTTCGCTATATGATTTTATATGGCTTATCATGAGAAACTCGCATTTCCTTTAATCAAAGGTCCAATCTATTTCAATTTTTCACTACTCAAAAATAGAGAGAATCGCTATTATAGCTATTTTTTTATTCTTTTCCTTTGAGACCTGAAAGGCTCAATATTTGATTCTAAATTTTGCTTCAATTGTTTGTTTCGATTGGAAAAAAAAACGATTTTCCACAACAACAGATAATTTTGCAAAACGTTCGAAATTTCCCTTCCGTGTCAAAAAGGATTCGTCACATCGGACGCCTTAAATTGCAAATATGGCTAAAAGCGTTATTCCCCCTTTTACAGACTATAAAAACGAGAAAGTGAATTTTATATTGCGATGCAAAAATAAACAGTGTACAAGATAACGCCCCTTCTAAAAAGCATAACCCAGGTCATTGAAAACATATTCTTAATAGAATATAACTTTTGTGCAAAATGTACTAGATTACTGATTACTAGATTACAGAAGTTCAAGTGTTAAATTTATATATATATATCTTCTTTCATTCTCGTAGAAGTATTTAATAAATTTTTAAGTTCTGTTTTAAGGCATGCTGTATTCTTAATCAAATAAAGCATAACTCATTTTAAAAAATGGTCAAAAAATAACCAGGTCATTAAATAATGAATGTTTTTTTTTCCTTTCGAGACTTATGGGGTCAATATTCCACTCTAATTTTTGCTTTTATTGTTTGTTTTGATTGGTCTAACAGTCGCGGAGAAAAGCGACAACAGTAATCTTACCAGGCGTTCAAAATTACCCTGCGCTTAAAAAAAGGAATTCGTCACACCGAATGTCTTAAATTGCAAATATGGCTAAAAGCGCGAATCCCCCTTCTGCAGATTATACAAACAAAAAACTGAATTGTTTTGAATGCACGGCAACAATAAACTGCGTACAGGGTAACCCTTCTTCCTAAACGCATATCCCAAGTCAGGGGACTCCCGAAGTATGCGAACCAAGATGGCGGACATCGGAATGTAATATGTGTACTAGGTTAAGGTTAGGCCATAATTTTAGGTATAAATACTACGGGAAGCTCTTAGCTAGTCTTCGAACTGATAATAGGACTAAAATAAGGAAAATTGAAAAAAAATTATCGCCTAACCCTAACGTGTTACCCAGGTTACGTTCCGATGTCCGCCATCTTGGTTCGCATACTTCGGGAGCACCCAAGTCAGTTTGCAACATTATTCTACAAAGAACATAGGGCGGTTCACGTAACCGCTTGTCGGTTACGGCAGTGTTTCCCAAACTTTGTCGGCCGTGAAACAAAAAAAATTCCATAGGTGCAATAGCATACAGGTGCAATTGTCATGGGTTCAAATGTACGTGGGTTCAAATGTAATGGAACCGTTTTGAATGCACGGCAACAATAAACTGCGTACTGGGTAACCCCTCTTCCCAAAGGCATCCCTCTTCCTAAAGGCATACCCCAAGTCAGTTACAACATATTCTACAGAGAACATTGGGCGTTCACGTAACCGCTTGTCGGTTACGGCAGTGTTTCCCAAACTTTGTCGGCCGCGGACCCTTGTTTTATAATCCTATTTCTGACGGACTCCCACTCTATGCCTAACAATCGGGGAAGAGTAATTTTTCACAATAACACGAACGATATTAATGTGTTGAATGAGATTGCTTCCGACTGCACTATTATCAATTGTCGTAGCAATTTGTGACAAGCAAATTCGTAGGTCCGACTCTACGGCAAGTCTTGACCTATATTTTTACATCAAATTTGTAAGAGATGAAAATGCTGCCTCACACAGGTAGATTTTTCTAATTGCCCATTCTGACACTAATTTTGTCAGCAACTTTTGTCTAGAACGTTCTAAAGAAAAGAACCAATAGCTTTAAATCAATCATTACAGATTCATTAGACTTTTTTTAATATCGTCCCGGATCCCCTCTGCATTCATCACGAACCTTCATGGGTCCGCGGAAACCCTGGGTTACGGCTTTCCCACCATCAACTGCATGCTTCTGAAACAAATAACTGGGTAACTAATCCCATACCCGACATGGAATGGTAACCGGACGAGAGGCCGTGGTTCGCCATATGATTAAGTCTTCTTATAGGTTTTTCGCTTCCTCGGGATAAATATGTAAATCCCAACCTAACAGAACTGTGTGCAAAATGTACTAAATTACTTTCTGGTATAATCATACACAACAGAAGATTTAGGTCTTAAATAAAATAATAATTAAATAAATAAAAATTATTTTAAATAATTTTCTTCGCTTTTATAGCAGTAATTAAAGAATTTATCCAAGCGATCCATTCTTTCAATTTTATTTGCCAGCTTTATACATGGTGCGTAAATTACCTGATTAAAACCTATTAAAAATAAAAGTAGATGAATTATGCTTTTACCCAATAAATTCCAGAATTCAAAACAATAATAAATATGATATTATCAAGCTAAATAATTCATAACTCATTTCAAAGTAAAACAAATAATCCTAAAACGTTGTCTTGTTAAATAATGTTGGAATAACCGCATTCATTATGTATTATCTATTCATTGAAGTTTATATAAAAGTAAACGAATGTATAATGTCAAATTTTGTGTTGATATTTAAATATTTTATATTGTTTATATAAATCGAGCATATCGTTTGTTACCGCGCTCGGTGAATTGCCCCGTTTTGAAAAACTTTTAAGTTATCCCGATCAAAAGCACAGAGATGCGAGTGCACCTTTTTTACATGGCGATTAATCGGCTCTTTCGCTCTGAATAAGACCACGTCAGATTAGTCACTGATATTTGGGTTGAACTGGAATCTTTCTCGTTCGGCAGTGCCTAACAAAGTGGTTCTCAACGCACGCTTTTTAGAATTTGTCAAGTCTCGCGTCCCACCTGAAAAATAACTATCTAACAATAAGCTACAAATAACAAATAGTAAGGCAAAAGTATGTTTTATAAAAAAACGCGTCGAAAATACCTGGATGGAACGTAAATGATGTAATAAATGAACAGTTTTGAAATGTAAATATCTAAAATACGGCCAGCAAGTTCAAAGCTAACAAATATTTTTATTGGAAACGTAGTGGACACAGCGATCGTTTCAAAATTTTGTTGTTATTGTTATTATTTGCACCGTCAACACGTTTTGAAGAAATTGCTTTTCTCTTCGAATACTGGACCAATTGCTTTGAAATTTTCAGTGGTTAAAGATAAAAAATTTTTTCAGAAGGCTATTACTTTTTTTTGCTCTATGACGTCATCAAAATTATGTGACTCTACGTGTCCATATATTTGAGCATAGCTCTCTCTTGTTTTAATTAGCTTCACGCCCTCTCAAAACTTTGTCTACACCCCCTCGTGGGCGCGCCCGCCGTTTGAGAGTCACTGGTCTAACCAATTGAATACACTTGAGGTCGCGGCGCGAGATTCGAACCCGAAATGATTTCTAATTGATTGGTTGTTTGTGTTTTATTTATGGCATTTCTAAAATTGCGGAATTCGGCGGGAATATTTCTATTCGAAGTTCTATTCGGCAAAAATAAGCAATTTCAACGCATCAACCATCAAGTCATTCATCCCACAAACATGCTAAATACTAACTGCGGACTTCGTATACTGCTTTATTACAACACGTCAGTAGCGTAGCCATGCACGAGGGTCGGACCAACCCCCAACCCCCCCCCCCCCCCAACCCCCCCCCCCCCCCCCCCCCCCCCACCCCCCCTTTTTTTTTTGCAATGTAAAAAATCTGTATTATATATATATTTTTTTTTGTAGCTTGAAACGGTTTTTAAACCTTCAAGTCTTTTTTCCGGACCCACTAGAGCTGTTATGGTATCACTTGGCGATTAGAAATTTCTAAACATCTTACATTCGAAATATTTTTTCTGGTGTAAATTCGTGTAAAAAAAATGCAAAAGAAAACATGTTGACATAGGCAAATACCGCTACTTCATCTATAAATACAGTAATCATTCCAATTTGCCATTTTGTGTCCAATTCCCACGCCCACCACGTCACCCAAGCTGTAATAAATTGGATAGAAAGTACTGATTCCTTAAAAAATAGTAGTATCTCAATACATATCGTTAGAGACCAGTGAATGGGGCTTTATTCAAAGCAAAAGGCACGAATAATCGTTGTTGAGAAAACAAGTGTCCCAGTTGCCCGTGTATTCAACTAAAACATGATCCGCCCTGGGACTCACAATCCACAACACATTACATAGTCCATTACCTTATCTTATGTTTGACATCAAAATTATTTTTTATGAAGTAAAAAAGTAACAGGATGCAAAACATGTTGGTTTGATGCCGGGAAACGACGTTTTCAATGTATTTTAAAAAAAGGAGAAACAACCATGATCTCTCCATAAAATCTTGAAAAAATCACGAATTCTTAGGAAACCTGATAAAAATACTAAGATAAGCTTTGATTTCATCTTTTTAAAACCCCAAAAAAACACATTTTATCCTTGGCGTGAAAACATACTGAATAATTAAAGTTGCAGGGTGCGATGTCATCGATTAGTGAATGTAAATGGAATCGAAAACGTGTTTTTTTTTTCGTTTTTAGCTTTTTTGCACCAAAAAAACACGGTATTTTGAAAAAAGTACGTGACCTAGCGTTAGATTATATAGGTACGTTGGTTTAGGTTGATTGTGTAGGCAACGTCCTGAACATTAAAACTTACATCTTTCAAAAATATCTTCCTGTGTATGGGGGACGTAGCCATACTTGAGTTTCGAAACCCTCCCCCTCTCTAATGCACAAATGTAACCACGTACGCCACGTTTTAAAATAACAAATTACTAATTATCTAGTTGGAGTTAGAAATTATTTTAAAAATTGCATTTCCAACGCAATCTGCATTACTAACCCTAACTGGATAATTACTATTTTTTTTGTTTTGTTTTGAGCGGTGGAGGATGTGTTTTTGGCGGGGAATTTTACAAAAAAAACACCTCTTTTTACCATAACCCTGAAATTTAATCGCTTAAAGACTTGGGGCAGACTCGACCAAACGAAGGCTGTTCCTATCAAATTAGCGGGATTTTGAAATTCTCTTGCATGTAATATTTCGATCTATTCTTTCATGCATATATAAAAATGAGCGCAAATCATGTGTCGTTCAGATTTTAACTATTTTCTCGATTTTATTTTGATAAATCACAATCGCTTTTTATATATACGGTCAAAGCGGATCGCATTTAGTAGAATATTCTATTTTTAAATTCCCGATATCTATCAAAAAAATCTTCTTATTTATCATCGCATTCGATCTTCCGATCTAAATTATTTACAACTTCCGCGTAAAGGGCCAATGTCGGTCGAAGAGTTCAGAGGTTATAGCAAAAGAGAGGTTATAGTTCCGAATTGCGTCGCTAGCTAAGAAATATTTAATTTCCATCTATTCCCAGAACAGGTACACGGCAGGCGGGTACGTGCCTGTGTATCGATACTTAACAATATCAATAGGGCATGCTGTTCTGACGTCATTTGATGACGTCATAACACGCACACACAAAAACGAAGCCCACAGAAATTTTTAAAAATAAATAAAAAAAAGTAGCCTTCTAGAAACAAAAATCTTCAACCACTGAAAATTTCAAAGCAGTTGGTCGAGTAGTTAATAAAAAAAAGCAATTTTTTTAAAACAGCAAGAAAAAGAATTTTAACAACAATTACACCGAAACGATCCACGGGTCCACTTTGTGTGCAAAAAGTCCTAAGATAAGATATTACACTCGTTTGACAATAGAAGTTGTTCTATCGTGTTTTATACCTCTTCCTATTTTGTTTCAGGATACGTCATCAGTGACGTACGTATTGAACCTAGCGATCGCAGATTTCTGTTTTCTAGCAACAGTTCCTTTTGTCATCGACCAGAAAATTCACATCGCATGGAGGTCAGGAGAGTTCATGTGCAAGTTTGCTGTCGGATTCATGACATATTTGAATTTTTTTGTAAGTTTATAGTAGTTTGTTTTATTGTACTTATATACAGAATTGTTTAAACACTCTGTTTTTCGGTCGCTCCAGAAGTATGTGTATCAATATGTAGGTAACTAATTTTGTTCGCCCTCTCTACATCAAGTTGTGTAAAGGGACTGAAACCTATGGGCAGGCGATATTCACTTAGTTAACACATCCAGTCCCCAAACTCGCAACAGAACTAAGATAAGGAAAATCGGAATAAAATGATGGCCTAACCCTAACCTAGTACACATGATCTATGAGAGTACTGTTTCTCGTGACTTGGTCCGTAAAGTCGAAGTTCGGTATGTTTTGTGGCTGCTTTTGTTGGCCGTATGTCAAATCGTAGTCAGGGAAGCCAGTATTAGGTTAATGAAATTGTACCAGTCTTTTCTGATTTCTCAATTTACGAAACCAGCTAAAGCAAAGCAAAGGTGATGCTGCAATGCATCTAGTATCGGCATTCCAATAACTGCTGGTTAAAGCAGGCAACACGCGGTTTGTTATTTATATGTATCCAATGGGAAGAAAACAAAGCTGGCCTTCTCTAACGTTTATGCATTCGATATCTTTATATTGTGGGGCCAGGGATGGCGCTGACACCGAGTAAAAACCCTGGGCCTTCTTTCTGAAAACTATCCAAATTGTTCCGAGAACGGTGACAAATTCCAGAGCTGCAGAAAAGTTCGACAGGCCCCTGATTTCAAAGTACTTCAAGCGATATTCAAGGGATCACATTAAAATTATCAAGATAAATGCCATTTTTTAAACTTAGAATTTAAACATCAAGGAAAACTTTTAAACCCTTTGGTTTATATATATATGCGTGTATATATATGTAATTTAAATATTTTGTTCGACGGGCTTATCACTTGTAATCTCGCTTGTCCCTTACACGATTCTCCCTTTACAAGCAGATTGGCTTGTCCCAAGAGAGTTTCAATGTTTTGATGAATGAGGCTAAATATATATTATTTGACGTAAGATTTCAGAAGTTTAAGAAGGCGTGCAGACATGCTTCGCTATTGCTGTGCGCGTGTGTGGAACTCATTTATTTATAGTCGGTCGGTTTGTTTTTCTAGCTCGTTTATATTATCTGAATTTCTAATTAGACTGAATTGTATTTTTTTCGGTTCTGACTTCTGATACAAGCAAGAATTCCAACAACTAAAGAGCAGAATTTGATTCCTCTTAATACAATTTTCTTCAGCTTTCGCTTTGGGCACACGAGGGATGGGATTCTCTTGTTGATATAAAATATATATCGTTCACTTCCTTCCAGTTGCGCATGCTTTTCCATACGACGCATTTATACTTTTTCGTTCTGAGCGTACCCAAGGGACCCAACCCCGGAACCTCCCTTTTGAAATGTAAAAAAAAATATTTTTGCGTAGCTTGAAACGCGATTTAGATCTTCGGGGCTTCCCCCCACCACACCCCTTGAATATTCCTGGCTGCGCCCCTGCTGGTAGGAACTAAAAGTTATTCCATAACAGCTGTCTAATCCTCTATTTTTTTCAGGTCAGTCCTCTTTTCTTGATGGTGATGAGCATCGATCGATATCTTGCCGTTAACAAAGCAGTGTCTTCGACAAAACTTCGAAATTTGAAATCCTCACGCCTTGTGAGCGTAGTGGTTTGGTGAGTGGAATTTTTTTTTTTTTTTTGAAATTATTGCACACGAATTTTACATATGGATCGTTTTGTTAATATGTTGTTGGTATTTTTTTTATTATAGGTATAAAAAATGTAGGACATGTAACACTTTCGAATTTTAGTCAGGCTGCTGTTGTTTAGGTACTCCCGGAGTATATGAACTAAGATGGCGGACACCGGAACGTAGTATGTGTACCAGGTTAGGGTTAGGCAATAATTTTTTTCCAATTGTCCTTATTTTAGTTCTTTTGCGAGTTCGAGGACTAGCCAAGTGTCTCCCGTAGTATATGTACCTGAAATTATGGCTTATTCCTAACCTGGTACACATGCAACGTTCCGGTGTCCGCCATCTTAGTTCACATACTCCGGGAGTACCCAAACAACAGCCTCCTGACTAAAATTCGAAAGTGCTACTTTTGCCGTTTCATACAATGCCCAGCAAAACGTGTCCTTTCCTTCTTTGTTATTGAGGAGATCCTAGTCATCTTACCATTCCGTCGGTTAATTGCTGGATGCGTCTTCCAGGTTAAGGTCAACCTGGTCCCTTAGCATTCCAACATGGCTATAAACCAAACCAAAACACGATAAGTCAGTAAATATAAAACAATTAACTAGTTAACTTATTTGTATCCGACCTAAACAGGCGGTCGGAAAACAGGCGTGGTTCGCGGTATTTTCCCAAGTTTACTATTGGTTGGGAATCAGCATACAATTCAATCCGTATGGCTCGTTATGACCCAAGGGAACAAAATTATTCGGTTTATTCTGTGTAATTGTCGGGCTAATGGATGCGGTTTCGGCGGTAATATTCACTTTTGGTTATGGGTAGCACAAGTATGGGATAGCGTTTGGGAGTTATACATATGTATGGACCATCTTTGGCAGGGATAAAAGTGATTTCAGGTCACTAATAACATAAAATCGATGACGGAAATTAGCCTGTTTGAAAATGAGTTGATATGATTGAGTTACAGCAGTTGCTGTATACCACGACTGGTACAGATCAAATAGTAAATTTCGCGGATCTTTTGAGGAAGCCCCGCCGAAAAATAACACCACCGTCACCGTTAGTAATTAATTAAGTAAGGGTGAGGGGTGGGAATCAGATTTCCCTAAAAATTCATATCATTCCGTAGCCGAACACTGAGTGGATAATTACTCATTTGTTTGTTGAAACGTAGCTGGGATATTTTTCTCAAATCTCTTATTTTTGCATTAGCGACGAGGGCTTTGTACAAAAGATCCAGGTTTTGCCGACGTTTTGAATATTTTTGCTTCTAAGCGACGCTTATGCACGCCTTCAGTTCCGAATCAGAACGAACGCGAGATTTGACCATCACAGTCAAGTCTAGCGTTTTAATCGCTTGGTCGTCGCTTGGGCCCGGCATTTTAGAATGCCTGATGATTTCAGGATCGAATCGAATATTTTTTTCGAATCCAATCTCGAATACTTGGACGATATGTAATCGTATGTTATTCTCTTATTGTAATGAGGGTACTCCTGAAGTATGCGCACCAAGATGTCGCATAACCTGAACCCTAACCTGGTACATAACCTGAGTTCAGGTTGTGCGCCATCTTGGTGCGCATACTTCAGGAGGTCCGTAATGGGTCCTCCAGACACATAGATTACGAAAACATAGACTCCATAAGTCAGACAGCTCTCTGAGTGTTCACTCACAATTAGAATCAACAATCACTCCTCTAGATTATAGAACATGTTCCAAAGAATCTGGGTTATATTTTTGTGTTCTGTGTTTTTGAGCAAACCTGTGAGATCGCAAATAAATAAGACTAAAACGCGAAATCTCTTGATCTCTCACGAAACTACTTCTTCAAAATCAGGTGGCGAATCTTATAAATCATTTAGGAGACGTGTGGTTTACGTCTATCCCCATAATCGCATAATCGATAAACGAGTCTGGGACGAGAAATGAATTGACATTTAATCATTAACACGAAACCGAACGTGTTTATCGTCGTAATCGGAACGGACTGTATTTTTTTTTTTCTTAATTTCCAAAAATTCGTCGATGGAAATTCCTTTGCAGAATTTGAGCAAGCATTGAAAAGTATCGACCTGAAGTTGAATATAGACTTGCAACCTGTACCATAAAGAATCCCGGGAATTTGAATTTATATTTGTGCAGATTGCAGATATTTTTCGTAAAAATTTGTCCAAAAATCCATGGATGGGAACTCCTTCGCAGAATGCGAACAAGCATACAAAAAACAGCAACCTGAAATTGAATATAGACTTGCAACCTGTGACATAAAAAATCGATTGGCATTTGAAATTATTATTGTGCAGATTGTCGATTGTGTGATCATAGTAAGCAGTCACAAACGACTGACAATATTCCATGACAGGGGTGAGCGAATTACGGTCCGCGCTTCACCGAAGTCTTCCATCCGGACCACTTGCATCTGCGCTAAAATTACGCCTATAGTTTAATGAATATAAATTTCTGGTGAAAAAAACGTCATAATAACCCCGATTGTTACATTGTGCTTGTTATTATTAAACGTTAACCTAGCTCAGGGTGGTCCAAGGTTGTCGGCTCCGCGGGCCACAAAATTATTTTTGCATTGTTCGCGGGCCACAATAGTGCCAAGAATAGGGAAACAGTGCAATTGTTGTACAAAACAAACACTTTTATTGTGCAAACATAGTTATCAGGCATAGCCATTCTAGGCTAATACAATCCACATTCAATTTTTAGTTTTCTCTGATTCCTGTATTGTTAGCATATATTCCCGACCAAAAAGTTAGATCGCCAGATAAAAATTCAGATTGCCAAGCACATCATTCAAATTTCAATTTCGCTAGTTGCCTCAGCTAGCCATAACACTATTTAATTTAGTGACATTAGAGATGACAATATGTCAAAAGATTTTTCTGATTAATTTTATGACGAAACAACACGAAATGCGATTTTTGGATTACTCTCCGAATATGACGCGGGCCACAGATAATGAAGCGGCAGGCCACATGTGGCCCGCGGGCCTGGGTTTGGACCACCCTGACCTAGCTGATGGAATTAAACTTTTATGAATTTTTATTCATAGTTTTTCATGTTGAGTTTTGTGCCTCTGACCAAGTAACCAAGTCTATTGTCTGCAACTGACCCACTCAGAAACGTACTTTCCCACCCCTGTTCCACGACCTACCGGAACTTGTCTTTTACGTGCATCGCGTTAATGATAATTGAATTTTACGATATTATAATTTCCAAACTTTAAATTAATGTTGTTATCACGGGCAATGAGGCCCTTTGACCGGGCGAGCTTCTGGTAGTCTGTGCCCGCATACTCTCGACTATGAAGTGTTATATATATTTGTGTGTGATATTATTCTCAATGTGTTGTCTTCCCACTTGTTTTTCTGTTATTGGCTGTTTTGAATAATTAAGGGTTATCAGTGACGTATCTATGATATGGCAGACATGACTCGTGGTTTGGGCATGGGCGCAAAAAAGCAACAACTTTTAATCTTAAAATGTTTCAAATATTGATTCAAAATTGAACTGATTGAAACTTGTGTTTATTTGAATATTATATTACAAGTATCTCAATTCCACAATAGCCGTTAAAATAGTCAAATATCGATCAAGGGGCACATTCTTAAAATTTTCCACATGTGTCGTTTCACGTAGATACGCCACTGAGTGTCGGGGGCGTAAAAAAAGCAAAAAGTTGTCTTTGGCACGTTTCGCAGTGGGTAGACAGTCGGATTAAGTTTTGTGGAGCACGTTTGTTTTACGCTAAGTCGAATTAATTGGATTGTCGCTCGTCCGTCTTAAAAGCGTGTTACGTAATAATGCTATCAATGAGATTACTATTGTATCACAATCGAAAGGTCAATCCAATTGTGTGATCAAAGCAAGCAGTCACAAGAGACTAACAGCATTTCATGGTCTACCGGCACTTGTCAATATTCCTTTTATGTTCATCGAATTAACGATAATTTTAAAATTTTGCCGTATCAGACTTATGAGCAGACACACCCTTCAGACCAGGGCCTGTGAATACAAGACTGAAAGCTTTAAGATACGTCGCCGTCCCGGAATAGCTAGCATAACGTATAGGTTGGGGTTTCTATCGCCATCGTGTCCAAATAATTGATAATTATTTCTATACGTGCCGGTGACAGCACATTTGCGCCCACGTACATTTGCACCCGTAAACTACACCCAGGACATTACTACCAGTGTTTCCTCTAAGGTGTGCGCGCGCACACAGCTATCAGAGGCTGCGCACACGCATAGATTTACTGCGCACAGACCTATTTCGATGTAATGTAACAATGATCTCGGTTGGAAGGTTGAGAAAGTTTGTTGTTGGCCCACCCATTACCCGGTTAAAACGCCATTTTTTTTCATTGGTTTTTGCACAAATATTAGTCATTTCCAAAAAAGTGCGCACACACCAAAATTACTGCGCACACATACTACAAAAAATTAGAGGGAACATTGATTACCACCCTTGTACATTTGCCCCCACTGACATTTGCACCCACGGAAATGACCATGGGTCCAAAATTCCATGGATGCAAATGTTGATGAGTTCAAAAACCGATGAATGCAAATGTACGTGGATGCTACGCTTATAGCTTTTTTGAAGTATCGTTGATTTGTTCAAAGGTGTGAAAGCACTTCATAAAAGGCGTGTTCCCAACGGTTAGCAGTGCACATTCCATCTTTCTGTGGTTGATGAACAACTTCTCTTTTTTTATCAAGGTTGGTTGCATTGGCGGCTGTGATTCCTCTCGCCTATTTACATTCAACTGATGGAGGACTAATCAAGAAATGCAAACCAAGATTTCCTGGACAAAAAATCGGTGAAAATTGTTTGTTTGTTTATTTCTTTGGGATGTACATGTAAATCCAGAATAGGATTTGTCCAGGGGATACGAACCAATTCATGCCGGGTGTGAGATTAGTTAGCCAGGTATGGATTTGATGGTGGGGAAGCCGTAACCGACAAACGATTCCGTGAACCACCATACGGCGACGAGCAGTCCAGCAATCTTCTCACACATAATCATCACCACATGGAATTTGAACCTGCAAACCCACGCAGAGTAATAATCAGAGGTGCGGTGGCGAGCGTATTCCTTACGCTCCTGAACTGAAACTCGTCGGAAGACGAAATGACCATTGAATTATTTCATCCATACCTATGCTTTGGAAATTCTAAAAACTGACAAATTATTTAGCAGAACACGAAACTGGGTTTATTTATTTCCGAACTTATTGATTCCCGTCTGGTGGACGTACAGGAGATTTTTGGAGTTCTAATTCCAAAGCTCTCAAATTTTACTGTCAATTTACCTATCAAACAAAACTTCAGTTGTGTGTAGGGCTGAGCATTTCGAATCAAATAGTAAATTATTAGAATAGGTTCAGGCAAAAAATTCAAATCGCCGTCATCTTGTTATTTTTTGTCCACCGAAAACCGGGATAAATTTCTCATTTTTTTATAGAAGCCTTATTTTTACAACGCAATTTTGACATATGACTTTTTTTTTCCATGGGAGTTATTGATGTATCATGTTTCCTATTGTGTGTGAACGTTCAGCGAATTGCCTGAGTGATGGATTCTAGTATATTAGGTATCTGGATGTTACACACAATAAAAAAAAATCACATACAATTACATATTTTCAAAATATTTGAGATAAGAATCGAAGAAAAAAAAAACGATTCAATTCTAAAATCATCAGATATTCAAAAATATCCTCGATGCTAGTTTGCTTATCGTACTTTTTATGAACAACTCCAAGTATCCTTGAATCGGTATTTCCTACTTGGATGTTCAAAACACAAATAAAAAATTAAATTCTGCATAAAATAAAGATTATCAGCAGTGACTGCTTGTGCAGGGCCCCGTTCGTAGCGATAACGTTTTATATGAGGAATATAAAATGAAAAAAAAATAAAAATGACAGCCTCCTAAAGTCTACCACCTGTAAGCACTAAGAATTTAAAATTGATTAATCCAATAGATACCGAGACCCCCCTGACAACTGTAAGTGCGAACCCGTGAAATTTCAGCCATTTTATCGCGGTATATTTCGTCAAATTACCTTACAATCCATAACGATAATTAAATTCCATCGGAAATAAATAGCCTTTTCTATTCAATGTCAAATCGAAGGCTTTAACCTTAAAAGAAAATACTTGGAAATATGTTCTAGGAAAATGACGAACTTCAATCAATAGAAATTTTAGAAATCTCCACCACCAATTCCTTAGAATATTCATGGCTAACACTATAAATACTACTGTAATACCAAACAGGATGCCATGAGCGCTTAAAAGCATCCGGAAGAGGGCCACGAGCATAAGAGGCTGAGAACCACTACACTACAAAGAATAATTGTATGGTATAATAACGCGAGATTTATCTGTAATATTTTCAAAATATTGAATTTTCGAAATTTCATCATTCGTCCCTTTGTCTTGCCACCTTCAAAATATAAACTTAATTTCCACGGTCATCAAAGTCTTAAATTGATACGATCTGACGTAGGGTTGAACCGCATAAATTAATTACATGGAGCATAAGGTGTTTTGTTCAGTTCAACTGAATAACAAGTTTGTTTTGTAGACTTTTTATGTAATTACTATTTATTTATCGTGATATTCCCATGGTCCTATCACGAAGGGGCAAAGCTTTTTTAAGGGTCGCATTCAGAAAATCTTTTCGCACAGGCATTGAGAAACGTACTTAGTTTACTATATCATATACTTAATAGGCTATATTAATTATATAGTCACTTTCAGTAAAATATTTTGATTAAAACAGCGGTCCTCAATCCGCGGCCCGTGGCTCCCTAGTTTTTTGTGTATTCATTGCGGCTTGATTTTATTAGAAGACTTATACATTTCTTTAGACATTGATTTTTTTTGTGTAGTGACATACACGAGGTGGGGTTTCAGCTGAATTGAAGTCCCTCGCGAGAAACCTTATGCGCCAAACAATGATTTTGGCTTCAGTACTACTTTCTAAACTTATTCTAACCCAGTAGTTCTCAAACTTTTTGGGCCACGCCCTACCCCTCTTCCCCCTCCCCCCTTTTTAGAAGTTGTAAGGTCTTGCGCCCACCTCAAAAATAACTAGCTACAATAAGCTACAAATGGTGAAAGTAAAGTGAAAGAATTTTTAATCAAAAAACACGTTGAAAATACGTGAATGGAACACAAATAAAGAAATAAATGAAAAGTTTTAAAATGTTAACTTTCAAAACTAGAATTCGGTTCGAAACCGAAGACTTATCGATCGAAGGTTAGGGGATCCCCCAAAACAGGGGTCTTACTCCATAGTGACACCGTGTGTCCCATCACTAATTAATTAATAAGTCGCTAATTATAAGACATAATCCATCCAAAATCAATAGGCTTCTGATCCGAGCTATGATGAATGCACATGCAGAATTTGGAGCAGATTGAACCTCGCTTTCGTGAGATATCGCGTGCATCTAACAGACAAACAAACAAATACCTATCAACATACTTACCGATCTTAAGAACGATAAGTAATAAGACGGGCAAGATCAAATTTAACAATTATTATCATTTTTAATCAGTTTCACGCGCGCCTCACCGTTTGAAAACGTGTCTACAATCTTGAATAAATTCTAACCCAGAACTTATTTCCTTTTCGCTCAAAGAATTTTTTTTTTGAATAGTTGGGCGTTTTTGATTATACAAAAAAGGGGATTGAAACAAGACCAAAGTATTTGTTTTATATCAGAAGCAATTTTTACGGAGATGAACTCAAATTTATTTTTTTATTTCCCACATCAAACAAACAAATACATAAAGCGGTTAAGACGTAAAGATTTATCGAACAACAAAGATTTTATGGGATTAGTTTCACAACGAACATGTTCCTGTACCATTCAATTTAATCGTCCAAACTTTTTACATAATGTTAGAAAATTCCGCAAAAATAACTGAAATTTACATGTAATATAAAATTTTTCGATTTCCTCGACGGCATGTGTCATCCAACTTAATCTCCCTAGCATTTTAGATAACGCTAAGAAAATTTCAGCATGATTAACTTAAATTTTCGTATAACACAAGACTTTCTTCGATTTAATAAAAAGCTTAACTTGTCTAATTAAATAACCTAAATGCCCCAAACAGCCAGGTAAAAGTTACATAGAGATGGTCTAATTTAGTGGTTCCCTTTTTAATATCGTTACCCCTAAATCGAATTACCAAAACTCAATTAACCCTTTCATAAAATTATAATCTCAGTAATAAGATGAATGAAATGGAATCGAAAATGAAGCTTTGGTAATATGTCTCTGATAACTGCGTGACCGACTACATTAGGCGTACGTAACAATACTAATATACTGGATGCAAATGCTAGCTTTTCCGCAGACCAGCAAAAAGAACTGTGATTTCATAACATATTTTTAACACAGTTAACGTATGGATTACCCCCAAAATGTCAAATTACCCTTTTTAGGCTAATTACCCAAAGTTTGGGAACCACTGGTCTAATTTGAATTGCCATTCATCATAAAATGTAACATAATATTTATTTTTTGCTGAGGAAGGGCTATATACCATGCCAGTTCACGTTTTGTTAAGTCAAGTAACACAGTTTAAAACCGGGGGTTGGCAATTATATTCCTGAGTGGGCCAGTCACATATAATAAATTGGTTACTGGCCCGGAAGCTCAAAACTTAACATAAAAAACTATGAATTAAAAACAATTTAACGTTATTTTCATCGATATTTTCAACGGAAATTCGGAATCCTAAAAATTATAGTCGTAATTTTAGCAGACGCAAGTGGGTCAGATGAAACAATTCGGTGGGCTGGATCGGGCCCGCGGGCCATGATTTGCCCACCCCTGATTTAAACTATCTAGGACATAGGTAAAAAGGAAAAATAAAACCGGGCTTTTGAACTCGAAGCAACACCAAAATTCGAATAAACCCCCTTTTTTTATTCCAAATGTGTGAAATTTAATTTTGCTCCTGTATCATTCAATCTAATTGTCAAAACATTTTACATAATGCTACAAAATTCCAGTAAAATTAACTGAAATTAGCATGCAATTCAAAATTTGTCAATTTCATCAAAGAAGTTTACTTGGCTAAATAAATTAAGTTAACTAGATTTTGATTGAGGTAACCTAAATTGGTTTGAGGAGTAGGAAAACGGGCCAGATTATGGTCCTCATTGGAATGCGCGACGCTCCAGAAGTGTGTGTAACAATATGGAGGTAACTGATTCTGTTCGCCTACTTTACATCAAGTTATGTAAGAGGACTGAAACCTATGGGCAGAGGGTATATTTACTTGGATATCACAAACAGTCCCCAAACTCGTAATAGAACTTAAATATAGAAAATCGGAATAAAATTATGGCCTAACCCTAACCTGGTTTCCTCGTACGGACTTTTCCAATCTGTGTTTTGTTAAATTGAATAATACAATTTCAGAAATCTTCAAAAAACAAATAAAAGCTATGTTTTTGGACCTTTTTTAAACCTCAAAATTCGAATTAACTTTACCACATTTACAAAAGTTCGCGTAATTCAATTTTTTTTTCTCGGAATAAATCGACCGCAACATAGATTTTAAATGAATGAATATTAAATAGGATTTGTATAATTGGATAACACCCTCAATATAGATTTAATGATCCAGTGGACGAGAAATAAAACAAATCTGCGTAATGTAAGACGTTCTTTGTGGTCTCTATACTTATATTACAGAGCGGGATTTTGATTTCGGGGATTTCGACAAAAAATATAGCCAAAATCACTTGGCAAACCAAGATCTTCATTTTGGCAAGTCAATAAGACGGCATAATCATATGGAGAACCACAGCCTCTCGTCCGGTTACAAGTCAATGTCGTGTATAGGATTAGTTAGCCAGTTATACGTTTCTGATAAATACATTGGTTCTTAATGGTGTCTATACTTATAATACAAAGTGGGATCGGCCGGGTCTGCATTTCGGCCACCAACCCATGTCGGATATGGAATTATTCACCCAGTTATTAATTTCAGTGTCCATAAATAACGTTTCAAGCCAAGAAAAATTGTTATGTATGATACAGAATTTCTTTTTTACATTTCGAGAAGAGGGGCAGACCACTTTTACAAAAGTTCGCGTAATTTGTATAATTGGATAACACGGTCAATATAGATTCGATAATCTAGTGGACGGGAAGTGAAACAAAAAAGCGAAAGATAAGAAGTTCTTTGTGAACTATATTTTAAAATGCAAAACGGGATTTTCCATTACCGGGAAAGAGTTATATAGGATGGGAAAAAACTCACTAAAACCTGCAAAAATCTTACTATATCTGCATTTAGTGTAAGATTTCAAACTCTTCATAACGGAGAAAGTGTCAGAGGGAGAAAACGCGTTTTAGATTGTCACCAACACAACTTGCAGGCATATCAAACAAGCATTGTGGCATTTTCTGGTTATTTTTATGCTGAAACTACACCAAATGAGATTTTTTGTTTACTCTCCCGCTCCATTATCTGTGACGCGGGTCACATATAATGGAGCGGGGGGCCACATGTGGCCCGCGGGCCTGGGTTTGGATCACCCTGGTGTATACTCTTGCCATCGCATCATTGGCTATACCTCGCGTGGGTTCGAATCCCGTGAGGGATAATTGTATGTGAAAGGATTGCTGGACTTCTTGCTGCCGTAGGGTGGTTCACGTAACCACTAGTCGGTTACGACTACTTCCACCATCAAGTTCATGCATCTGAAACAAATGGGGGCTCCCGAAGTGTGCGAACCAAGATGGCGGACATCGGAATGCAATATGTGTACCAGGTTAGGGTTAGGTCATAATTTTAGGTATAAATACTACGGGAGGCTCTTGGCTAGTCTTCGAACTGATAATAGGACTAAAATAAGGAAAATTGGAAAAAAATTATCGCCTAACACTAACCTGTTACCCATGTTACGTTCCGATGTCCGCCATACTTCGGGAGCACCAACAAATGATTGGCTAACTAATTCCATACCCGACATGGACTGGTAATCGGACAAGAGGCCATGGTTCGCCATATGATCTAATCTAATCAACTTTCCTCTTTCCGGGTATAAATATGTAAATCTTATCATACAGTTCGATTACCTATAATTTACTATATTTCTAACAGTGTATGGTTTCTGAATATTTAAAATCCCATTGCAATATTTATATCAAGCGGGAATATCTAATTCTTCTTCCCGCGACGAAAAAAATCGAAAATCCCTTTCTATATAAACTTGACCGCAGATAGAGATAATATCGCGTTGAATTATTTATACGCTTTGACACCATGCAATGGTTCTCGCCGCGAAATCGTTGAATCTGCAGCATATAAGTAATAGGAGAATTTTGCGGGAATGCCGCAACGTCTAATGAGCATCAAAAATCGATTTGCAGACTTTACAATATCTTATCCCGATATGAAATCTTAGTATAAGATGTTACGGGACACATTCTGTGGCCTACAAGATTTTGAAGTTGTCAATATTGTTTGTGTTTTTCAAAACAATGGTTGGTCAATGCGTTGGTCTGAAATTTCTAATTACTAGGTTTTTAATTTTTTTGTGTGGCCAAACTAGATGTCTGAAGTTGGTTATATGGCCCACTGACAAAAAATGGCGCACTCCTCTTTAAATTCTAGGCCAGTAATTTTCAACTTTTATTCGTTGTTTTCCAATTGGCAAAATTCCAAAAAAATATACCCCCAACCTCAAGTGTGCTGTTATATGACAGTCGTTTCCAGTATGTCGTAAGTAAAATATGAGAACGTGGATAGAAAAATACTGGCTTGATTTAATATACTGCGCAATAGCGGGCGTTGCAATCATACAGTGTTGCAATCTGCTATGTTGCATTACGATCATTCATGGCTACAAAATCAATGTTGAAAATGACTCGTCAGGGACGTAGCCAGATATTTCCAAACGGAGGGGGGGGGGGCAATGAATAATTCTCGGCATTTGCTGGAACAGGGTTTTAGCAAAAATCAACAACAGTTGTTAATAATTGCAAACCAAAATTCAAGGGGCGTAATTTTTTAATTGCCATGGACGCCATTTTACGAGACACGTCACTAAGTAAAATTGACTTTACTTTTATGTAATTGTGATTTCGATTGAGTTGATGGTGCTCCCGTTGTGTGTGTACCAGGTTAGAGTTAGGCCATAATTTTATTCCGATCTTCCTCATTTTAGTTTTATTACGAGTTCGTGACTGTCTGTGATAGCCAAGCAAATATACCCCCTGCCCATGGGTTTCAGTCCCTATACACAACTTGATGTAAGATAAACGAACAAAATTAGTTACCTCCATATTGGTACATGTACTTCTGGAGCGCCGAATTGATATACCAACTAGTAGAATAAATATAGCAATGACCTCATTTGTGACTTTGTATACGTGAGAAGAGGGCATTATGACGTGACAATAAATCAGAATCTTAACCAGGAGCTTATGTATAGCCTGCTATGTTATACCAGATTGCTGACTATAGCCAGCCGCCGAAAATCTATGATATATACTTTGGTGCGTTTTATGACAGTTCTCAACCATTCCTTGCCCCTTGTTGATGAACTCATCTCCTTATTCGAGTCTTTTTAGGTTATTTCAGGTCCGAAACGTCCGGGGGTCGTAATGTCTGGTATGAAACGTCAGTGGGTTGAAATGTCTGGTCCGAAACGTCCACAGGTCAAAATATATGATACGAAACGTCCATGTGTCGAAATGCCTGGTACGAAACGTCCGTGGACCAAAAGTCTGTATACCAATCTAACCTCCCTCGAAAGGATTTATAGTTAAATCTCTGTATACTGTCACATTTTCAGACTTGTTTCAAAACTTTCTGACGGAACCATCGACTTATCCTATATTGTATTTCATTTTACAGAAGTCAACAACATCTTTCTTCAGCAAAATCTCCATCAAGAATGCATACACAATTATACAATGAAGAATGCTTTGAAATTTACAGAAATAGGTGAGAGTGTTTGCTTTGCAAATCTTCGGTTAATTAAACTCGAGCTGACTCAAAGAATCGTATCTAGGCTAAAAATTGGGAGTTGGGGTGGCTTATGTTGATGTTGTTTATCGGAGTCGCAATTGGTGAATATGTATACTTTCCACATGCTGTCGGGTCGGTCACAAATCTCCACCGATTCCATAGCGGTGATCCAATAAATACGATATAAAGCCATATCTACCGAAAAAAAAACAGATTCGTATTTCATTCACCTACGCATGAACCACAAGGAATGACCATTAAAGAAGTTTAAAGCAGGGGGTGCAACCTTTAATACAGACGGGCCGAATACAAATAAATGGGTGAAACGCGGACCGCACATTTATTCAATTTAGGCTTTCTAGTAGTTACAAGTACAAAAATTCTGGTTATTGATCTTATGACATGCGTTGTTCGCCTCCCGCAGGCTTGCCGTTGAAGCAATGCTACGTCCTGGGCATAGATAATGAATTGAACTCAAGATATAGGCTTTTCAACGCAAAGGGATCGGAATTACTCACACATACCAGATTAAATAAATTAAAAACTCGTTACGCAGGTCGCACGTCATTCAAAATTAGCACTTCTCCGCGGGTCGCACAGAGTTTCCTTGTGGGCCGCATTTGGCCCGCGGGCCGGTTAAAGGCATTATGAAATATTTAATACACTGGTTGAGTTAATTCGTATGTTTTTAATATTTGTGCTGTTAATTGGTTACGCAATCATCGAATTTATTGATTCTCTAACATGCGTAACTCCCATTGGTATGATATTGTTATGTTACTATGACACCCATTGTATAAATGTGCATGCAATTTTTCTTCTTGTTGCAGTTTGATAAAAATGTATGTCTGACTTTGGTCAGACGAAACGTTACAGTAAAATATATTTGTGTAGGTGTGCAGCAAGACTCTTATATCCCTTAAGATAGTTATCGTTACTCTTGCTACAGCATCCTTGCATTATACACACAGGAATCCACCGGCACAAAAATATAGAAGACGGATAAGTAGTTAGTCTCCTTGAAACCCAATCGATAGCATAATATTTTCATGCTGCTATTTTTACAGAAATCTCGGACACGACAACTATCGTTCAGAGCGTTCCAATACGTCGAGTGAAACGAGAAATTGACTCAACAGCGCCACCCAAAAAACGATCAAAAAAACAAAAGAATAAAAATAACAAAAGACGCGAAAATAAAAGAAATCGAAACAAAAAGAGAAATCGGAGAAATAGATTCAGAAGACATAAGTTAGATTTGCGGGAGTCTACAACCGCTCAAAACTTTGCTACTACCGTTAATACAAAAAAGTTTTTGCTGCCTGATCTGCGAGAGCCGATGGACCTAAATTTTGTAGAATTTGGAGAAACCCCTCTAGCGGATTTTGATGCGAGAACTGTTCCATCGCCAGAGAGCATCAAAGAACCATCTATATTCCGTGAGGTGGGTTAAATACAAATTTATTTCCATTTATGCATTTCTGTTACATTGGGAGATCCCGATATTTGGCCCGGTCATCAAACCGAACTGGGTATAGGAAACGCTAAGTCATAAATCCTACATAATCCATGATCGATCCGATCTCGTCACCGATATTCATTTAATGAGCGGATGTGTGCCCGACAGCTACATTGGATAACGCTATTGAGTTTGAGTGAAGTTAGAACTTTTGGGCGTCCTTCCCGTTTCATCACAAAAACATCAGTTTTAAACGGATCGGCAGCTGGTCCTTTGGAAACTTGTTCGAATTGAAATCAACAAGAAACATCTTACGACTCTTAATTAAAAATGAGTGCTTCTTTACAAATTTATACTGACAACGCATTGTATCATCTTCGGAACATGCTTACACTAGCGTCGTCCGTTAAAAGTGATAATGTTCAAAAGGATTTCCGTATTCTTCACCACCACAATTTAATCCACCTAACTTCTTGTCGTCTGCGACTTTTGCCACGATCCAACACTATTAACATCATCCAAATAGCTATTTCCGACTCAACCACGTTAGCCACGGCGTCTTAGCGGATTCCCCTTTTTCCCATGATAAATATAGAATTATATATCATACCCGGTTCCATTACATTTGAACCCACGTACATTTGAACCCATGACAATTGCACCTGTATGCTATTGCACCTATGGAATTTTTTTTGTTTCACGGATAGTTAAACCCATACTAACCCTAACCCATGGGTTTTAGCACCCGCATATAGATTGAACCCGTGGATATACGCATGGGTTCAAATGTACATGGGTTCAAATGTACGGTCACCATCATACCCAATTCTAACAGTACTAATCTTACTTCTCTTAATTTAGAATGCAATCTGGGCGGCAACACAGCTTCACACAACGCCAGAATTCATCGCGCCGTCATCAACACCACCAACATGGAATCCTTTTGAAGTCAATATTTTCTGCGCCCCTCCTGAATTACAACAAGAAGCTATCGAGGCTTGTCTGAGTCTTTTCCCAAATGGTAAGTTCGAGCTTATATTCTAGTGGTTTTCAAAGTAGATTAACCGGGGGGCCAAAATTAAAAGCGGAGTGACATTCACGGGTCGGGAGAAGGGAGCGCCGCGAAGAGTCCGGATACCGGTATAAATAAATTGTTATCGAGGACGCAAAAAGGTAAAAACATAAAGTGTTAAACTATTTCACTGAGTTCGGCGGGCCATATTAAATCGTTACGCGGGCCGTAATTGGACCACGGCTTGGGGACTACTGCCATATTCCTTAACGTAATAAATGGTTTTTAGCAAAGCAATCTACAAGTCCATTTCGGGTCTATGGGTACCAGTCGTCACGATGTCATAAAATGTAGAAGACAACCATTACGATGTCATAAAAAAGTGTTCCCATAATTAAATATGTATGTATGTTTATTCGTCTCGTAAAAGAAATATAAAAGAGTTAGTATTTATCAACATAGAAGACGGGATGTATACACAAGATCATACTGACCTAAAACAGATGAAAGTGCGTAAAATATCTTATCTCAAAAAATATTTAGGGACTAATAAAACTAATAGCCTTTTAGCGAAAAAAATATCAGGAAGTAAAATATCAACGAGAACAACAACAACATAACAGTAGAACAGGTCCATTTCCATCAGTAACAGGTCCATTTCGTGGTCTTCGAAATTAATATATATTTCATTTTTGCAGATACAGCTCGAATCAACACCTGTTATCATGACGAACCCTATTCATTTCAAGTGTGGACTGTCCTCAATTTCTTCTATAGCTATCTGATACCATGCAGTGTTATCGGTAAGTAGAAAAGTTGGTACTCCCGTAGTGTGTGTACCAGGTTAGGGTTAGGTTATGATTATTTGCCGATTTTCTTTATTTTAGTTCTATTACGAGTTTGGGGACTGTCTGTTTTGGCCAAGTGAATATCCCCCTGTCCATAGGTTTCAGTGCCTTTATACAACTTGATGTAAAGTAACCTCTGGACAAAACTTAAATATAGTTTATTTTTCTGATATGCGAAATGTAATTTCGGAGATGGATACAGTGTCCCATACTTTACTTAAATTTGCGCATCGTCGATTTTGCTGACAAATGGCCACTAGGTTAGGAATAAGGGTGGATATGAGGCCTTGATTGCTATTGAATTTGAATGGATATTGGTCTGACATATAGACAGCAGGTTCAGAATAAGGGTGGAGATATGGCTTCAATCGCAATGAAATGATTCTACCGTAGAAAGCCATTAGGCCGTCACCGGCTCGTCAAGTTTGAATTCATTCCATTCATTGTATAGGATATAGATCACGAATGTGCGACATTTTTAACGGTGGGCCATATAACCAACTTCATACATCTAGCTGGCTGGGCAAATCAAAATTAAGAGAATGCTGTTATCACTCAGCCTTACAGTAATAAAGGCATCGTGCAAAACGGCGAAAGATTTAACGCATCGACAAGAGCAAAAATTATTATGTATTTTTACCCAGAATTCTATTTGGAATTTTATGCGTGATCGGGAAAATTCGAGTGTTGACAAGGTCAACACTAAATGGGTTGGCGGGCCAGGTTGTGGCCCATGTGTTGCACACCCCTGATCTAGATAATAAAGAAGCCGCGTTGTTATATTTTCATAGCTCAGTCAATATAACCTGGTCAGTTTTCATCTGCGTTCGAATTGGAATGTCTAGTGCAGGTGGTCCACACCCAGGCCGCGGGCCATATATGGCCCGCCGCCTCATTATCTGTGGCCCGGGTCACATTCGGAGAGTAATCCAAAAATCGCATTTCGTGTTGTTTCGTAATAAAATTAATCAGAAAATTTTTTTGACATATTGTTACATCACTAATGTCACTGAATTGACTAGTGTTATGGCTAACTGAGGCAACTAGCGAAGTTGAATGATGTGCTTGGCAGTCCAAATTATTATCTGGCTTTCCATCTTTTTGGTCGGGCCCGCGGAACCCACAACCTTGGTATAATACAGTATATCTGAATGTTTCGCGACTTTTGAAACAATTAAAAAAATCTATTCTTTATTCCCAGTTGTCTGCTACATGGCAATACTTCGGAAACTGTATCAGCCTACTGGGATGATCAGAAGCCAGGAATCCCGAGGAAGAATAAGACGACACGCCATGAGAAAGAAAGTAACTCTGATGGTAGCAATGCTGGTATTAAGTTACATCGTCTGCTTCACACCGTATTATATCTTCGAGTTAATAAAAGTGCCTGGAGTTCCGGTCGCCCACATGTCGGTAAGAACTTGATTTGAAAATTTCAAAGCGCAATGTATTAGGAATATATATATCTGTCGTATAGATAAACTAGTGGTTTCCTTGTGCGTTCACTAAAGAGGGGGGGGGGGACACTCCTCAACCCCCACCTCCTAATTTTGGGTGTGACACGTCACTGACACCACACATTGGTTCCTAACCTAACTATATTTGTATTTGAATATCCAGAAAGAGGTTTATATTTCAGTGCAGATAATCAGTCACATACATAGCACTTTTTTCCGGTGAAAATAGTTTTATCGCTAATGGCAAAATATCTACCACACCCTTAATTTTAAACACATTTAGTTACGACTTCCTTCGCCATCAAGTCACCTCCAAACCGAGATATTTACACCCGCAATGACAAAATGTTCAGGCCCACCGCTCTTACCACTAAAATACCATTGTAGGATAATATATTTTATATCTACTTCACTGCCTTCGTCACTGCCCCTCAGCCACAATAGCGCATGTCTTTTATAGAAGTTCGACGCTATCGTAAACCAATTCGCAGTGATGTGTTACATTGTTAATAATTTTGCTAAAGGAACAATTAAAGTTTTGGCCTAATTAGTAATAACGTGTAAATATTTACAGCAACCTGTTACATAATTGATTTTTTCGAATTAAAAGAAGTTTTTGATCAGTTGAGATCCATCTAAATCTAAAAATTCTTTGCTAATCCAAATTTTGTTTAAATTACCAATTATTCCCTACACCAGGGGTGTGCAACCTTTTTTATTGGCGGGCCAAATACAAGTAACTGGGTGAAGCCGCGGGTCGCACCTTTATTTAGTTTAGGCTTTCTGGTAGTTGCAAGCACAAAAATTGCCTATATTTGCTATTGATCTTACGGCATTATTAGGGGTTCTTGCAATAATAGTAGATTTAAAACGCATAAACTTCTGAAGAAACTGCTATTTAACTTTTTTGTCACACCGACTTCAAACGAATGCAGTGAGAAACACGTTTTGTAATATAAATCGTGTATTTTGCAACAGAATTTTACTAGCTTGTTTTGCTAATATGACTGGTATGGGCTTTGCGACGAAAAAGAATAAATACTCCTTTTGCGGGTACACCATTCGAAATTGGTATTTCCCGCGGGCCGCACAACTTCTTCTTGCGGGCCGCATTTGGCCCGCGGGCCGCAGTTTGCACACCCCTGCCCTACACCATCACCCCATGTAAATTTCCATTTCAGACTTGCAACCACATTTCAAAGATGAACACAACTCTTGCATACGTGAACAGTGCGTTGAATCCTATTCTATACACTTTCCTGAGCGATCAGTTTGGCTCTAAACTAAGGTTGGCTTGGAGAAGAGTGACAAGGAAGACAGCTTATCATTTTGGATCCGTAATGAAGGCGGGAGAAAGAGTAAACAAATTTTTAAAAATTGAAAAATAAAACATTATTAGTCAGAACTAAGTAGGAAAGTCCTGTTTCGCAAGAGAGCTATGCATGACTTACCGTTGATCTTGAAAATAAATATACCAGTTCGTTGGGTATGAACTTGTGGAAATAATCAGTGGAAATCTATTTGATGGCCCATTTTTTAAATCTTCGAGATTTTTGGGTCAAATAATCGAAGCCCAGGTAAATAAAAACATCATAGATACAAAAGTTAATTCCATCGCGAACTGCTGATAACTTGAAAGTGGTCTAATTGGTATACAATAATTTCTTTCGGATTTCCATATGCTTTGTATGAAACATACATAACTAAATAAGCCTTTAATGACTTTTCTTCCAACAATAATAATTTATGAAAACGATCAACTTCGTGACCAACAGCAGCCGAGTTTTGTGTGACTTCTGAATTTGAGATAGAATCATTTAAGCCAACCTTATGAGTAAATTCGAAATGTAGTATTTAACTCGGTTGTATCTTTTTATTTCCAGCGTCACATATTTGTATCCGGCCATAGGAAAAGTTCGTCTTCGAAGCGTAAACCACCCAAGTTATCGCCTCGTGAAGCGACTCTTGCACGTAATGATGGAAATAATTGTAATGGATCTAACAGAGTAGTAGAAGACCAAAGACATTTGATGGAAATTCCAAAGAACGAAAATAATAACGAAGGAACCGGGACAAATGAAGTCGGGTAAGAATGGGTGTTTTCTCGACCTTTGACCCCAGAAAAATTCTCCCTTACCTCACTACTGTGTTTCACCAAAATTAAGACCTAGCCTAAATTTTAAAAATGATTCTAATATAAGCCCTCACATTAAAAATAAGACCAAGTCGAAAAAAAAAGTGAATGGATATAGGTTTTCCTGTTTCGTATATTTGAAATTCTCTAGTTTGTAATTTTGTTTTTGAGAAATGAAAATAAAAGGCATTCCCCCGAAGTAAGCCCCAGTGTTATTTTTTGAACGAAATTTGAAATAAGACCTTGTCATATTTTCGAAAAAACGAGTTAAATTTCTGAAGACTGTTTGCAAATACGTCCGGATATCTTAAATTCAGAATTACAACTAAAATCTGACAAATACCAAGCAAAACCACAAAAACGAGCTAATGATACCTGAAAATCTCGTTTCAAATTCACTTGCAGGTCTCTGAATCACCCCGCAGCAAACTTCTCCCACTTCCATTATTGGCAGAATCTTGCCTCTGCCACACAGAGTAACCAGAAATTTAATGGAGAACACGTTACTTAACAAAAATAGCATCAAACTCTAATCAAAAGAGCATTTTTCAAATGCGATAAACAGGGTTGTTCAAAACGAATCGAATATTCGAATGTATTCGAATATCAAGGTATTCGAATACCTTTTCGGCTGATTTTCGAATAATTCCGAATAGTAGCCACTTTTCGCCGTAAACGTGGTGTTTCGTTTTACGGGAATCTTTAAACGACTTTTTAAATCGGCACTTTGATTGTTTATATTCTGTGCGACCGTACGTCGCATAGTTTTGCGACACATTTGCACGTTTGCGTGGGTGGACATTGCCGACATTCGTGTACGAGGCTTTTAATTTACAAATTCATTTCCATTACGTCGAAAAATTGAGAAAGTATGTTTCTTTTATTTCTATGTGGCCTGCTTTTTATTCGCATGAGTCTTCTCAAGCATGATTTGTGTAACCTTATATTTGGGTCTTAGGGTCTGCCAATCATGATATTTATTCGCAGGCTGGTTATCGTTACTTTAAAGAGAAACACGGCCACCAAGATAAAGTGATTTGTGACCCTTTCGTTTTGCCGATTCAGCAAAACACGACAGGGACAGGAAAACACAGCTGTGAAATAACCCGTGAACGTACAGTGTAGTACTTATCACATTCCAAAATTATTTCAACATTCGGGTTAATAGGTTGTCCAAAATGATTGCCGCTTTACAACTTAAATTTACCGCTCAATTGTTAAATATAGTTAATTCTGTGAGTATGATTCTACCAAACTAACATGATCTGGTTCTAAACATATAAAATTATTAGCGAATTTTTCTACCCGTCTTATTGGATTGGCCTATATGGAAAAACCCCTTTTTTGAGTGCTAAAAATAGACATCGTCCTATTTGCCATGTGGAATCGACAATCTGTGGACATAAAATGTGTAGTAAACTGACCGATATTATTAAATATTGATTCCTATTTTCATATTGATAAAATAATGAAAGTATTAATGCCAAATACAACGGGTATTTGTGGACATGAAATACGTGGTAAACTGCCCAATTATAACTAATTTCGGATTCGTGTTTACAAAATAATAAAACTAATAATTCTAAAATGCAACGGCGATCTGTGGCCTTCAAATGTGTGGTAAACTGCCCGATTTACCAACATTTGAGTTATGATAATAGAATTAAATTAACACGGTAAGGCATTTTAAGTAGTGGTATCGGTCATGGATTCGAATATTTTGCGCAGCACAAAATCATCCTAGTAAAAAGTCCATACTTTTAAATACAAACCAATGGCAACCATTATACAAATTAGTTCCCAAGAGCGGGATAAAATATAAATTCTTTTTCCGACTTGTGACAATTTTTCGTGAGTACGAAAATAAGAATCAAAACTAATTATATTCGGCACAATATCACGGCAATCTGTGGACATAAATTGTGTGGCAAACTCGCGATTAATATTAATTTTTGATTCCTATTTTCGTATTTACAAAATACAACGGCGATCTGTGGACTTACAATGTGTGGTAAACGGTTCCATTATTTTTGAACCCGCGTACATTTGAACCCGTACATCTGAACCCGTAATTTGAACCCAGAACAATTGCACCTGTATACTATTGCACCTATGGACATTTGCACCTACGGACATTTGAACCCATACATTTCCACCCATGGATTTTAGCACCCGCATATAGATTGAACCCGTGGACATTTGAACCCGTGTACGTTTGCACCCGCGTACATTTGAACCCATGTACATTTGCACCCGCGGACATTTGAACCCATGTACATTTGAACCCACGAACATTTGCACCCGCGGACGTTTGAACCCATGTATATTTCCACTCACAGACATTTGAACCCACGTATATTTGAACCCGCGTACATTTGAACCCACGTACATTTGAACCCGTGTATATTTGAACCAACAGACATTTGAACCCGCGTATATTTGAACCAACGTATATTATATTTGAACTCGCGTACATTTGAACCCGCGTACATTTGAACCCACGTACATTTTCACAAAAAATGTTTACCCCAACGGCAATTTCCAGTCGCAAATTATTTTTTCATGTTACAGGCGCAAGCTCAATATTCTAAATTTCAACACTGTTTCACTTTTAGTTAGTTTTGGTGTATATGCATTTACCCGCTTCTACGAAGCAAGCATTTTTGAGTGTCATTGTAGTCCGAGGGATAAACGTCTGTTAACGATATAAACAACATTGTTCTGCCAAGGTCTTTTTTTTTTTGCTGTTCTTTTTACATTGACATTTGTAAATCCTTATCTCATTCGTTAGCCGCGATCTCCAAAACAGACGATGACCTAGAAAGCGGTATTTGTTGAAATACCTGAAACCAGGGCTAATACGGAACAAATATCTCACAGACCAATGAAGTCTTAAATGAGGGTCTTACTAAAACTAGCTTTACAGTAATATTTTTAGTGGTCAACTCCTTTAAATTTGTTCTGAAATTATTGCACCGCACCGAAAACGCCTACTGTGATATCCCGCCCAGCATGAGATTTGGGAGCTCTGTGGCCACTTCATGTTTTCTTGCTAGCATGTTTACAAAATTGTTATATGTATGCATACACGACCACGCTTTACTGTTGAAAATGAGTGTTGTCTCAAATCAGGTTTTGCCATTTTTCCTAAAATCAATCTATAAATTGAATACTATTGTCTGTATATAAATAGATAAACGCACAGATTCTAAGAAAATATGAAATTAAGATAATGAAACTATGCCATTTTTGTAACAACATGTTCATAGCCAAATGCCAGTTTTATTGAAGTATTGTTTCATTAGAATGTCAGAACAAAACTATACATAGAAATCGTAAGTCATGTAAATATGTTGAATATTCGAAAGTGAAGAAGTTTTAAAATCATTATCGTGGCCAAAAATGGTTTTTGCTGTTTACACTATTTAGGGTAAATCGAACATGTTCAGCATATAGGGTCTGTTAAATATGATATTGCAATTTACAACCGACGTCATAGGTTACGGATTACATTTATTTTAATATCTCAATGAAGTTATCACTCACAAATTTGTGTCGAATGGGCGATCAATTTTGAGATAGAGTAGCTATGGACGTTTTACAGAATAGGAATTTATCAATTATGATACAATAGTTAAACAACAAATCAAAATAATGACGATAAACGAAATTATACGATATCACGATCAAAGTCAAAATCAAATAGACTGCATTTAAGTTATTGAGTGGAGATACCTCAGCTTGTCGGTTTCAGTTCCATATGAAAAAACTTTAACTGACAACCTAACAGCAAGTTGTACATACTTTGATCTTTGGTGGGCCGTAACTCCTACATGAGCATTTGCCGCAGTCAGTTTGTGGACCGCAATGTCTTTTCATAGCCCATTCAGCAAACCCCCATATACTCGGATGTTCGCATCGGAACATTCCTTGTAAGGCGTTGTGAAATCCTTCTACAGCGTTTGTTGTTCTTGGGGCCGAAAGCATCATTTCAATCTCTTTGGCATAGTTCCACAATCGAGGGGGAAATCTTGCTTCTCTTGGACGTGAACCCACTTGAGGTCCACGAATGTAGGTAGATTCAAAATATTGCAAAAGTTGATTGCATTCGGGCGAATCTTCGAAGGTATCGCAAAGCAAGGTGAAGACTTCGGCAACCCTGTTAATGGGAACAGAAGCCAGAGCTGCCAAACTTCTAATTTTCAGATTGAAAGAGGGTAAACATTCAAACTTCTCTTTTAATCCGATAGAACAAACTTTTCGAATTATAGCTTGTGACAGGTGAAAATAACATCCTTTAATATCGGCCAGAGGAAATTGTTCATGGAATGCATTGATAGCTGCTATTTCAAAATCAACAATGATTTTGGTGGGATTAGCATTTGGGAAAATGATTTTCAACACTTCCAACATCTGAACGTATGTTTCTTGTCGCTTGTCTTGTAATAGGAAATATACGCATGGTGGATAGGATGCGCCCACCTTACAGTGAATTGTATACAACTGGAAGAAAATATCGGGCACCACATCAAATGTACCGTCGCCAAGATATGTGTCACTATCTAGATGTGCAAGTAGTGATCGAACTCCAATGGCCATTATCCGATGACGATCCTCCGGGCCAGTGTCATGCAAAATGATATCTAAATATTCGCTCGGAATATCAAAGCTTGCACTTGTAGGATTCGTACGTGAACAATTTTTCTGTCGCCTTACTCTGCGTATATTGGCCTCCAGAGTCGACTTGCCTGGCAAACGCATTAGTACATCTGTTGATCTATTATTCAATACTTCACCTAAAATATATCTTGTCGATGTATTTGATGGTGTTGATGCTGCTTCTTTTAATGTTGCACCGATGATCCCAACTTCAGTCTTAATGCTGTCGCCAGAATGACTGTGATATCCTAGTTCTTTTATTACATTTTCACCGATCGTAATAACAGTCGATTTACATTGAAATTTCCTAAACTGACGGCAGCGCCAATGAGTAGCATCTGAAACCCGATCATTTCGCTTACAATATTCGTGGCCTTTGTAAATCAGTAAGTCGTTTCCTCTTGTGGTCTTGGAAAATGTAGGCGCCACGTTTCCAACTTATTTTCGCAAAGGGACTTGTCATCTTCGCAGCTGCAACGTCCTGAAGAAACAGTGTGGAATTGTCTGCGAGGGAAAAAGGGCATTGATGCGAGGAAAAACTTTGCGCGGGATCGAACTAACACATCAATTAAAATCCTTGCTAGCGCTCTTCAAGAGTCGTCGACCGTTCAAAGCACAAATCGTACTCCCCAATTTTGGCTCGCATTCTACAGCGGAACATTTTGTCCATTGAGTCTTATGATATCGACAATTGCGATGACAATGACAGACGGAGTATAATATAAATATATAATATAATTTAAATATATAGAAAATAGTTGTAATAAAGCCTTCGAGTATATAATCGAGAATTCCATGGTGTTTTCGCAACGTATGCATTTGGAGAAAGTGTACCTTCCAATCCTATATACTATAGTATATAGCATGGAAAGATAAGGGTGTATATGTAAAGACGCTAATATCCGTAAATGCAAATGCCCATGGGTGTAGATGTTCATGGGTGCAAATGTCTGTGGGTACAATTGTACGCGGGTGTAAATGTATGTAGGTTCAAATGTACGCGGGTTCAAATGTACGTGGGTTCAAATGTCCGTGGGTGCAATTGTACATGAGTTCAAATGTCCGCGGGTGCAAATGTTCGTGGGTTCAAATGTTCGTGGGTTCAAATGTACATGGGTTCAAATGTCCGCGGGTGCAAATGTACATGGGTTCAAATGTACGCGGGTGCAAACGTACATGGGTTCAAATGTCCGCGGGTGCAAATGTACACGGGTTCAAATGTCCGCGGGTTCAATCTATATGCGGGTGCTAAAATCCATGGGTGGAAATGTATGGGTTTAAATGTCCGTAGGTGCAAATGTCCATAGGTGCAATAGTATACAGGTGCAATTGTCCTGGGTTCAAATTACGGGTTCAGATGTACGGGTTCAATTGTACGTAGGTTCAAATGTGCTGTCACCGTGGTAAACTACCCGATTATAAATAGTTTTTGATTCCTATTTTCAAATTTATGAAATAATAAAAGTATTATTACTCAAACATACAACGGCGATCTGCGGACTTAAAATGTGTGGTAAAGTTCCCAAATATAATTAATTTTTGATTCGTATTTTTGTACTCACGAAAAAATTGTCACAAGTCGGAAAAATACCTCATACTTTATCCCGCTTTTCGACAAATAATTTGGATAATGGTTGGTATTTAAAAGTATGGCCGTTTTACTAGGGTGATTTTGTGTTGCGCAAATATTCAAATCCATCATCGATACCACTATTGTCGTATTAATTTAATTCTGTTAACATGACTCATGGTATATAAAATATATGCTGCAATAATCTGCAAATATGAAATGCCTGGTAATATAGCTAGGTTGTAACTTGTAGATAGCAGTTATTCCATTGCTTATTGTATGGAAATTCCTACATACATTTAGATAAGCTTCAATTAGTGGATTTTATTTTCGAAGTATTCGAAATTTCATATTCGAAAAAAATAATTTCGAATGTATTCGAAATAGTGAACTATTCGGTATTGGCCATCCCTGGGCCGATAAGTTGTTAGAACTCAAGTTCAATTCAAAATTTCACAGGTATCTCGGAAATAAAGCCACAGACGACTATGCGACGTCTAAACGAAAAGAACAGGCGACACCGGCAACAGATGTTCTGTAGGTTGTATGACATCATAATACACTTTCATTGTCAGTTAAAGCACCTTTGTGCAGTCATTTTAACTGTCGTCTTCATCGCTGCTTGACGATGACTAGTTAGCGACACTTTCACCTGCATGGTCACACCGCTGTGTTCCTAAAAGCTGAGCGATGCGGTGTTTGCAAATTTTTCTCCAAAATAAATAGTCGAATGCGCTATTACTCTCAATTTCTCATGGTCAATTTCTTTGAGCGAAATTGAAGTCTGGAATTTTTAAATTCACCAGTCGAAATTGAAATTTCCTTACTAATAGACCTGCGAGAATTTTAGTTTTGAAATTTTATTATCCCGGAGTAAATATGGAGTTAATTTAAATACATTGGAGTTTAATTAAAATTTTGCTCTAATCCACTTATCTTGCTGAAATTGTATAAGATCCTGCTGTCGGATCCTTGGCGCAACCTGTTGTAAGGTCAATCAACTTCATCCAGGCATGTTTATGTTTTTTGGCAGTTTTTTTCAAACCTTTTTGAATCGCGAAATACTTTTTGGATCCTTTTGTACTAAGGCCCTACCAAATGAATACCCCGTCAACTCGCAAAATAAGCAAATTATTTATCCAGTTTGGGTTAGTTATGGATGCAGATTGCGTTGAAAATTTGAATTTCAGAATCGTTCCGAACTATAACTGGATAATTACTGAATTGTTATTTTAAAACGTGGCGGGGATGTTATTCTCAAATCTTACATTTTTGCATTTGCTGTTTTGTAATTCAATGTCGACCCTTCATATAGCATAGCAATGGGCACGAATGTTTTACATTTGGCTGGACTTTGGCTTAGATTCTGTATTAGACAATCGAGTTTCGTGTTCATATATTCGAGTCATTTATCTCATGATCATTTTCATAAATTGCTATATGTATCAATGCCAGACAATTTTGTGCTATAGTGCAGGGGTGTGCAACCTTTTTTATTGGCGGGCCAAATACAAGTAACTGGGTGAAGCCGCGGGCCACACCTTTATTTAATTTATGCTTTCTGGTAGTTGCGAGCACAAAAATTGCCTATATTTGCTATTGATTTTACGGCATTATTAGGGGTTCTTGCAGAAATAGTAGAAATTTTTTGTCACACCAACTTCAAACGAATGCAGTGAGAAACACGTTTTTATAATATAAATCGTGTATTTTGCAACAGAATTTTGCTAGCTAGTTTTGCTAATATGACTGGTATGGGCTTTGCGACGAAAAAAAAAAATACTCGTTTTGCGGGTACACCATTCGAAATTGTTATTTCTCCGCGGGCCGCACAACTTCTTTTTGCGGGCCGCATTTGGCCCGCGGGCCGCAGTTTGCAAACCCCTGCTATCGTGTTTCCCCAAGAATAGGACCTAGCCTGGAAATAAGACCTAGCCTGACTTTTGAGAATAAGATCTCCCCTTATAATAAGACCTAGTCAATAGCGAGAACTTTTATTTTGACCTATTCGATAGCAAGAAATCTCTCCTATTCGTTCTAAATGATAATCTACGTTTAGCAGTTATTTTACATGTAAACGTGTTATTCATAAGCAAATGGATATTGGTTTTCATATTTTTTGTATTCAAAAATCTCATATTTCTCTTTTCCTTTGTAATTTTTTTTTCAATAAACGAAAATAAAAGACATCGCTCCAAAAATTAGCCGCAGTGTTATTTTTTGAAAGAAATTTGGAATAAGACCCTGTCTTATTATCGGGGAAACACGGCATCTGCTTATTTGTTGCATGTCTAAACATTGCTCGTGTTTTCAGCCTACAGCATTATCCTAATAATTTGTTATTAATTATTTATTTACAGAGACGACGAACCAGGAGTAATGTACCAAAGAGAAAAACACGAAACAGAACATCAAAGAGCAAAAAGAAAAGGAAGTTTATTTTCTTGTGTGGCGGACTGTACTGAAAGCGAAGACGAAGATTGTCCGCACTGCGCTATTGAAATGGGACAAATCGTCCCACAAATTACAGTTCACGAAGAGCAAAATGACGTAACCGATGACGTCAATAAGAATAATGATGACGTCCAAAACTCAGAATCGGGTTGTATTGCGTTAACAGACTTGCAAGAAGTTCCCGACAAAAAGGGTCGAAAAATTTCGACAATTTCAACGTTATCAAATCTAGATACTGGTTATTTTAGCGCGAACGCTAAACTTTGTCGGAAGCATAAGAGATCAGTCCGTTTCAAGTCGAAAGAGTTGGACAATGACGATTCGGGCAAGTGGGTGACGGCGTCAAGTTTTCGATCGGAGTCAAGATATCCGACAGAACTAACCGAGACTTCGCCGATGTAGACATTTTATTCTTCTCTCTTTTTCTTTCGTTGAATAAATTTTCGTCATATTTCGGATTATATTGTTGTTCGGTTATAACATTGTTAAATATATTTCTCCAAAGAATATATGAAGGTGTCGGTTTTCATGTTTTTGCTTCCTAAAACGTTGAGCAACACCATGGGCAAGAAAATAGTACATATTATTAATAGTGCATTATTGCGAATTAGCAGGGACGTCGCCAGGAATTTTCAGAAGGAGATGGGGTTTCTGAAATGTCTAATTCCCTAGTTAGCTGGTCTGGAAAAACGTTTTCGAGAGTCTTAATCAGGGGTGGGCAAAGGTTTTTGAACCAGGGGCCAAAACTTTTACCCAATTAGCCTGGCGGGCCATGAAAGTGCGACGTAAAAAGTTACATTTTATGAACAATATTTACAGTGTTAAAAAGCAAAGGTGGAAAACAATAAGCCTCGTGCCAAGACTAAATCTAACCGCAATCTCAACAGCTATTTTAGCTGAAGCATCAGGCGGGCCAGATTGAATTACCAAGCGGGCCGGATTTGGCCCGCGGGCCGTACTTTGCCCATGTCTGGTCTTGATGGTTGCCAGTTACGAAAAAGTGCTATGTATAATAAAGCAAATGCTGTTTTTATTCTCATCATTATTCTCAATTTTCGTTGATACTTGAACTTTTGTTTGTGTGCGCAAACTCCGTCAATTTGTTTACACCATGTATTTTCTCAACATTTTACATCTATCTCAAAGCAGTCATTACAATGTTTTTTATTTGTAATCATTTGTAGGTCACTGTGGTTATTCTATATACACGAGGCACGTTTAGTACAGTCACTATAATCTTTATTGTGTCCTCAGTTAATAGCAATAAAAAGTGAAAACACATTCATTTTCTTTCATAAAATTTTAATTCAAAAATTTCAAGACAAAAAGGCGTATGTTGAAATTTTGATAAAAAAAAGTTTTTTAAAAATAGGACAAAGTAATAAAGCGTGTCCAGAAAGTCCTTAAAAATTTTAAATTTAAAAAGAGAATTCATCGATATCATATATTGTTTTGGCCCTCACAGATGTATTAAATGAAGTAAAATGCTTAAACAATTACTGATTAAAACACAACAAACCTAGTTAAGATATATTGAGAACTGACTTCAAAACAAAATTGAAATTGCAAAGGAACTTTATGGACATTCTTTATATTTTGAAACATACTTTCTAACCCTAGTTTGAAGCAATTTCACCACAAAGTATTTGAATTAAAAGCTATAAGAGTTTAAAAATCATAATGTAAGGTTAAAGCAGAGTTACTTCAATCGTGTTATTGAATTTAAAATGGTGGAGACAATTGAATTTAAAAATAACAATTTTCAGCTATTGCTCTGTATCCATGCACACTAAATTTCGAGATCGATTTTACCATTTTCTTGGTGCCCTAAGCACATGCTTATTTTGCTAAATGGGTAATCCAGCCCTGGGTTTCACGTAACGCTCACGCAATAGTTAAGGACGACATTGAACGACATAACTGTTTGGTTTTCTCAAAGTGGAGAGCGGGACTTGGAGTCGTCTTTTATTGAAACGGATTTGGAATCAGGTTTGAATTTTTCCAACTCCACATCGATGGTTCTGGGTCAGAATAAATATGAAACTTTTGGTAAATTGTTATTGAAGTAAAGATACCAAGTGGGGTTGTTTGTATATTCTGGGCTAAAATAGATAAAAAAAATGTAAAGTAATGAATATAGTATAGCATAATGAACAAGACTTCTAAAAGAAACGATAGCTAGTAAAATAATCCCCCCTCTTCGACCCCACCCCCGCTCCCCCCTTTAAATAATTCTTTGCTACGCACTTGGTTCTGGGTCAGGATAGATAAAAAATGTCAAACAAATGAATATAGTAATCATACTGAGAAAGACACAGGCAATAAACTAATGGTCAATAAGCATCTGACGATATATATAGCATCAATTTCAGTGGTTCTCAAACTTTTAAAGTCGCGCCTCCTTAAGACCAAAGACTTATCGATCGAAAGTTAGGGGATCCCCAAAACAGCGCTCTTACTCTATAGTGACACCTTGTGTCCTATTACTAATTAATAAATAACTCGCTAATTATACGACATAATTAATCCAAAATTAATAGGCTTCTGGTCCAACATATGATGAATGCACATGCAAAATCTGGAGCATATCCAATTTTGCTTTCGTGAGATATCGCGTGCATGTAACAGCCAGACAAATAGACAAACAAACAGACAGACAAATACCTATCAACATACTTACCGATTAAAATCGATAAGTAATAACAGATAGCAAGGCGAAGGTATGTTTTTTTTCAAAAAACACGTTGGAAAAATACGTGGATGGAACGTAAATATCCAAATAAAAGAAATGTAAATAACCAGAAATAAGGCGGGTAAAATCAAATTTAACAAATACTTTTTTCAATTAGCGTCCCCTCAAATAATTGTCTGCGCCCCCTTGTGGGTCGCGCCCCGCCGTTTGAGAACCAATGTCACAGATATCATTCAGACTTTCCGAACAGTATTATTGTTAACTGTTGAATCAGATTTTGAAGCCGGGCCGATAATTCTAGCTTCATTTAGTCTTTGGGCTATTCCGATGGCATGGAACATTTTTGTATAAATTCTCAATGCAGCTTTACGAAATTCCAAATTCCTCAAACTGTATATGAAGCAATTCCATAAGCTATTAGCAGTTAGAATTATGATGGATATGTAAGAAAACGACATATAAATGTTCGCATTTGTAACATTGAGCCTTTGAGGGTCCGTCCAGTAAAACACAGTTTCTGGAACAAGGCCAACGGCAATACACATTGTAGCTGGCAAAACGCTGATGCTGAAAACACTGACCATGAGACCAAGAGTTCGTGCCATTCGTTTTTCTAAATTTGCAGCATTTTGGTGAGAGGAGAGACTGCTTCGTTTTTGAGCGTAGCGTCTTGATACTTCTAACGTAGCTGCAGAGACAATCCATGTTGTGATGAGCGGTAACACGAATGTGACGAGCAACAGTGCGTTTCCATTTTCAGGCGCGATCATAATTGATGATATAGCAGTGTATTGTATTGATCGCACAAGTACTGGCAGAATGCTCGTGATGACTGATATTACCCAAATGATGATACACGCCACGTATGCATGCTTTTTAACATTGTCGTTATGGTAATTTAACGGCGATGAAACTGCACGTAAACGATGAATACTGGCGGCCATTAGAGTATATATCGATACCGTAATGCTCATATTTGTGAAAAATCCTAAATAATTCATATATGGACGATAAATGGCTTCTCCGAATGTCCCACCCGGAAATCTTTGCACCAAACTACCATTTGAGTTCGGGAAATACGCAGTTTTGCCGTCATCAGTCAATGATTCCAAAGTGATGACGTCACCCATCAATCGTGGGTTGATAAAAACGAGAAATTGCATCACGATCATATTAGGCCAGACCATGAGCCCGACAATCAAGTCAGCTATGGCCAAAGATATTTGATAGATAGATTGTGTGTTCCTTAGTTTTTTATTTGTGGCAAAAACGGCTAAGATTGTCACATTAGCTATTATTGTTGCGATGCCTGCAATTATCATCACGGCCATGCATATTCCAACTCCGATTGCACATCTGAAATTATAAAAATGATTTTAGAAATGAAATTGCTGCAAATACCAAAGTAACTGGACACGATTACCTAATGCAGATTTTTCAAATTAGATCCTAGGTATCATTCGCGATGGTGGCATAAATTTAAAGTAAATAAAACTATCGAATGTACAGAGTGAGCAACGAAAATAGATTCCAAATCATCGGGACGTATTAGAGAGAGAGAGTAGAAATGGGAGCTCCGGAAGTATGTGCACCAAGATGGCGCACAACTTGAACATAGTATGTGTACCATGTTAGGGTTCAGGCTGTGCGCCAACTTGGTGCACATACTTCGGGAGCATTCAGAAATCCTGTGCAAAGCTTATATTACTCAAACTTCTGGGAACAATCGGTGCTGAGATTCAAAATTTTAGGAAAGGGTACTCTTTTGTATTGAACTTACTAATTCAAGTTTTCTCATTTCAGAAAATCTTGCCAAACTTACAACCAGGGCTGCCATAACGTCCTTATTTCTAAGATTTGTCCTCATTTTGAAGGATTAAATAATGTATGGAATGTCATGGTCTTAGTCAAGTTTATTTTTCCATCCAGTAAAAAATAGCATACAAAATTGACTAAATACAAAATTGAACACACATTTTTACTGGGAAGTGAAGTCGCGGGGAACCAGGATTGGTTATCGAGCAGCGACACCCAATGTTCAATATCTAATTTAAATTCTAAGGTCGGAGATTAAGTTTTTAGAACACTTTTAATATAGATGAGTATGGCTTTGGCAGCTGAACCACATATAGCAGTAAATGGATAATAAAATGGTTCCATTACATTTGAACCCACGGCAATTGCGCCTATGAAAAAAAATTTTTACGAATATTTGAACCCATACTAACCCTAACCCATGGATTTTAGCACCCGCATATAGATTGAACTCGCGGATATACGGGTGCAAGTGTATGAGTTCAAATGTACGTGGGTTCAAATATTCGGTCACCTAATAAAATGCGTGGATGGAACGTAACTATCCACAAATGAAGAAATGTTAATATCCAAAATAAGGCGTGCAAGACCAAATCTAACAAGTCTTTTTATTTACAAGACAGTAGTGACTAGTGGTGATACAAACATTTTGTACGATAGGCCAACTCGTCAAAACTTGAACCCTAACATGGTACACATACTAGGTTCAGGTTGTGCGCCATTTTGATGCACATTCTTCTGAAGGTCCGATGATTGTATGTGTGTGGGTGTGTGTGCGCGTGTGCGTGCCTCAGTTTGTATCATTCATAGCATTTTTTGTAACTTCGAATGCTTGTACCCGAGAGAACGAATCTCAATGCAAATCACGATCATACCGTCACAAGAATCAATCATTACACGACCTTTAGCCGTATGTTGCTACTGTATGTTATCCAACAAACCATGTGTTCAGTTTATTTATATTTTATAACGAAACTGATGTGCTGTAATATGTTAATTAACCTACACGTGAAATATAATGTAAATTTGACTTCAAAAACTCAATGAGTGGATTAATATATCTCACACAGAGGAATTCCGTATTCGCGTCTAAATGCTCTTACAATAATTTGAGTATAGAGATATTTTTTAAATTTTACTGTTTATTGCGTCACATTAATAGGAAACTCGGTAACTTATGACATATGTAAAGGATTCAGCCGGGCATTTGAAGCTTTAATTTATAAGATGCTCTTTGTTCGCCCCCTCCCCCTCCCTTCTCTTTGAAAATAATAAAACATTTTGTTATATGTCGGTGGCTACTTTTATCTATCCCACTTCGTAATTACATCAATATACAAAACTCCCCCCCCCCCCTTCTGAATTTTGGGCTGACTACGATCTTGCATAGTATAACGCTTTACCAGTTGCGCCATTTATGATAGAAATGTAGGGTCGTATAGACAGCGCTTAAATATATTTTCCAGAAATTAGAAGAAACCCATTTACGGTTTTTTTCACTCCCGACCTTATCATGTCTCAGCCTCGATGAGCACAACTTGAACCCTAACATGGTACACATACTAGGTTCAGGTTGTGCGCCATTTTGATGCACATTCTTCTGAACGTCCGATGATTGTATGTGCGTGGGTGTGTGTAGGTGTGTGTGCGCGTGTGGGTGTGTGTGCGCGTGTGCGTGTCTTAGTTTGTATCATACATAGCATTTTTTTGTAACTTCGAATGCTTTTTAGATAACCAAGAATCTTGAAAGCCTATGTTTTCCGGGCTCCAGCCGGGCCCGCCAGCTTTTACTGTCTAATTTGGCAATTGGAAATTTTTAGAACCCCTCCCTCCCCCCTTGAAAAATTCCTGACTACACCCTTGTAAAATTGCACCGAACTTACCCCACATTAAGATTCGTCCAAGCCGATACGGTTACATTTTCTGCAGTGTCTATGTCATATCCATCCCATAATAAGCCGCAGAACGGTAAATACGGTTCCACGATTTCATGGATTCTGCCCACTCCGCCAGAATTGCTGTCAAAGATGGCAATTTGAATGCAAGGTTTTATGACATCGTGTATCTTCATTTTAGAAGATACGAGTGAATTCGCCAAAGTCATCCATTCTAGTTTTTCAGACGAATCTAAGAATTCATAATCTTCAACAGCTGAAGTTACAACTGATTTACACTTGAATTCCATACTTCTTCGATCACAAAATTTATCGTAAACTAAATCAGTAAAAGTTGTGAAATTGTAAGTTCGAGCCGTGCATTCCATTTTAAATTCTTCACACTGCCATCTTTCCAATCTCTCTAGTAATGTAGTTATGTAATATCCACCGTTAAACCATCGCTCTTTATATCTATCATATTCATCTTTGCAACACTTGGCTTTATAGCCTCCAATAGGCTGTTTGTTCTCATAACAAAACCATCGCGAAAAAGCCGTCGAAAATTCAATGGATCTGTTTCTTGTATTGTTATTTTCAACGGCCCATAATGAAGTGTTTCCCATGTTTGGGACTGTTGTCGTACGGTTGAAAAATCTCGAATCCCGTGCAGTGTTCGCCATAGTTGCTAATGTTATAACAGTGAATAAGATTACTAATATATCCATTTTCTATACCTGTTTCAACTTATTTAGAATATATATGATAAATTATACAATTGAAATAATATTTACTATTTCCAAGCTGGGTTGTGGCATCGGCAAAAATTACAATCGGCTGTACAGGGACGTGCCAAACTTTTCTGCTGCGCAGGCAAGTTTTTGAAACAACCAAAAAATAATTCGGGGAATAAACAAAGTATACATATTGTTATACATGAGTATAAATAAATTAAAGGTCGAGTAAGAGTAAAATGTTTGTATTATTAGTTAAATCATCAAACTAAGCAACAGACTACATGTATAAGATCAAAATCATTTATTAACATCAGTAATCAGTAATTTATTTCATCACCATATAAGAAATACTCACCGTACATACAGAACGAGATGAGAAAAGAGAGGAAAATATTGCATTTCAGGGTGAAAGGGGACGCGATAAACCAGCATTGGTTATCGCGCAACGACACCTATGAATAGTCTAACATTGGGTCATACAAGAACAAAAATCGAACTAAATATAGTACTAAAGTGAGGAGTCGGACGCCAAAATACTAACATTGGCAGAAATATGTTTAAAAAGACCGGATATTTCCGGACTCACTAAGCAAACGACTCCGAACGCCGACTGGCAGATAACCAATAGCTTGTTGGATATTATATAGAAGTAGCTAATTATCCCCAAGTATGATTCAACAAGTAACTGGACTGATGCAACGTCGAACAATCAGTAATCAGTAATTTATTTTATCACCAAGAAATACACACTGTACATACAGAACGAGATAAGAAAAGAGAGGAAAATATTGCATTTCAGGGTGAAAGGGGACGCGATAAACCAGCATTGATTATCGAGCAGCGACACCTATGAATAGTCTAACATTGGGTTATACAAGATTAAAAGTACTCCAGCATGAGCAAGTCACTCGGATAGGCTGCCCCCTACAACGCACTGCCCGGGGTGCCTGCCCTTATGGCTCGCCCATAGGCCCACCTTGGCTATATAGAAATAGGATTTCGTCTAAGGAAATTTAATTTAAAAACGAAAAAACTTCACAGTGAGTGACTTTGAAATCTTTGTATGAGCTATTAGGCAGATACACGAATTTGCATCGGTACGTGGCAACTAGGGCTGGGCATTTCGAATCGAATAGTGAATTATTCGAATCGGTTCAGGGCAAAATTTCGAATCGCCGCCATCTTGTTTTTTCTTTCCGCTAATGGCCGAGGTAAATTATTCAATTTCTTTTTATTGACGCCATATTTTTTTAACGCAATTCAGACATTTGACTCGCCGCCATCTTGTTTTTTCTTTCCGCTAATGGCCCAGGTAAATTATTCAATTTCTTTTTATTGACGCCATATTTTTTGAACGCAATTCAGACATTTGACTCTTTTCTGTAGTGAGTTATTGGTGAAAACTTATCTTTTATCGCGTGTGAACGCTTAGCAATCTACCTGAGTGATGTATTCTATGTTTTCAGTAATTTATGTGTCTGGAGGACCTAATCTAAAAAGAAAGTTACATACAATTTTATATCTCCCAAGTATTTAAGATTAGATTCGAAAAAAAATATTCGATTCGATTCTGGAATCAACAGGTATTCGAAAATGCCTAGCCCTAGTGGCAACCCTATACCTATACATGAGAGTGAGAGCTAATTTTCCACTGTGCTTCATGTCCTACCTCCTTCCCTCGCTTGTCTTATTACTCGGATTCGTCGAATTACTCTGAGCATTGCTGATAAAGTTCAAAATGGCGCCCGTTGCCTTTGACTGGCAATTGATAACGACTGTTGTTAAAATTAGATAAGTGTTCGTTATTATTTGAGTTGAAAACGAGTTTCATTTATTCCCAATTTAAAAATATGTTTGGGAACATTTCACGATTAAGATATTTTGCGCCATGTCCAAATGGCGCCCATGGCACCAGCCATCGCTGTCATACCCTAGATACGTCATTGAATACAAGCTCGTCTTTTCAAACCGCGACCCCTTTTAGAATTTGTCAAGTCTCGCGCCCAACCTCAAAAACAGCTAGCTAACAATACGCTATGATAAAAATGCAAAAAGTTGAACCAACAGCATGAAATTGAACTATCAAACATGCTCCACGGTGAGGATAATAAAGATACAAGCACAACAGCTTTCTGCAATCTCTAAACAATAAAGAAATGCCAATATCCAGAATAAGTCGGGCAAGATCAAATCTATAGCAAACATTCCTATTTTTAATTACCGGTAGCTTACGAGTTCGAGGACTGGCCAAGTGGCTCCCGTAGTATTTGTACTTGAAATTACGGCCTAACCCTAACCTGGTACACATACTACGTTCCGGTGTCCGCCATCTTGGTTCACATACTTCGGGAGTAGCGTTTGAGAACAACTAATATACATATATAGTATTACGTCTTACATCATATATCACCAATTAGCATACTTATAGCGTAATTACGTTATAGCTAGTTTTGAACATCCGATAATGCAATGCGTCAAGATTTACAACAAAGTTCCATAATTAGAACTTGTATTACTTTTTATTAATACAACATGAAATACTGAGTTGACTCAAATGCATAATCATGGTACATTAGCGTAATTTGATTTGCCTTATTGAAAATAATAAAGTTTAGATTTGGATAAAAGTAGAAGCCAATTTGTATTTGGTCTCCCACTTTCTGTATGTTTTTTGTCAGACTGCCATTTACGTCATGCATGAAATTCTCACGACTTTCTTGTATATTGGATACCAATTTCCCAAATGTCGGGTATGAGACTAGTAGACCAGTGTGAGTTTCGGATGCATGAACTTGAGTAAATGGTAACCGACCAGCCAGTAGTTTATTTTATCACAAACCGAATGTAAACATTGACGAACAAAAATGAAAAATTACATTTCAGTGTGAAGGGAGACGCGATGAACCAGAGAAGGTTATCGAGCAGCGTCCCATTTGAGGCAGTAAGTCTAATATTAAATCATAATGAGAAAGAAGTCAAACATAAAATACTAACAAAAGCCGGACTTGAGACGCCATTAAGCGACCCGGTAACCCGGTTAATAACGAAAGAAAGCAACTCCAGACACGACAAGCCGCGGTCGCCATGGTGACCGCATATCATTGAACAACCAACCAAGAGAGCGTCTTACTCGCTTGTCAGAAGCCTGCGGCGGTGTGGCTCAACGGGCTAAGCGTTAGGAATACGCTCGCCACCGCACCTCTAATTACTCTGCGTGGGTTCGCAGGTTCGAATCCCATGCAGGGATGGGTATGTGCGAGAGGATTGCTGGACTCCTCGCCGTCGTTGGGTGGTTCACGTAACCGCTGGTCGGTTACGGCTTCCTCCACCACCAAGTCCATGCTTCCGAAAACAAACAATACAGTAAAAACTAATCCCATACCCGACTTGGAATGGTAACCGGACGAGAGGCCGTGGTTCGCCATATGGATAAGCCGTCTTATCGGCTTTCCTCTCCCCCGGGATAAATATGTAAATCCTATCCTATCCTTATAGCGAAGGTCTACGTCCCCCAATATTCAACAAAATGAATTCTCAAAGTTTGTGAAAATCACAAGATCATGTTTTTAATCAGTGAGGAGTTACAAAAACGGCGAGAGTAATATAGCTGATAATAATATTTGTGGTTTATGCCACCATTAATGGGAGACCAACGTATCAAATTAAAAGACAGTTTGGAGCCAAGCACAATTTAAGAAAAAAATTGACGTTAAATTTTTATATTTCTCAAGGCAATACAACAAAGCAGCTAAGAGTATTAACTCCATTTTTCCTCTTTGAAATCAAGGTCATATATGGTAACCAGAGGAGTAGCCAGGATTTTTTTCAAAAGGGGGGGGGGGGGCTCTGAAATTTCTCAAACGGTGCGACCAGGGCTGAAAACGTGGGTTCATATAAGTCTTTGGAGTTTAAAAAGACACGACCAATTGCTATGTATGTTACAGAAGCTGCCTTTTTTCACATTTCATAAGAGAGGGTTCTGACTGGTAAGAGCCAAGGCTGTTGAGGGCAAGAGGTTAGTGTTTTTCAATAGAGTAGGATTTTTGAGTTGGAAACAGGAGTTGAACTTTGAATTTCCCGGGGTCATGAGTTGAAAATCAACGCTTTCAATGATGATAAGAAAATCAAAATGCCTTATGTTCAAAAAACATTACGGTAGTTTAAAATGTGTGAAATTTCGGACCCATAACCCCTTCCCCCATGGCTATGCCACTTCTGGTATATTAGCCAATGACAACACAGCAAATAAGGCTTCCCTTCAGTTACATTTTTATATTTTCTTATATTAGCAACCTCCAGCAGCGTGATTGAACTAACATTTTTGAAAAAATTTGTCAAAACTCAGAAATGTGCTTGGCCCAGAAAAAAATTGGTCTCATTACATATAAAAAAAAACTATTCAATGTATAATATATGCATGCACAATATGTGAGTAAATCAACAGCAGTGAAATAGTATATCAACATTCAATTTGGTCATTTCAAGAGATTTGGGAATAATGATAATTTGGTACGAGAAACATTTTCCTTATTTTATTCCAAGTCTACAAATACGGAACCAGAAAATTTGGAAATTACTATAATTTGGAATGTGTGGGTTTCCTTTCAATAATGAAGCAGTTAACGCTTAATATTTTCTTATAATCAAAAAAACTGGACCAGTAACCCAGTGAGTGACCCTTTAAATTTTCATCCGACTAAAAACTTTAGACTTGGTAATTTTTTAGATGATTTGCTTAAAGGTCGAGCGCACTCACTGAGAATTGAATGAGACTCATCTCTGAGTGAAATTACATCACCAATCATTTGCCAAAAGCAGCTCATACTATACATAATTATAGCGTTGTGTTAGAAACTTTTACTAGAAAGTTTACATCTATGGAAATTTATGAGCAAACTCCAAAATGCCAAAGCTCCTAAAATAATATAAAATTATGATGGTACATTACACATATTATTACCAAGAGTGCATTACACGTTCAAAAACCTTCTATTTTTCTCAAAAATTATTGGATATGGTTGTTATATATTCATCCTAACATGAATTTATATATTAGTCAATAAGGCCGTTTCATGTCATGAGAATTCGTGAAGAGAAAACAATAATTGCAAGAACTGTCTACTGGTTAATGTATGAGACAGTAGAAATTTAAACAATAACAACATTATGATGTAAAAATGTACAGAAACAATGATAAACGATGGCTGGAATGAAGGCACATTGTGATAAAACAATCAAGCACAATAGTAAAAGTGCATTATTACGAACAATGGTTACTGAGTACCTAATGACAAACTATTTTCAGACTGAAAATGCTTTAATTTGAAATTAAAATATTTCTTGAAATTCTAAAATTCTTCGGCACAAACCCTAAGTTATGAATACATCAACATGGTTAATACATGACATATTTTGTGCGAGTCAGAGTCCATGCATATGTGACCGGATAATGGGACCTGCACAAGTAGCCAGACCAGAAACAATAGGAACACACCTTTTTTCTCCCCTGGATAAACGCCAACCCCGTCTTGTAGCTGACCATATGATCAAGCTGTCTTTTCATCAGGAACAATTATTCCCCCTATTCCAGTCCTGGACTAGAACCAGAATAAAGACTGTGGTCTGCCATATGACAAGCCGTCTTATCAGGTTTCCTCTCCCACTGGGTCTAATATGACAATCCTATCTACGCCTTCAACATAGCACAAAGCATCCTGGCCAAAGTGTGTCTCGGCCACTGGAAAGCTTGCTATGGCACAACTCATCTACATATCAATATATAAAAGTGGGTGCACCCGAAGTATGCCAACCAAGATGGCGGACATCGGAACGTAACATGGGTAACAGGTTAGGGTCAGGCCATAATTTCTTTCCAATTTTCCATATTTTAGTCCTATTATCAGTTCGAAGACTAGCCAAGAGCCTCCCGTAGTATTTATACCTAAAATTATGGCCTAACCCTAACCTAGTACACATATTACATTCCGATGTCCGCCATCTTGGTTCGCATACTTCGGGAGCCCCTAAAAGTGTAACACTATGAATTACTGGTATCAAAATTTAAAGTTTTACTTGCCATAAAACTCTTAACACATGAAAAAGTGTCTCACAATATTAATCAGTGGTTCTCAAACGGTGGCGCGCCCCATGAGGGGGGCGTAGAAAATTTTTTGAGGGGACGTGAAGCTAATTAAAAATATTTGTTAGATTTGATCTTGCCCGGCTTATTTTGGATATTTACGTTTATTTGTTGTTTAGAGATTGCTGAGAGCTGTTGTGCTTATGAGATAAAACATACTTTTGCATTACTATCTGGTATTTGTAGCTTATTGCTAGCTAGTTATTTTTTAGGTGGAGTGAGAAACTTGACAAATTCCAAAAAGGCGCTGCCTAAAACGTTTGAGAACCACTGAATTAAAAGGTATCAAAAAATGGAAGGAAGAGATTCCTCGATGAATAAATTTTCCACAAATCAGTACTAACAATCAATATGAAATCATCTGAATTTATGATGGTATACCCACAGATGCAAACTCGTCCACACCAGTAATTTGTGGAAATGTTGAGGCTTTTAAAATTAAGTCATCACAATTGAATACGACCGGATTTGCCGTAGCTATACAAGGAATAAACAATAATTTTATGAAATATGAATTCACAATTTTTGTTGATGGCACAATGTTTCATGTTACAACACATAATTTACAAACGCTGAGTGAAAGAGAAATAAGGCATCGAATTTTGAGGCCTCGTCGTGGGCACGAGTGAATTTATTTAATTTTCTCCACATACACCTTTCGCCCAGAACAAGCAACCTGAGATGTAAATGGCTACTTTTATTTGGAAGAGTTGAATCTTCACAGTTGGGCATTGCGTAACCAATTTATTTCACGCTGGGTGAAGTGGAGGGCATGGGAGTCGAACCCAGAGATGTGCAACCCACAATGACAATAGAGTTAAGTATAACGCTTCGGCCGCTAGGCCAGTGGTTCTCGACATTTTTTAGAGCTCCTGGCCCCCTTAGCACTCATGGCCCCTTGTTCATCATTCAGTGATATTCATAGTGTGATTATATAAGCAGATTCCATATCCTATTATGTTCAAATAATTAATGGTAAACAAAGTGAAAACACCTTGTGAAATAATCTTATTAAACAATGAAATTAGAGTTTTTTCGTAAAAATAAATTTAAAATCAGTTCTGCAACTATCATTGTGGCCCCCAGGCCCCCGGTTAGGAACCGCTGCGCTAGGCCACCGCACCGATACTTTAAAAAAAGCCTGCAAGCAGTTTCCATAACTAGGGCCAAATATATATCTATTACATACAAGTGCTATAAGCAGCAGATAATATAGAGGCCATATTGTAGGGAATAGCATTTCATACATTAGGAAAAGGCCTCATTTATCTTCTATCCAATCATTCATAATCAGATGCCTTAGTAAGGTATTGGCGAAAAAAACACTATGGTGTGTCTTATAAATTGCAACTAAATTTGCTAATTCCGAATGTTTGGCAAAACTTGAAAATTTTCTGTTTATAAATTTAGGAATATGACATTAATATGAGCAAACTAAAAAGCATGTTATTAAAAATAAGGGAAAATGCTGAGCTGATAGCATAAGACAGATAAAGCTAACTTTTAATCAAGATTTCAAAAAATTTTCATGTTATAAGCAGGGTGAGGTATTGTAATGTTCTTTATTTAATAAGTCTTTGAAAATTTGTAATTTTGGCAAAACTTCAAATTTCCGACTGTGGCTTAAGAGGCCAAGTATCGAATTCTATGAATTGAGCATCATCAACAAAGGCATCAGCATAAAACAGGTCAATTTTTGAAAAATATTCACATTAAAAGCAGGGTCGATCATGGAATTGGGATGCTCTTTATTTCATGGGTCTTCGTAAAATTCTAATTTTGGCAAAACTTCAAATTTCCCACTGTGGCTAGGTGTATAACTATTGAATCCTGTGGAATGAGCACGATCAATAAAAGCGTTGGCGTGGTTTTTATTCCCTTCGATTTTTTAAAGACGCCCTAACAAGCATTTTTCGTTGCACAGCTAATGTTATATTTTATAGATCACAAATATTTTTGAAATTCTGTCCTAGCTTATATACACTAGATATTCGATTCCAAGATAATATAATTCTCAAAGTGAGCATCACGACGCATTGGATAAATTTCTAGGAATTACAAGAAATCCATAAAGTCCCTTTACAATTTCAATTTTGTTATGAAGTCAGCTCAACCAGGTTTGTTGTTTTTTAAACAGTAATTGTATTTTTACTTCATTTAATACATCTGTGAGGGCCAAAACAATATATGGTATCGATAAATTCCCTTTGCAATGTTAACAAATTTTTAAGACGGCCTATCCTCCTCGAGGAATGTTTAACATGACAATTAAGAATTATTATTATTAATAATTATAGCACACATAAAAACACAATGAACAAGAATGCTGCATAAAAGGCAAAAAAGCTGATCACTGACCCATAACACAAAGGTCACCGATTCATCTAATTGACTCAATATTGATCTTCGATGATGCAGAACGGGGTTAAAGGTCACTGATGCAAAGCAAAAAGCATTATAATATGAAAAATAACAAAATTAAAAATGGCATTCGGTTAGTTAGTTCGGACACCGACATAAGAATTTGTTAAAACTGCATTAATAAGATAATAATATCGGCATACAGCCGGAATATATATAGTTTTATATTGTTTATATTGTCTGTTCAAGTGCCAATAGAATATGCACAACCTGCCTGAGGGCTCTAATGTGACTAACTGCAATTTGAGGGTCAACTTGCTAGCCCCTTTTAACCCAATCTTACAGGGGGAAGCCAGACATTTCCCCAAGGGAGGGGGGGGGGGGTTCTAAAATTTATATCTGCCAAGTTAGATCGAAACAACTAGCGGTTCTGTCAGAACGCCGGAAATGTGTGTTTTTAGGAAGCATTTCAAGCTACGAAAATTCCTATGTATGACACAGAAAGATGCTTTTATTCTCTTACATTCCAAAAAGGGGGGTTTCGACCACCAAAACCACACCCCTGGCCACACCCCTCTAACGCAATCTTAACAGAATCAAAAAAAGTGGTGGGCCGATAACAGGATATGCAGGTACCAGATTATAAGAGGATAAAATTTCCATGAAGAGACGAAAGTTGTAAGGATAATACGCGACTCCTTCGAATACAACATTTTTCATAATTTCATCAGCTATTCATTTTATCTCCAACCAGGCGGGAAACTCTAGAGAGCCCTCAGACTATTTGTGCATATTCAGAAGGCACAGGAGCTGTTATTCTTCGTTGTATACAGAGAAAACGTCATTCTGCTCTCTGATTGGTTGGTTTTTAATCACATGACTTTAGGCTTCATGATAATTGCTGACGTAGTTTGCGAACCTCATCCTAAAAAGTTGAAGTTTGACAATAAATTTTTGGACGTCCTGAAGTATGCGCACCAAGATGGTGCACAACCTGAACTCAGGTTGTGTACCAGGTTAGGGTTCAGGTTATGCGACATCTTGGTGCGCATACTTCAGGAGCACCAAATTTATTTTTTTGAAAGTTATTGTTCAAGTGCATAATTATACAAGAGTAAACAGAAGGTGTGTCTTATGGGCTGCGCGTAACAAACAGGACCATGATTCTTTACTCTATAGTTAGATATAAACAGCTTTTCTGGTCTTCTTTCAGAAATATTTCTGCTTTGAGTATTCAGGACCTCGCTTGGACCTAACACACATACATGGGTGCTCCCGAAGTATGCGAACCAAGATGGCGGACATCGGAACGTAACATGGGTAACAGGTTAGGGTTAGGCGATAATTTTTTTCCAATTTTCCTTATTTTAGTCCTATTATCAGTTCGAAGACTAGCCAAGAGCCTCCCGTAGTATTTATACCTAAAATTAAGGCCTAACCCTAACCTAGTACACATATTACATTCCGATGTCCGCCATCTTGGTTCGCATACTTCGGGAGCCCCCATACATGTTGCTATTGTACGTCAGCTATATCCTACAACCTCTACATAAATTTTTTCCACTTTTATGCGCCATATTATTGAGCCGTATTATCAGCTTGTTGAACTTATAACAAACTAGAGTAAAAAAAATTAGGAAAAAAAAACAATACAAACCTCCAATGAGATTCTATGATTTCTTTCATTCTGTAATTCAGAATTCAATTGTAAGATTTCATTCCTGAAAAACAATAAAAAATATTCATATTACTTTGTTCATTCAAGAATTATCCCAGCACTTCATAAAGATGAAAATGAGTAAACCATGTTTTTGCAAGGTTTTGGGTGAATTTCCATGATTTTTCACTGTTTTCGCAAGTTTTTTGGTGATTTTTTATGATTTCTGCACATTTTTTGGTTGTTTTTATGGTTTTTGCACATTCCGGCAAGCATTGTGTATTGTTGTTATTCTTGTGGAAGGAAATAAAAATTTATGTTTGCACATAAATGGCCCATTGTATAGAGCCTTGTATATGCAAATGAAAACAAAAGTTAATGGTAACTGTATCTTAATTGTATTTCTGGCAACTAGCATTTTCCCAGATGGCTGAGCATGAACTGTGATGTCATCAGTCACTGATGACTGATCATGACCTGTGATGTCATCAGTCACAGATGGCTGAGCATGACCTGTGATGTCATCATTCACAGATGACTGATCATGACCTGTGATGTCATCAGTCACAGATGGCTGATCATGACCTATGATGTCATCAGTCACAGATGACTGATTATGACCAACCAGCTGTGAAGGAGCCATGTGCTCTCTGTACTTAAAGGCTCAACTGGTTATGCTAGTGTACATTTATTTACTAATTATACGTTTATACTGAGTTAACAGTTAAGACCTACTTCATCTCATTTCTCATTTTTTCCATTTCTTCCTTCATGTTCTTGATTTCAGTTTTCAATTCTTCTACAACCGACGCCGATGCAGGTTTCGCAGGTGGAGGTGCCGGTTTTCCTCTCGATGGGGCTGGTTTTGAGCGAGCTCCAGAAATTGGGGTAGCCACCGGGGTTCCGATTGGGGGTTTATCTGGCTTTCTCATTGCCGCTGATGGAGGGTGGGTTTCTGTGGGTGACTTGATAGCCTGTAAGAAAAAATTATTTTAGGAATCAGATTAACTGGAAATTATTCACTCTATTCAAAATCGGCACTTCTCCGCGGAACAAAATTTTTCCTTATGGGCCGATTTTGACCCGAAGGCCGCAGGTTGCATACCCCTGATTTACATAATCATACTACCTACAATTTAAAATTATGATTCAAATCATCAACCCAAGGTCAAACAGAATATGAATCGATCCCAATTTAGCGATTGACTACATTTAGATTGACTACATTTCTCTATTTAAAATTTCTGCATTTACAATATTTTTCAAGGTTTCATTCATTCACCATACTCTGTGTCATCTTATCTATATAAACTTCTCTGCTATTGATATTAAATATCCAATCCCCCAATTTAAGGTGTGAGCGAACATATCAAAACTTTCAATTTTTAGACATGTCAAGAAATGAAACCAATAGGTTGAGAAGGGTAAACGAGATACTTTGAGGAATTGCAGTCTCATGAACTTACTGTTGATATATTGATTTAACCAAAACAGAAAATAAAATATCACAAAATCATCATCAATATCAAGAACAAATTGCCTCTGCAAATAACTCAAAGATAATTTTTGGCACTGCAACTTTTTTTCCTGATAATACCACTGAGTAAGATAAATCAGAAAAATTGTTTTACTTTTTTCCTTGGCAATTTCGTCACATGAAAGGCACGTTATTTTCCTTTATACAGTTATTTTCTGGTCCAAAGTTAATAATAAGCCAACCCCAGAAAATCAGACCAAAAATTGCGTTCAGAGAATACGGTGACTGGCCAACTATTATTCGAACTAGACTAGTAACTGAGAAAAATGAACATTAATTTTCAGTTCATTATAGCTCATTGCAAAAAGTTCTTAAAGTCGAGAAATAGAAAACAAACAGAGGTTGGTAGCAAAACAAAAGACTCCAGAACATTTTCAGTGTTTAGAACTTACTGCTGGTGTCTTTCCTTTAGTCAAACTATTCTTCCAAGAAGCAGGAGTAGGTGCAGGCTCTCCTGATGCTGCATTTGGTGGAGGCTCAGGTGCTTTGTCCTATCAGAAGAGCAAAGTGTTAGACATTGAACTCCAGAAAACACGTCGTTTATTGTAAGGTAGTGTGTGGGTTGGGTGAGTCCTCAGACAGGTACTGTTTGTACAGTATTTGATAATGACATAGTATTGTATTCGCTAGACACTGAAATTGAACTCCAAATTGACAATTTATTCTAGGGAAACGCATTTTTCAAACGCAAACGGATTTGTTGAGTCTTTATCCATAAGGAAGGTAATGTTTGTACACCTATGTGCGCCCTATTTTATGAATCCTATTGTCGTACATTCCAATTTCAAATAAACTAAATCAATTTTTTAGGAAGCAAACGCTTCACTTTACTAATAATTACTAATTCTAATACTTCGAAGAATTTGATAAAAAAAGTGAATTTTACTCGTCCAATTCATCTTATTTCTGGTCAATCCCCAATATTCTTACAATACAATTCTTATTTTTTAAATTTTGCTCTGACTTGTGGGCATCAAACCATATATGCTTTGTAGAATTTGATGTAATTCATGAATTTTACTAGAGAACAAATAAGTATGTCCATTTTGACTTATTTTTGATAAATTTCCAAGTTATGAATTTACAATTTTATCCTGGCTATTATAAATTATATGGACATCAGTCACATTACCAGCTCTCACTTCTGCAAGACCTAAACTACTGGTGTTCAGTGCTGTTAATATTAATATTTACTAAGGATCGAGCGAGGAGTGACATAATTATTTACTAAGGATCGAGCGAGGAGTGACATAATAGTTGCACAGGATTGCAAAAGTGAGAGTAGAGCCCTTGATTAATAGTGAAAACATTGCCGAGCATAGAGCTGCAAGTGACTATAATTATTGTTTAATTCATAACTCTATTGGAGTGACGCAGGCGGAAGATTTTGAATGGATGGCTGAGTGCAGGGGTCGGCAACTTTTTTGCGTGACGACCGGTAGAGCCTGATCCAAAATGTTGGGGTACCACCTTTATACTAACGGACCAAGCTTATGTAATAAATTATATGTGTTGCAAACGACCATGATTTTTGTTAATTCGAAACTCCGATGCAGGAGAAGAGTTTGAAAGGGTGCGCAAGTGGTTATATTGTTTGACCTTACTACGTCAGCATCCCAAGTTGAGGGTGTCGGATGAACACTGTTCCCACTTTCGCGAAGGTTGTGATTAATAAGAGCAGGTTATGAGAAATGACTGAAATGAAAAAATAGCTCTTTATGATCAGTGGATTGTCATTTTCAAAGACAAAAACCTCACAAAAACCTATGAAAACACATGCAAAAAATCTCGGCCTAACTATCAGTCTGACTGTTCGTAAACAAAAATCCTGAGTCCCAACTATAATGGTGGCATAACAGCAGCAAAAATGAAAAAAAATATCAACATAAATCGATAATTTCCAATATTCCAAATATATCCTAAAGTAATATTTAAATGTGGAATATTGGAAAACTCAAAAACCCCTTGATGGACAACCCTTGAAAATTGGGTAAAAAGCAGCTCCCCATTCATGAGAATTTACTGGGTTTTGTTTAAGACCTTTCACAAATACAAAAATCAAACTAAAATAATCAAAAACGCAATAAATTTTAAATAAAAATATTGTGCCCAATACTACACATGCAGATCTTCTATATTCTTGTGATTATTAAGTTTGAATATTTAAAATATACATAGTACAGGGGTGAGCACACCGCGACTCTTGTGTGAATTTCTTTTCTGTTCATCGTATTTTAATAATGATTAATTCACAAATTCTGAGGCTCTTTTTAAGTTCTGACTTGCAGCATGCGGCTCTTATACTAAAAAATTGTGCCCACCCCTGACATAGTATATAGCAGAGGTGGCCAATCTGCTTTCGACCACGATCGACTAAAATCTAGATTTTGATTGACTGATCGGTAATAAGGTTTTACACAAAAACAAATGGGCACTGAATGTGCAGATAACTGCACAGACGCATGCAAAAAATTTGCAAAATCGACACAAAATTTGTATTTTTTATGTTCCATTTAAACTGTTGGTTTGATTATTTAATTGTACCTGGAGTAAATGTTTCATTATTTATTTAAGATCTATTTAAGCATACAATTCAGAACGTGCCTAATTTTTAGTCGTTAAATGTTGAAAATTCTTCAAGAAACCTTGCCAAGTATTATCCAAGCAGCGTAAAATAAATATTCTCAAACTGTGAATGTTATATGACTGCTCAAACTTCAGTATCTAATTTACAATTTCCTCCGAACTCAATTAGAACAAATTGGGCATTTTGATGATGCCACTGCTAACATTGCAAATAAAATAAAATAAATCACACTTCTCTTGGAGTGAGACAATAACTTTCGCATACTGCGGAAGTTATTGTAAGATCGTTTGTCAGTCTAGACACGCGATATTCGACACTTCATTATTTAAAACTTGGCAGCAGAAAAACTTGCATTTGTTACATAATAATATGCTTTAATGAATTGGCCCAGACTCAAATACTGTGTGTGTAAGATATTATATTTTGCGCATGTAAAGTACCGTATTCTTCCTGTTGTAAAACACACGACTGGTTCGAGGCAATTTTCGGGGTATTTCGATAAAATTCACTCAACATCAGACGTGATCGACTGCTCAAGACGTGGCGATCGACGTATTGGCCACCCCTGGTATATAGTATTAACTGAAAAGCAAAGTCTGGCCAAGGCAGATGGAGGTCAGGAAATTGGAACACAAAACATAAATATTTAAATAAAATAAAATCACTAAAAAATTATGAGTGCCATTTTTATTCATTTTTCTTGGATTCTAACAAAATTTAGAAAATAAATTTGCGTGCAAATCATTTTGTATCTTAACGACTTCTAACCTTTTTCTTGACCGATTTGAAATAAATCTGGAACTAGTAGGAAACGTAGAAAAAATTTAGCGTTAATCCGTTATTTCAAAAAGATAGCTCCAAAGCTTTCATCAAAAATAAAAGCTGTTGGGGAATAATGCAATTACCAAGCTTGGTTTGAGTAAAACTAAAGTGTACTCCTATAGTATGTGAACCAATATGGCGGAAACCAAAATGTAGTATGTGTACCAGGTTAGGGTTAGGCCATAATTTCAGATACATGAGGCACTTGACTAGTCCCTGAAATCATAATAGAACTAAAATAAGGAAAATTGGAATCAAATTGTGGCCTACCCTAGCCTGGTACACATACTACAGTCAGATGTGCGCCATCTTGGTTCGAATACTACAGGAGTACCAAATAAAGTAAAGTTGGGGCCGTATTAAAGCAATACGCAAGCCGTATTTACCCATGGGCCGAGGAACTACTGTTCTAGAAGTAAACTTTCATTTCCCGGCAAAGCAAACTATTGCAAATCGATTTCGCCAAGAAAAGAAGTTTGGCAGCCAGTAATTTAAAAAAAAACTTGCAATGGGAAATTATGGAGAAACAAAGAATGACAGTTATTCATAGCGTTGGCTTAGTGATTTGAGCAGTGAATCATGCTGGCATCGAAAGTTAAAGATCCAACAAAATTCACGCACGAGAGAAAAAAAGCGCTGCAGAACCGTGAGGATATTATTTGTTTCAAATATATCAGCTCTTTACATATTAACGACTACAGTGCATTGTTCAGAGTATAAGCAGTGAAATTAACGAATGACAGTATATACTTTACCTCGTTACTTTCAGTCTTTGATTTCCTTGCTTTCTGTTGCCGTTCGATTTGCCAAGCTGCCAGAGGTTTGTCAGTGGGAGATGGGGGGGCTGGTTTAGCTACTGGTTTTGCAGCAGCAGGCTTAGCTGGAGGAATAAGAGCAGCAGGGCCATTGGTTGGCTTCTCATCAGGCTTTTCAGCAGCAGGTTTAGGCTTGTCAGCAGCAGGCTTGGGCTGTAACGCGACTTTTTCTTTCGGAACCGGCGTAGCGGTTGCAGGAAACTCACTTGACTGGCGTTTTTTAAGATTGGCAAGCCACGCTGGCTTGGCGGCTTCGGAAGGTGACGTTTCCTTTGGCGCTGGGGCGGCTGGAGGGGGCCTTTTTGTTGACTGCCGATTTTTTAGATTTTGAAGCCATGAGGGGGGTTCCCCAGTTGTTGCTTTACCTGAAGGACCGCCAAGTCCAGGTAGAACAGCCACCCCCCGTTTTGCACCGTCTTTCTTAGGTGCTGGTTCCGGCCTGGTCTCGGCTGGTCTTTCATCTTCAGATTCGGTTGTTTCACCATTTTGCTCAACGATTTCCACAACTGCTGCAGCCTGAAAGACAAAATATTGAAAATCCAAAATTGTGACTGCACTCATTCATTGTTTATTATTTAAGGTGTTTTTCACTGTCATCATTCAGTGTTTATGTGTACTCCCTCATTCTAGTGCAGTGGTTCCCAAACTTTTTAGAGTTGGGACCCACTGTTTATTACCACAGCTTATGGCGACCCATTTTAACTTTTTATGACATAACACAGAACACAGCAATGGCTAATCATCGCAAAACTACCGTGTTTCCTTGAAAATAAGACCTGGCCTGGAAATAGGACCTAATTTGAATTTTAAAAATGATTTTGATTAAACCCTACCCCTAAAATAAATTTAAAATGTGTAGGAGAGGAAAGGTTCAATGACCTGAGGTAAGTTGAAGATCACACCACTATTCAAGATTGTGTGATTTCACAATTACAATTATGATATTTGTCACTTGATTTTTGTATAGGAAATACAAATAAAAACAATGGATGTCAGTTTTTATATAATGTTAATTAAAAAATCTCGTGATTTTCTACAATGTAATTTTCCTTGTGATAAATGAACACAAAAGGCCTCTTCCAAAAAAAAACATAGTGTTATTTTTCAAAAGAAAATAAATCCAAATCCTGTCTAAATTTCGGGAAAACACGGTAAGAAGTGCTGTACAGTGCACAAAACTGCTATGCGTAAAAAAGCCACATGGTCATTTATTGTGTAGCAAATTTCTGTTTCTTTGAGAAGATCGTAAGAAGGAAACTTTCACAGATTGGAATTTGAATTCGATTTAATTTCTTTTGTTTTTTTTTAAGATTTACGTATTCAAGTCGCCACCGATCCTAATAATCAGTATAATGAACCAAATCTTTCTACATCTTTTCACGACCCACTAAGATTCCTTTTGCGACCCACCAGTTATGGTTCGGCGCTGTCAAAGCTAGAAAGATAACTAAATAATTTGTTGGAGGACTACCATGTCAGTATGTTGTAGACATTAGGATAGCAACAACCAATGGTAACAGATCAGCGCTTATTTTGTTTTGTTACTCTCTGGCAACACTGCATGTTCATTTCATTATGTTGGTATTGTTTCACGCCCCACTAATTTTGTGTTTGACTCGCCTCTGCTTCTGAGGCCGCATGGAATATGTTCTGAGGCTGCCAAGAATATGTATCGGATATAATCATGTAATAATTGTGGTTACTAAGGACAATTTAACTTGAAATATATATCAGTTTGCTGAATTGTTGGCCGTTTCAATACGAATCTTCCAATTATACCAAACTTAGTCAAGTATAGAAAAAGTTACCAGGTTAAATGTTACAATTATATGGATGGTGATTGATGATGTCATAGTCAATCAGTGTACATGGCTGGAGAAGGTCCCAGGCGATCATATTGGATATCCTCTATCACGATCATATGCCAGCCAAAAATTTGGGGGAGGGGGCAGTTTTACACAATGCTTACTCATGTGTTTTGCTCCGAACAAGGCCAGAACGAAGCAGCCACTGACATCCAACGATATCCTGCTCTACATACATACTTCGCTGTCGTAGTTATCCAAGCTATCTCGGTTGGTTCATTTGAAGAAAGGATTATTTTATAGTACGGTAAGCCCAAGAATGTGAGGCTTTCAGGAAATCGTTTAAGAATAGAGCACAAAGATGCCGAAAAGACAAATTTATGTCTCATTGCAAATGTGCATTAGAAAAAATTTGGTGAGGGCTAGGCATCCCATGCCTCCCTGGCTATGTCCTATGTGACCAGAGGTTTCAGATGAATTTTCAGGGTGAATTTGAATAGGAGAAATTTTCCTAGCACTTCTATATTTTAGTATTTTACCTTTTCTCTCCTTTCTGCTGCCCCTGGTTTTCTTCTATTCTTTGGCCCTCCAGGTCTTTTCACATGGGTAAGGGTATGCTCCGTTGTATGAGGGTCTGAGAAGGCTGATTCTGAATTATATAAGATTCGAAACATTTGGAAATATTTTTATGAGCAAACAAAAAAGCCTTGTGTGAGATTATTTTTTTTCGATTATGTCCAAAATATAACCAATATTCTAAAAAATTTGTACCCGTACAATAGCGATTACAACTTGACAAAAAATTATGAAATCAGTCAAAGTAATATGTCTGTATTAGTAGAAGTATGAGTCAGGATAAATATGTGTTATTAAATAAGGCTCGTATTGGCTATCAAAATTTGATTCTCTCTGTAATCAAGGTTGAACTCAAAGAAGAAATTTTTTCACAAACTGTCGTTGGAGCCGGTTCTAAATCACCCCAACCCTAACATAAATATATTTTGTGAATATAAGGAACCTCACCTGTACTGTCATCAGCAATCAGATCATTACTTAACGATGGTTTGGTTGCCTGAGATGGAGGTGCAGGTACCTGAGTGAAAAATCAGGCTTTAGATCAATAAGAAAACAATGAAGCAATGCTCAAATATATGGACACAAAAGTCTTATAATGTATTTCCATACATCATCATATAAAAGTGTTCACATGAGAAAGCAAAGCTCAAATAAAAGAACAGGACAAGAACAGAAAGTGTTCCCATACTTAAAATAGAAGTGTTCATATGAATTGAAATGGAACAGCAAAATTTTGGGGGCTCCCGAAGTATGCGAACCAAGATGGCGGACATCGGAATGTAATATGTGTACTACGTTAGGGTTAGGCCATAATTTTAGGTATAAATACTACGGGAGGCTCTTGGCTAGTCTTCGAACTGATAATAGGACTAAAATAGGGAAAATTGGAAAAAAATTATCGCCTAACCCTAACCTGTTACCCATGTTACGTTCCGATGTCCGCCATCTTGGTTCGCATACTTCGGGAGCACCAAATTTTGAATGAAATAACAAGCCCAATGGATTCACAAAAAAGCATAATGCTGGAAGACTATTTCCATCTCCAAGCACTGTGGATTTAAAATCTATGCCTCTAAACAGTTTTCTTTGAAAGCTTGGGACCTTGCTTTGAACAATCATGTGCAAAAACAGATGGATAACGGATCAAAGCACTTGACGACTGCTTATATCCAAATAATCCATGAGACTCAAAAGAAAAAATTTATAAAAAAAAGTAATAGACTTCTGGCGCTTGCTTTCATCTTTAAGCACTGAAAACTTGAAATCCAATATTAGCCTATTAGTCGCAGAGGAGAGCGATTTTTTTCCCAACAATCTCAAAAAAATACCAACGTTTTTTTTAAAATGATCCATGTCAAGTCTAAAAAAGCTGAGACTTATATCCCAAAATGAGATCTCGTTCACAAAGAAAACTGCACAAACTATTTGCCATTGAGAGAAATTAAATTTTTAATAGTTAAGATTACAGGGCTAGTAAACAAGGGACGCTCTAAACAATTTTGCGCATATTACAAATTTTGCAAAAATTATTCGCTGAAAACTATTTAAAATTCAAACAAATACTGACCAATGGCGTAGCTTTCTTCGATTCCTTGTTCGGTGTCTTTGCCTTTGTTTCTGTGAAGTGAAATATTTCATTATAAACGAATATATATTTAAAACGAAAAGAAAAGATAAGATAACGTGGCTTACAGCTGTGACTAAAAGATGAATCTTTTACTTTGAGACATGAAAATAAATTTGTTCGGACACTGGGTTGCATTGAGGCACATAGCGAACTGCTCTAGCTCATTTGAGTGTTACAAAAAGGCTCAAACCCAGTTAGATTTTGGAACAAACTTTTCTGAAATAGGACCAGTAAGATAATTGACAAATTAGTCCAGTGCTTCTCAAACTGTAGGCGCGCAGAAAATTTTTGAAAAAGCTAATTAAAAATAAAAACATCGTTAGATTTGATCTTGCCTGCCTTATTCTGAATATTGACATTTTATTATTGTTTAGAGCAGGGTGGTCCAAGATTGGCAGCTCCGCGGGCTACAAAATTACTTTTGCATTGTTCGATGGCCACAATAGTGCCAAGAACTTTGCTCGTTTAACTTCGCTAGTTGCCTCAGCAAGCCATAACACTAGTCAATTCAGTGACATTAGTGATACAACAATATGTAAAAAGATATTTTGTTTAATTTTATGACGAAAGAACACAAAATGCGATTTTTTGATTCCTCTCCGAATGCGACGCGGGCCACAGATAATGAAGTGGCGGGCCACGGGCCTGGGTTTGGACCACCCTGGTTTAGAGATTGTGATTCCATCCACATATTTTCAACAAGTTTTTTGAATAAAACATACTTTCGCCTTACTATCTTTTATTTGTAGCTTATCGGTATCTAGTAATTCTGGAGGTGGGGCGTGTGAATTAACCAACTCTAAAAAGGGGGCGTGGTTTGAATAGTTTGAAAACCACTGACTTGGCCAGTCAAAAAACTGCAACTTGCTAGATTCTAGATTAGCTCTATTCAACCATCATTTCCTCTTTAAGATTTTGAATAAAATATTCAAATTACCTTTCAGAATTTCTGATTCAGTCTTTGTCTGCAATAAGAAAGAAAATGTTACTAATTTGCAAGCGCAGGTTTACATACAATTATAAAATGAATGATAACTAGCAAACGAGAATATTGGTCAGAGACCGAAGACTTATCGATTGAAAGTTAGGGGATCCCCAAAACAGCGCTCTTACTCCATCACTAATTAATTAATAACTCGCTAATTATACAACATAATTCGCCCAAAATCGATAGGCTTCTGGTCCGAGATATGATGAATGCACATGCAAAATGGAGCAGACTCAATCTCGCTTTCGTGAGATATCGCGTGCATCTAACAGACAGACAGACATATACCTATAAACATACTTACCGATTAAAATCGATAAGTAATAACATTACATGATATAAGAACAATATTTTTCAATACAGTGGTGAGCAGAGTACGCGAGGCTAGGAATTTTCGAAGGGGGGCAAATACCAAGTTAGACCAAAACAGCTAGCAGGTTCGAGTTTTCGCGAGTCTTGCAAGTCTAAAAAGTGTTTCAAGCTCTGAAGAACTTCTATCTATGATACAGAAAATTTTTTTCTTTGACATTGCAAAAAGGGAGGGGTAGGGGTCTGACCCTCAATCTTTTCTGGGTACGTCCCTGGGGATGGGTCCTTCCAAGAGAAAAAAATCTTCCTACATATTGTTACATATCAGTAGCTGCTTGTACAATGCCTTATTCGGAACAAATAAACACGAATGTGTGTAAAAAATGTTGATTGTACATTTGAACCCTTGTGTATATCCATATGCGGGTGCTAAAACCCATGGGTTAGGGTTAGTATGGGTTTAACTATCCGTAAAACAAAAATCCATAGGTGAAATAGTATGCAGGTGCAATTGTCGTGGGTTCAAATGTAATAAAACCGTAAAAAATACTATCCTAAGTAAGGTTGACAGTTGCTATAAAAATTACACAATGCACTGGGAGTATTATTGGAAGTAGATAGCTATGATGTAACACCAGATGTGAGACGATTGAGATACAGATATAATGATTCTATTTGAGAAAAAAAACAATGAAAATATTACAAAGGTTATGCCGCTTTGGAGTTAGTTGTATACAGGGGTGCAGCCAGGCTGTCCAACTAGTTAGGTAAAAATCCAATAACACGTTATAAAGATTTCACGGCCTAAATAATCACCTCACACTGACGTAAACAATCATCAAATATAAGCTATTAGCACTGTGGAAATCGCACTCAGAATTAATGTATTTTTCAGTATTTCAGAAACCTTAAAAGAGGAGATCTCGATATAAAAACATGCAATGTAATCTGTATTACATACCTGCAACTGCTTTTCATGTTCTCGTATTTCTTCTGGTGTCAGTTCCACAACAAAATTATCTGGGAACACTCCTTTTATTTTTCTGTGAATTAATTGAATGAATATGAGAATTCTAAGAGATAATGATGCATTGGAAAGATTGGGTACGAAAGGCATAAGCCGACAGACAATAGAGTATTAACTAACAAGTCATTTCATCATGCGAAACAGGGGTTGACAACCTTTTAGATTAAAAGGATAGTATGAGAGAAGTTTGCAGCCGTGAATGGAACTTTTCACAGGTGGTGGTTGCAAACTATATGACAGCGGTTCTCAACCGGGGGCCCTCGGCCCCCTAAAGGGGCCACAGAAGAGTTGGAGGGAGCCACAAGGATGAGCTGAAATCTGAATTTACTTTTCACTTTAAAAGAAATCTCACAGTTTTTCCTAGTTTGCTGCTCAACAAGGTTATTTCGCAGGGTGTTTTGGCTCTCTTTTGTGCAAATTGTTTTAACATAATGATATTTGGAATCTATCAATGAAAATAACCCTATTAATACCTCTGGAATATTAAAGTGGGGGCCATGAGTGCTAAAAGCCTCCGAAAGGGGGCCACGAGTCATAAAAGGTTGAGAACCACTGCTATATGATATATATGGAATATGACATCTCGCACATTGACTTGCTCAGGGCAAAAGGGACGGATAAGCATCGTAAAAAAAAACACTTACTTTCCATTGCTGTCAAGCTTCTGCCCTTCCCACCATCCATCGTCACCCGGATTCTTGTTCGAAACAATAATTATCTCTCCTTTTGTTAATCCCAGCTCATCTTCATTCTCTCTTATATAATCAAAGTTCACTCTGCAGTAATCCACGGCTAGAATAAAAAGTAAATTTAATTTTATCTATTTTATTAATTTTTTGGGGATTAATTTTCTGGTGCTGTAAAAAGACGTGCAAATTTAATAATATTATGATCAATGCAAATGCCGCAAAATTAAATTAAAAAAAAAGTGTTGAAAATTTGAGGAGGTATTTAAGGGGAGAGGGGATCCCTAGCTACGCTTATGGAGCAGGCAAGAACCAAGTCGATTAGTTCTTGGAATACTGGAAATTCACCACCTGGGATGCAGTGAATCAATTCGGATTCAGCTTTTAAATTACACGAGATTCAGTCCTGACACTGAGATGATTCTCGCAACAATGTCTTGATAAGGGTCCTTACACAATACTAACGAGACCATGACAAAAAAAACAAGCAAATCATAAAAATAAAAAGACTGAAGCTACCACTTTGAATGTATAAAGTAGCAACAGAAAAATGGTAGACAGGAAACTCATAAACAATACCAGAGTAACAATATAACCCACACAAAGTATATGTTGCTGTGCGCGAAGAAGTACCTATTCATCATTCTATATTTCTTGTATTTTATGTTGATCCTTATGTGAGCTGTGTCATAAAGATGCTTCAATCAAGAGTTTATATTATATTAGTGGTTCCCAACCTTCTATGGCTCGTGGCCCCCTTTCGACGGCTTTTTGCACTCGTGGCCATTGTTCGCCCCCTATTCGCTATTCCTAGACGTTTTGGATTGTACTACAGACAAAAAAATCAAAGCTCTTTAGTATACAATCAATAGGAATCTTGCGCTTGGGACTGTCTGACTGGGTTCTTATATTAGACACCGTCTTTTCAGCGAATGTCACTGTTAACATCAAGACGTTTTCTAGATTTAGTTTCCTCCGACAGAAACCTGATCTTTGCCAATGTTACTTTCTTGTCAAATCTAACTCGATTGGCAGCCAAGAAACCGATGTCAACACCTTTTACCTTGGGATGATTTTTATTGCGGTGGTTTTGGAGTTTAGATGGACGCAATGATTTATTGCTCATTACATACGGGCAATGCAAGCATTGAGCACATTCTCTCTCATCTCTATTTACTTTTTTAAAGCGTATCTGTCGTTCCATTTTTGTATTTTGGGCATTAGGACTCTGCATATGGGTTTTTGCATCAATGCTACAATACTGAAGGTTATCTCGCAGACTAGCAAAACCGCCCATCTGCAGTTTAGACGGCCTACCAGCGAACTATTTTGTACGATAGATTTTAAATTCCATTATGATCAAACAATTCACGCACAGAATACACCCTGTGATCGCAAATAACCTATTCAGGTAATGAAACTACGGTGAAAGCCTAAACGGGGAGTTTTATTTTAAAAGTATGTGGACGAAGTCGCTTTATGATCAACTATTAGACTTGGGTCCGCCTCAAACTGCCACCAGCCCCAGGTTGAGGACCACTGGTTCATATTAACAACAACGACAACAACTAAATCATAATCTCATTCTACATAATACAAGGCTAAGCAAGCTTATGCTAGATAGAACATAGCTTTTAGCTTTTATCAGAGAGGTATAATAAAATATATACAAATTACACAAGTCAATTCCGTATGGACGGGGGGAAAGATACGAGCGATATAGTATAGTTATATGCTGTGATGTGACTATGCCTGATAAAAACAAACTTTGCTCTAGCAGAAGCTTTTCATGTATATACAATCAATTTGAATCATTGACAGCTAACACTGCTTAATAAACATTCCAATTACAAAACCAAAATAATATGAAAGCTAACAATATGCTAACTCACCTTTCTTAGGTTTAGCCAACTCAATTTCTTTCGGTTTTTCCTTTTCTTTCTCTTTTGTTGACGTCTTGGCTGGAGGCGGCGTTGAGAGATTCTGAATGTTAAAATAGGATTTGAGAGATTAGAAAAGTGCAAAGTATGGCTATGTATAGGTATATCATAACTAAAAGTATTTCCATCGGAGGGAAAGGAGTGAAAAAGAGCTTAAAAAAAACGAAACCACAACACCTGAGTATGCTCCTGTTTATCTATATTTCCCAATAATCGATAATTGATGTTTTTGTCAAAAAAAATCACTCAAAGCAAAGGGCACATGAACTCCGAGGTGAATGCTCAACTATGTTTCATAATATGCATGGCAAAACATACTTAAAACTAGACAAGAATATCCATGTGCAGATGCAGATAAGAAACTGTATGTAATGAACTGTAGATGTTTCATAATATGTGTGATAAAAAATACTCAATGACATATGATAAGATATGTTGTTTATATGTTTTACATACGACAATACGGTACAAAACAATAGTAACATGCAGACAAGAGTTTGTGCTACTATACTCAAACTAGAGTGAGATTTACCTCAAGCTTATACCTAATACTATTGCAGGGGTCGGCAACCTTTTGTCGCTCGCGGGCCAAAATTAAGGTTGCAAGTCATTGGCGGGACCCACTTTGGAAAGTTGAAAACCAAACAGATAGTACTTTTTATAATAAAAATCAAGCAGTGATACATCTATCAGATAGAATATAGATTTATTTCCTCATTGCATCTCATAAAATTCCATTTGAATATTTACTGTAATTTAGTGAAGCGTCGCGGGCCGGATTATAGTGCTCCGCAGGCCAGATCCGCCCCGCGAGCCGTAGGTTGCCGACCCCTGTACTATTGCGTAAGGTCGACCTATATTTTCAATCCCTCATGCTGAGGTTCTCAACCGCGGGCCCGAGGCCCCCAAGAAACCATAGAGCTGTTGGGAGGACCACTGTGCTAGGCGCAAAACCGATTCACCTTTCACTTTGTTGACCATAAATTCCCACAAGTCCTAAAAGGTTGGAACCACCTGCATTTTCAATCCATAATGTTTGATATCATTTGTTTCAATACATTTAATTCAGCGAGGCACGGCATGGTTCTGACCCTAGCTCAGTTTAGTCGTCAGACTGCATCTGATTAGGGGTTTGTTTGTCGGTGGGAGACGGGGACGTTGCTTTAGCTATGGCGTTATCCGTGGCGCTATGGTAGCACCCACAAGATGTCACTTTAATTTAGCATTGCAACTATTCTTTCTAACAAAGTATTATTATAAATTTCTCTTCAACTTGAATTAAATACTTCTTAGAAAAATTATTATAAGTGTAACCCTTAAAATGGAGTTCATTGAAGAATTCATTACATTATAGCTACGAATATCTATCTGATGACTAAGTTTTTGTAAGAACTGCAGTTCAGCCATGTCTAGTATTGGAAATTTGAAAATAAAAAAGTTTGACATTGTATAAAGTTATCAGGACAATAAGTCATTTTATAGTCCTTAGGTCATGCATGGCAGTAAAAGAAACTTGGATGACATGATAACAAATGGCTGTTTAGATAAAATTTGATGAGTGATGATATTTTATTGTACTTCCCAAAATAAAAATAATAAAGTGTATATAGGAAAGGATTTACATATTCATCTCCGGGGAGAGTAAAGCCGTTAGGACGACTTAATCGTATGGAGAACCACGGCCTCTCGTCCGGTTACCATTCCAGGATGGGTATGGGATTAGTTAGCCAGTTATTTGTTTTCAGATGCATGGACATGATGGTGGAGGAAGGATGAAAATGGGTTTACCGTATTTAGGTTTGAAATTTACTGCAAAGAATATTTCATATAACCAAGTATTTATCCAAATATATGAAAACCACATATTAATTGCTACAGGTCCAATGTTAGCAATATAAAAGTTTAACGGCTTCCTATAAGACTTCTGTGCTCTTTTTTACAATAATCACTATTGTTCTATCATTATCGAATTTTATGCTTCACTGATCACAACTGTAAATATTATTTGGGTTTGTGTAGACAGTCATTCCTTGGTAATGCCCATGGCTCTTGTATGTTCGTGCTACAAATTCGAAAATAAAGTTTGAATCAACTTATCAGTTGTCCATATCATGGGGATACAGATAAAACGGCTGAATGGAGTTACAATAAGATACAAGGTTTTAAATGAAATGATCATTCCAAACAATACAGGGCTAGAAATGAAATGAGTATTCCAAATGAGATGACAATATAACTTGCCATTTCTTCCTCCGGTTCTGCTTCATTTTGTTCCATTGGCTGTGACGAATATAATTTTATTTACAACAAGGTTTATTTTACATCTTATGGTGAGATTTAAATACTTTTGATTCTGGGAAATACAAAATCCTGAGGAAGATAGCTTTTTCCAACGTTTTTCAACTGGTGAGGAGTCCAAGGGATGAATTTTGTCGTTTCAGGGATGTAGTTTAGTTTTCTCTGTGGTATATCACTAATATTCTCTGGTGAACGCATAAAAAACTGTCCAAACTGTCTAAAAACGAGAGTGTGCTGTGCTTAATACTAGCAAAGGGTCCATTGAAGATTGAATAAATATGGTACTTTTTATGCAAACCGATGAGTGAATAAAAAAGATCTAAAATAGGAAAGGGGAAGAATTTTAACAAAACAACTTGGGAACCACTGCCTCAGGATATTTACATTTATTCGGAAGAAGATAAATGATGAAAAGACAAGATTATTCATATCAAGTTCACCCCCATAATAACCCACCCAAGGTAATCAATCGGTCGGAAAATTTATAGGTGACCCAGTTTTGGGTCGCGACCCATAAGTTTGGAAACACTGTCCTAAATTCAAGGTGAACATTCCAAAAATAACATAATGAGATGGCATGATGGATGGGTGTAGATTTAAACTTGCCATATTATTATCTTTTTCTGGTCCTTGAACCTCAATATTCGGCTGGCAAAAGAACATTATTATTAGGTGTGATGGTTCATCGCCGAACTTTTGAGCACGATGACGAGTATGATGGTAATAGTATTGGGCCTGACTATGTTGGCAATAAACGAGTTTATTAAACTATTTTTTAGGATGACAGATATCAAGAGTTGTTTCATATAAAATACTCAAACAATCTCAATTTTGCATTCAATAAGATCAAAAAACCTACTGCTTACTTCAGATTAATGAATGTTAATAATATCAATACAAACAAAGATTTTGATATTTTCAAAAATGGTTCTGAATATATCAGTGGCTCTTATAAGACCTTGTTCGATGTGGAAAACCTATTGAACTAGAATATTGATCGGAGACCGAAGACTTATCGATCGAAAGTGAGGGGATACCCCAAAAAAGAAACTGCGGTTTCGATTCATCCGATCTTACCCCATAGCGACACTGTGTGTCCCATCACTAATTAATTAACAACTCGCTAATTATACAACATAATTCATCCAAAATCAATAGACTTCTGGTCCAAGATAAGATGATTGCACATGCAAAATTTGGAGCAGATTCAACATCGCTTTCGTGAGATATCGTGTGTATCTAACAGATAGACTAACAAACAAACAGACAAATACCTATCAACATACTCACCGATCAAGATCGATAAGTAATTATAAAAATCTTAAAAATCTATATTGGCTGTACTAAATACAACTCAATTGGATTGAAGACTTCAAAATACAACCATCAAGATATTGAAATTCTTATTTGTCAAGTTAGAATACGAGAATATCAGTCAGAGATCGAAGATTTATTGATCGAAAGTTAGGGGATCCCCCAAAACGGAAACTGCGGTTTCGATTCGAAAAATTCTGCAAACCCAGACTGGATAGTTTCGATTATTTCTCAGCCAATATAAAAAATGTAGGAAACAATAGCCAACTCCCCATGTCGCCGTCGAAATACTACTTGAGGAAATACTTTTATAAAGAATTCTGCAAATCCGAACTGGATTGTTTCGATTAGTTTCCAGCCAATAGCCTATATTTTGTGTCAAATACAACGGCGCTAACCCGGGTTGCGACGGCTATCCAAGCACAGCGATATTATGGTGAGGAATTCTGCAACCCCGAACCTGATAGAGGATATGGACATCGCTCAAACATTAAAGAGTAGTTATAAGTAACGAGATACGATCTCGCGGCGTGTATCCTTCGCTCTGACTCAATAGCGTGGAAAATTTCTCGAAGGAAACTTGCGCATAGCGACGACGTCAAAGTTACAAGAGGGACATGGACAATGCTTAAAGATTATTCACAAGATACAATCTAGCGGTGTATATCCTTGGCTTCGATCTTAAGATCAGAAAAAACCATAAAACCATTTCAAGCTACGCAAAATTGCCATGTATAACACAGAATAATGCTTTTTTTTACATTTCAAAAAGGGGGGTTCCGACCCATAAAACCACCCTCCTGGCTACCGCCCTGCAGTTTAACACAAAAACTATTCTCAACAAGGATGTCAAGAACGAATCAAATATTCGAAAATAAGGATGGCCGATTCAGGCCCAAAATCCGCCGCCCTGTTGTTCCCTGACTAATGCAGCCATCTATCAGTAATGTCAATATAGGCCGTGACCTTGCTTGGGCCGTTGCAATTCCTCTATCAGCAATCCTATTTAACGTGTGACCTTGTTGTGAGCAATTATGTTTAAAAATAGAATGTATAACCAGTGTCATCAACAGGACAAATAAATTTTGCATTGAAATAATATATTCAATATAATTAATTAACAACTCATTTGAACAGCTGTTTGTTTTGTGACCGCATATCGAACCAATATTAAGTCACGACATAGCTGTCAATGATTGGATTTAATAAATAATATAAAAAATATTACATCACGCAGGCACATTGATATACATTTCCATCAATATACATGGTGTAAATTTTGGGCAGCAAGTAAGAAATAATATCCATTAATTTACAGCACCGAATACAACAACTCAGACTACAGAAGGGCATTATAACCCAAAATGGCAAAATTCGAAAAGACTGTTAAAAAATCAATAACATGACGGTTGGCGCATCAAGGTAGGCGTTAGGAATACTCTTGCCATAACACCTGGGCTGATTACCCTGCATGGGTTCGCAGTTTAGGAATATTTATGTTGGGGTTTATTATGTGTTGATTGCTGTTGATGAGATGATTGCTGGACATTTGATATCATTGGATGTTCGTATCAGGCCTTGTTTAGAGCAAACGGAATGTAAATATATCATGTAAAAATACTATTAAGATATGCAGTTTCTTGAAAGTAGAATGGATAGCTTATTCAGAAATTGTGCATGTTCCTGTTCATATAACAATACATGACACATTTATACACCAACTTAATAAAAATGACTAATAGCATACAGAAACTATATTAAGATAGCACAATGCATGCATATAGTTTTTCCAAAGTATTCATATGTGGCCCAAATATGACTGATGGATACATGAAACACGCTTGATTTATAGATACACATAGGTATTTATATGCCGCCCTAGTATGGCTGATGCATTAATAAGAGTACATAAAGATAACTAGATATAAAGTAACTAGATATAAAGAAACACAAGAAGTGTTCATTCCTGGCAATATTTATCACCATAATATAACATTAAGGGTACATATTATAAGTTGGATATATAGATACACTTATATAATTATATGTCTCCCTAATATGGCTGATGCATTAATAAGGGTACATAAAGATAAACTAGGTAGATTAAGAAACACAGGAAGTACTGTACTTATTTGTTGCTGGCAGCCATATATATGACAGCCATATTTATCTCCATATTATGACTAATGCATTAAGGTTTAAGGGTATATATTACAAGTTAGATATATAGATACACTTAAGTAAATATATGTCTCCCTAATGTGCCTGATGCATTAACATAAATGGTGTGGGGGTACAAAATACAAGCTAGATCTCCACATGTACATCTCTGGTCTCTCTAATGATACCTAATTAAGGGTACACAAGACATGCTTGATCTATAAATTTACTAAAGTATTTATATGTCGCCCAAATATGGCCGATTATTAAGGGTACAATCATCTGTGTTAAAGAAATTGTAACTAGGTCAATTGTCTGGTTTACCATGTTATGACTAGTTTCATGTCTTTGTTCTAAGTTGTGTTGGATGTGTAGTTTTAATATTATGGCATATGTAGGGCAACAGATCTGATAACTGTCAAATTCAAACAATATTATGAATAGCTGCACCATGGCTTCTGGCAAAACTTTAATAAACTTAAACTCTGTACACTTTAAAGTTTACTTAGAATTTTGTTTGCTCTCTTGAGTCTTGATCTCATAATCAGTTTTTATTTATTTGTTTTTATCGTCTGGAGTTAAAATAAAAATATACTACCTACGAAGGATTTCGAAGTGTCATATAACTTTAATGAAATTAAAATTCACCAACTAAATCACAACATTTCATGAGGTTTTCAAAAACATAATGTCTAAAATGACATTAAATAGTTATAATGGTTAATTATTTTATCTACATTCTTGGAAACTATTTTTCTGTATATCAAATAATTTTCAAAAAAATTTTCAAAACTACGATCTGTTCCAACTATTCTGTATCTGTATACAGATAAACATAAACAAGTTGAAATAATTTCACCACCAGCCGTACAGATTTCTACCCAAACTTTTTGTTTCACAATCAGCAGCATTTCAAAATATTTTTAAATTTCACATTATTTTGCTGAAAGTTTAATTTATTAATCATTAACAATCATAAATTACAAAAAAATAATGATTTCAATTTGATATTCATAAAAAAATGTATCGTCACATATTATAGTAGTCGAAAACTACCCTCATTGGTGGCTTCAAGTCAAAACTTCACAGCAAACACAGAAAATTAATTTTACAAAGCAGGGAGAAAGGAAAGTCGATGAGATGACTTAATCATACGGCCAACTACGGCCTTTGTCCGGTTACCAGTCCAATTCAGGTATGGGATTAGTTAGCCAGTTACAATGTTTCAGATGCTGGACATGATGGCCGAGGAAGCTGTAACCGACCATCCTCCCTGTAGTAGCTAAGAGTCCAGCAATCCTTTCGCACATAATGCACATAATGGGTAGTCAGAGATGCGATGGCAAGAGTAGGCTATTCTTAACGCATATTACGTGCGACCACTGTCAGGTTATTAAAAAACATTTCCCCAGTCACGATGTATATTAAAGCAATCAGAATGCCACAATGAATATGTGACTGGGATTTTCATTTCAGCTGAATTCAATCCAAAGGCTAAGTGGATGCATAGCCACTGGGAATGAGTAACAGCTTTGGTTAGTGTAGTTCCATTTTCAAAATTTCTAAAAGACTTTGTTCCGCAATTCAGCGAATCATCATAACGAATTAAAACAAAACTGACTATTCCACCGGTTCTGAACCTGTGGGCCATGGCCCATTTCTGTGCAACACAAACATTTTCAGGTGGCCCACAAACCCATTAAAAATTGCTAGAATTATTGATAAATTAGTTAAAATTTGATATTAGTAGAAATGATGATGCCGAATGATGTTGTTTTTGCTACTGAGTGTTAACTCTCATTACTTATCGATTTTAATCGGTAACTATGTTGATAGGTATTTGTCTGTTTGTATGTTAGATGCACGCGATATCTCACGAAAGTGAAATTGATCTGCTCCAGATTTTGCATGTGCATTCATCATATCTCGGACCAGAAGCCTATTGTTTTGGATGAATTATGTCGTATAATAAGCGAGTTTTTAATTAATTAGTGATGGGACACAAGGTGTCACTGTGAAGTAAGAGCGCTGTTTTGGGGGATCCTCTAACTTTCGATCGATAAGTCTTCGGTTTCTGACTGATATTTTCGTTTTAATTATTATTAAAGTGGAAGTGCCTAGCCTATCGTTTTTTTTTTTTTTTGACAAAGTTAATTAGCCACAGAATTTTTTGTGCAACAAAAGTGGGCCATGGAAGACAGAAGGTTCAATCAAAATAATAACTATTCGGCACTTTACTCTTTCCCGACTTCATTTCTGATGGGTATTCTATTTTGCCTGAACCCCCAGTACATCACATAAGCAAAATAAGCAAAAGCATAGTAAAATCGTTCCAAAGAAACAACAAGAATACCGGTCGGAGACCGAATACTTATCGATCGAAACTGCGGCTTCGATTCATGACTCTATAGTGACACCGCGTGTCCCATCACTAATTAATTAATAACTCGCTAATTATACGACATAATTCATCTAAAATCAATAGGCTTCTGGTCCAAGATATGATGAATGCACATGCAAAATTTGGAGCAGATTCAACCACGCCTTCGGGAGATATCGCGTGCATCTAACAGCGACGAATGCGACGCAATCATTGTTGCACAAAAATGCTAGAATGTGACCCATCTCTGACAAAATGGGAATTCGCGGATGCGCAATATCTGAAAACCTTAGGATTTGTAGCAGAGATTCACTTTATTCGAAAATCCCTGACATTTAAACACTTTTTAAAATTTCTCGGTGACACAAATTTGACTTCTAAAATCCCGGACATGTCAGGGAAAAATATGCCAGATGGCAACTAGAGCCTTCTTTAATGTAAAAAGTGAGAAGACACACTAAAAATAATTGGGATGAGCCAAAACACTGAAAAGAGCAACAATCATTTTCATTTCCTGAACATGACATGACTCAAGTATCGCTTCAATTGTGAAACTAAATTGCTTCTTGATTCATCATCTCAACATTGATATTTCCAGATATCCAATAACTTTTAAAATTTGCTTAAACTATAGCTCATTCCTTTCACATTCCTATTGTTAGGTGTGTGATCACGTATAACAAAATTTAGGTGAAATAAAAACCTAAACTCTATTTGATATTATGACTATTTAAATTGAAATTCAGAAGACCCTTTTAAGGGTCATGTTTTGAATTAAACTTCTAATACATCAGATCCATTTTAAACATTATCTAAGGTTTTGTTCACTCTCCTGATTATGTAATAAAGTTTTATTAGTTTTATTTTAAAATCGATTTAGCGCCAGTTATGCAGATCATAATATAGTTGTGTTCCCACCTCTGAATCTGTTATTAAACTATTTTAAATCGTTTATTTTAAAATTAATTTATATTATTATTATACAAAGTCGATAAAGGAGTACAACGGAATTTTTATACTCTCAGTATTGGCCATCTCTGCTGCTCATACACTATATAAGAGATAAGATACTGATAAACAATACAATGCACAATACTGTCTTTATTAAAAGAATGACCTTGTATGACCTTGCTTTGGGTATATTTTTCTGAAAAATATAATCAGTGTCCTTGTGGTTGCCTGTAACTTTGCTCAAAGATAGGTCAGTCCCCGACTCATAATAGAACTACCGATAAAATAAGGAGAATCGGATAAAATTATGACCTAACCCTAACCTGGTACATATACTACAGGAGTACCGTGCACACCGCCATGCTTTGAGCAAGTTTTGCCAAACTCAGTTTCAATTTCTGCTAATAATACAGGGTTGTCACTAGAAATGCAGAGAATTTGAAAGTCAGATGAGATCACGAATAAAACGCTACTCGAGCTTGGACTTCTAGGTTAAAACACTGCTCTGAAGTGCACTGACGACATTTTGAGAATCTATCTATAACATATGCCTTAAAAAATCTTTGTACAAGTTATTCTCTGTAAAATAAACAGCTGTTTGACAAATTTTCTGCTTTTCTGGCAACCACCCTGTACATTGCATGAGTGGCAGGGCAGATAAGATAATGATAAACAATACACAATGCTCAATGCTGTCTGTTATTGAATAGTGAATGATAATCATTGATACACGATCTATATAATTCATGACATAACAAAGTCAGACTGGCGCTATGCCATCTAACCAGACGCCTAAGACAAAAAGATGCCGTCTGGAAGTAATAAATCCATTAATTAATAATTATGCCAAATAAGTTTAATGATAAGTTCAATAACAAGACAGATGAGTATGCCAAATATGCTTGCTGTAATAATGAGTTCAATAACAAGACGCTAAAGAGAGAAAAATAGTGTTCAGCAGTTTATTTTCCCACTATTCCAAATCTGCTTACTGTACACCAGGAGCGTACCTAAGTGGGCGCGGGTAGGAACCCCACTCTTTTATATTGTAAAAAAGGCATTTTTCTGTATCTAACCTAAAAAGTTTCGTAGCTTGAAACACTTTTTAGATCATCAGGCCGGACCTGCTAGCTGTTGCTGTCTAACCTGGCAACTACAAACTTCAGAATACCCTTGAAAAGTCTAGGTTACGCCCGTGCTCTACACACAGAGTGTGAAAATCAAATCAAGAATGCAAGGCGAAGGAGGGACGATAAATCTTAAAGCGATACCCTTAATGAAGCTTAACAGTAATTAATACAAAGGCAAAAGAATAAAATTCAAATGACATATATAGAAAACTGTTACGAAGAACTATGTTGAAGTGACTGAATTAAATTGTATGAAATTAAAAACTAGAATTTATTTGCTTTTATAATGTCTGAATGAAATTTAGAAGATAAAATATGACTATTATGGTTTCACTGTTACTAATATGGCTGTGTATAGTTACATACAACACTCCAGACTTTGAATTTTGACAGATTTGTCTAGAAGCAAAAAATTGATCAGAATGGATTTTGCCAAATTCCTTTAATAATGAATTGTGTAGATGGTGAATATGGAAATTATGGTATATAATTTTTTGATTTTATGACCATTTTAAAAAAATCATGAAGGGGAAATTCCACAATTGTACAAATAGGCCTAGTCTGTGTATAACAGTTCTACTAAATGAGCATAATTTTAGTAGCTAGCTTTCATAAGTGCAAGCTTATACAACCAAAGGGTACAAATGGTAAAGCAATAGTTTCCAAAAGGAAGCGTGTGGCCCACCATGGTGCCATCAGTGCTAAAAGCCTTCTGAAGGGTGCTACAAGCCCTAAAAGGTTGGAAAACACTGCACTAAACATTCGGACCTCAAGAAGTATGCGCACCAAGATGGCACACAACCTGAACATAGTAGGTGTGTACCGTTTGGGATTCAGGTTGTGCGACATCTTGGTGCGCATATTTCTGGAGCACCAAACATTCAATTGTTGCCTACATTCACGATTAAGAAAAAGAAGTAAAAGAAGTTGTACAAGCGTTGTATAAAAATACTGTGAAATGCAGAACCTGATATCAATCATTTTAGACCAAGGATTGCGCAACCTGCGGACCGCCGGGCAAACGCGACAAAAATTGTGCAGTCCGCAAAACAAGTTTTTAATTTCGTTTAATCTGGTACGTGCGGGTGATTCAAATCTCTGTGTCGCAAAGCCTAGACAGGGAGTTCTCGGGTTACGATGGTCGCGACTTACGCTGTTTCGAGGTTACAAACGCGCACTCCATAACGCTGTTTCGAGGTTACGAACGCATTCTATGACAAATTTAAAAGATAACACTGTACTGTACAGTATTTTCTTTTATTCAGGTGATATAGAATTGTTTTCTGTTTTTTTAATAAAGTACTTTTTCGCGTTATTTGTACATTTTATTACAGTACCATACTTTACAATACAGTACGATATGTATAGAGTAATTGATGTACTGTACAGTATAATGTTCCAAGTTACACTGAAATTCGGGTTACACCGCGTCTCGAGAACGGAACAACGTCGTAAGTCGAGGACTCCCTGTACCTAAATCCAATTTATTATCTAATTTATTATGCATATGACGTTACAATGCTAGCTTGTGCGAAGCGAACAATGCATGTCATAAGATCAATATTCAAAATTTTTAACTACTAAAAAGTCTAAGCTAAATAAAGATGCGGCCCGTCGTTACACCCAAGTATTCGTATCTGGCCCTCTTGAATTAAAGGTCGCACGTCCCTGTTTCAAACCACAGAAACTCAAAATTTCACAAAAAATGTTAGATTATTAGGTGACCGTACATTGAACCTATATATCCGCGGGTTCAATCTATATGCGGGTGCCAAAACCCATGGGTTAGGGTTAGTATGGGTTCAAATATCCGTGAAACAACAAATTTCCATAGGTGCAATAGTATGCAGGTGCAATTGTCGTGAATTCAAATCACGGGTTCAAATGTAATGTAACCGATTATTCAATTTAGCAAAATCAACAGTAACACAGGCAGGCCGGTTTCTGGTTTATCAACTATCAACTCCTTCATTAAAAAATCATGATTACTCACTTTCTTTTTATCTGATTCTCCTATTGACCTTTGTCTTAACTTGATCGGACCATCAGCAAAAATATTTCCTAATCCGACACCTTTCACCTGCAGAAGTGAGAAAAACATTTCAAAATTAGAAATATGAAATCAAGAACAAGAATTTTAAGTCACCGAAACATTACCAAAGTTAATTTGACCGGGGGTCCCAAATTAGTTGGAAGATATTCGCGGGCCGGCAGAGGGTAGTGCCCGCATGGGGCCGATGCTGGTACGGTACCTATAATTAAGATACTGGATACTTGAATTGTTAGGAATATTTAAACTGTGATAATGATGTAACAATTGGCGGTATCTTGGCGCAAAATAGTAAAACATGAAGTACAGTATCAAACTATTTCACTTGAGTTCGGCTTGCCATATTAAATTGTTACATGGGCTATAATTGGCCGCAGTTTGGAACCACTGGTCTAAATGAACTTAGGATGAAATGCCACTCTTCTATGTAGCTTTTTAATGAAATCTTTCCAGTCAGTTCAACCCAAATCAGAAGGAATAGGAAGTGTTGAGGTAATAAAAATTGGGTAGCAAGTGGGGACAGAAACATTTTGTTTTTATTTAAACTTAGTAGCCATAATAAACCAGTTTTCATGTGAACAATCTGCGACGAAGATGAGAACAGCAATTCTCACACATAATTATCTGCCACAATAGTAGCATGGACATGGACAAAGTAATCAGAAGTGCACAATGCACCAGTCAGTATCACATGCCAAAAGTACACAATGGACAAACGTGATTGAAATAAAAAAATGCATTTCAGTGTGAAGGGAGTTGCGATAAACCAGTGATGGTTATCGAGCAGCGTGGTACCCTATGAGGGAGTCTAACATTAAATAATACTGAGGAAAAAGTCGAACATAGAATACTAACAAAAGTCAGGCTTTGAGACACATTTAAGCGACCCAATATCCCGGGGTCACTCTAGTTAATAGAAGAAAAGGACTCCAGCCACCACGGTAACCGCAGTTGATTGAGAAACCGTCCAGTCAAATTATTATTATCAAACCTTTTTCTGTGATGACGTTGCGAAATCTTCTGATGGCTTCGGTTCTGGTTCTTCCACTTTCTCATTGATTCCTCCGTCCCCACTTTCTTCCGATCCAGAACTTCCTTCTATCATTTCACCAAAATTTGTGGGAAAAACTCCTTTCTTACCACGATTAACTCCCTCTGCCCAGCCTTCCTCCACCTGATACAGAAAAATAAAAATGTGAAATATGTACCAGGATGAAAGAATTATTGTATAGGCTAGTAGTGCAACTACTCCTTTACAGTAGTTTTCAGTCTTTACTGACCGCGAACCACTTTACTGTTTTTTTATCTGCGTACCACCGACAAAGCCCCCTTTTGGGGGTGGGGTACAATGGCACAAAAAAGTATGGCGCTATGGGAGTGTTTTACATTATGGCGCAACATCCTTTGTGACGTAACATGCAAAACAGATGAGGTTGATCTCTAAAACAACGCGTTATAAACGCTGTTCAGCGAATACATACAGTGTGGAAAACAAAGAAAAGGTGCTGCCTGCATTTTCAAGCCAACTCAAAAGTTAATTATTGCAATAATTCAAGGCGTAATTCGCGTACCACTTGAAAAGCTCCCAATGTGGTACACGTACAACAGGGTTGGAACCACTGACCTAAAAAGAGCAAAGAATCATATTTCATACCCATGACTCATGAGTCTGTAATCCAGTTGCCAATTTCACTCAAACCTTATTTGACACTGAATTCTAAATTTAGTCAACACGATCATAGGCTCCTAAAGTGCTTCATACTGAGACCCAGGGCTGCGTGAAAGAAACCTAGGAGCTCCGCGAGCTATTCGTTTACTCATTTAAATACTGAATATTTTTTAAATACGAAGCAGAAAATATCTGAGTCATTTAATAAAATAATTTTAGTTTTATTTATACATTCATTGTGGCTTTGTAAATAATAGTCAACATCTTCACCGCTCCCTGTTATAGATATGAAAATCCTACTCCTATCCTGCATTATGTGTATACTTACATCGTTCACAATTTCAATGATATCTCCAACTTCTAAAGAAATTTCATCAGCATTATCCGCTTTGTACGGAAACAGCACTTTCATCAAGCGTTTTTCTGAAATGAAAATAATAACAACAGTAAGGTGCAATGTTACAGAAAGTAGGGCGCTCCAGAAGTATGTGTACCAATATGGAGGTAACTAATTTTGTTAGCCTACTTTACATCAAGTTGAGGGACTGAAACTTATGGACCGGGGTATATTCAGTTGGCAAACACAGACAGTCCCTGAACTCGTAATAGAACTGAAATAAAATCAGAATGAAATTATGGCCCAACCTGGTACACACACTATGGGAGTATCGAAAGTAGTGACAAAAAGTATGACAAAGAAGATAACAAAATTTGTCTTTGAATGAGTTAAATATATTCTCAAGTTTGAAATCAGCATTACTAAATGATGATGTTCCAAAAATATTTCAAAAATTGGGAACTTTTATCGAAGCAAGTCAAACAAAAGCAGTACAGCAAATGTGGCAAAACTTCTCAAAATTTTGAATCAAACTATTTGTATTTTACACTTTAAACATGAACACTGTGATATGAAGCAGAGGTGGACCAGGGACCAAATATTTTGCCCAAGCAGACTGGCGAGTGGCGAGCCATGTAAGTGTGACGTAACAAAAGTGGAAAACAATGAGCCTAGTGTCAAAACTAAACTTAATCGCAATCTCAACGAATTCCTTGAGCTATTTTTTAGCTGAAATATCAAAATTAGATTTTAGTTAGGTTGTGGCAGCATCAGGAGGGCCAGATTGAATTACCCAACAGGACAAATTTGGCCCGCGGGCCGTAATTTACCAATGTCAGTTAAAAGGCTGGAAAATCATTAATAAAGTTTTGAATTCCACTTGAATCCTTTTTTGTTCTATAATTCATTCAATTCAATCCCACAAATACAACTTTACTATTAATAAATGCAAAGATGAAATTTATTTAGAAATTCACTTTAAATATATATAAAAGCTTGGAATACATTCAAAATCCTACTCTTTGGGACTAAAATATGGAAAATTGGAACAAAATTGATAAATTATGCCCCAATACTAAACTGGTACACATACTACAGACAGGAGTACCATTTGAACTTTAAAATAAATTGTGAAACCAGGTTCAAACCCATATTAAAGCACATTCGAAGTTTTACTCATTGATCATAGGGTACAAATGACCAATATTTATTTAGCAAACTGAAGGATAAATGGATGGACGCTTAATAACCGGTTCAATCTATGTCATTCTGGGCACACCCATTCATAAAGTTTTATGAATAATAACACAACCGGCCAAGTGTGGGCCACATCTAATTTACCCCTTCTATGACTGGCCCAAGCTTGATCACAGATTGGATAAAATTTCCAAATTTCTACAAAGTAAACTATTAATGTTGATATTTTGACACGCTCGATTGAGCGTGAAAAATGTCAGCTTGGTAATACATTTTAAAGGAAATAGGATTTGATATGAATGTATTACTACAATATTATATTAATCAACTTGAACAATATTGAAAAAGGCTACATTTGGATGAGGAGGGATAAAAAAGTTATTCATGATATTACTGCAAATCATGTCTATAAGACTTTGATCTTTGCATGCCAACTTATTCCCTGTTCTTCCTAGTTTCATTGCTTGATAAGGTTATTTCACAGAGTGTTTTCACTTTTTTGGGCATAAATTGTTTGAACACAATGAGATTTGGAATCCACCAATCAAAGTAACAGTATAAATAACAACTTTCATTTTCTATGTTTTGAATTTGAATCTGTTCATATAATCACATGATTGTTTATAGAACAAATACTAAGTTAATAAACAAATTCACTATTTTTATTAATGGCATATGTCAGTGGTTCCCAACCTGGAATGATAAAACAGTGGGGTCATGATCATGATCATCATCGATATATACCATCGATAAAATTGTAAATTTGTTTATTAACTTAGTATTTGTTCTATAAACTATCATGTGATTATATTCATTTAATTAAACGTCAGATTTAACATGAAAAGACTTTTGTTGAAACCAGTTTAAGTCTTAGAAACTCTTGAAATGTTCCGGTTGATTACCCACCAATGAAATTAGAAACCGCTTAAAAGAAATTGTCCAGGGTTTATACCAACAATAAGTATTTTTCAAATAAATATTTCAAATCTTGTTTTAGACCACTAGAAGAAATTTATATGCCACAAGTTTTTTTTTCAAAGGTTTCATAGATTATTCTGTTCCGCCCACACCTGACGCTTATACAGGCATTAGGAAAAAAGAAATTTGCAAAAATCGTTTTATCATATAATATATAACCCATAGAACAGGGATTCTCAAACTTTTGGTGTTATGAAGCCTGTGAAGCAGTGGACTGTTACTTCGAAAGCGAAAATAAATTTATAAAATAAAAACAAAAAACAAAACAAAAAAATTTTGTGTATAGGAAGAAAAAACAAACAGAATTAAAATACTAAACCTTTCTTATTAATAGGGTTAATACAAGATAGAAGTAAATTTGAATTTCACAGACGAAATTATATTAACGCTGTAAATATGACACTTGACAAACATAATGAGGTAGCATCAAAATGTGCAATATCTCTTAGAACTTATGGATAATGACATAACGGTATTTGAATTACCTCTTTGTTGCCACATTTTGACGCTACCTTTGTCAATTTTATTAATGCCATCATTGCTTTTTTAGACAGTTACAAAACTAGTTAAGATAGTATTTTAATAAGTAAACGAATAGCTCGCAAACCCTAAGTGTCTCTCACAGAGCACTGGAGCTTACTATTGAATTATATCAGAAAATTAGTAGTGAGGCAAAACAGAAAACTACCCATGTAGTCCTGTAAGGTTATCGGCTTATCGCTCCATCTTTCTATGTTGATGTAAACATTAGTGATGACACAATACCAGAATAGTCCTAACTCCTAACTTATTCTAGCCTAATAAAATAAAAGATCAAAGAATTAGTGATGAAGCCATAACAGAATAGTGCCCTATCTAACTGGTGACCGTACATTTGAACACACGTACATTTGAATCCATGTGTATATCCGCAGGTTCAATCTATATGCGGGTGCTAAAACCCATGGGTTAGGGTTAGTATGGGTTCAAATATCTGTAAAACAAAAAAAAATTTCCATAGGTGCAATAGTATGTAGGTGCAATTGTCGTGGGTTCAAATGTAATGGAACCTATCTAACTATAATTAGTGGTGACGCCACTTCTATATCGCGGGCCACACTAACACTAAACTTCATACTGAAATGGGGGCCACAAACTATCGTCTAGCGGGCTGTAAATGACCCCTGGGCCGCAATTTGAGAGCCCTGCTGACTACTGTACAGTATCTCAATAATATGTCGAAATGTTAGCGATAGGCAGACATCAGAAGAGTACCCAACAAACTAAATACATATGAAAATCTTTTAATAAAGACAAGAAAAACCTTATCAATGCAACAGGGCAAACATAGCTTGCTAGCATTTCAGTTAATATTTTATTACACAAGCAAATAAAATAAGATACTACCTTACTAGCCTACTGTATTAATTATATAAAGCCAATACAAACATCACAGGAGAACACATAACATCATAAAAAAAACATCATAAAAAAAACTTTTATTCACAGTATATGGTTCAAAAATATAGAATGACTTAAAAACAAAACCCAGATCAGTTAAAAATATTCTAAAGAGAACGTAACTTATCTGCAAAGTGTTCTAAATTAATGAAACTTGACGGGGCGCAGCCAGAAATTTACAAGTAGGGGGGGGGATTCTAAAATTTCTATTGGCCAAGTTAGATCGAAACAGCTAGCAGGTCCGGCCGAACGTCGGAAAACGTGTGTTTTCATGAGTCTTAAGGGAGTAAAAAGCGTTTCAAACTACGAAAAATTTCTATGTATGATACAGAAAGATGCTTTTATTTTTTCTATGTTCCAAAAGGGGGGGGTTTCGACCCATGAAACCACCCTCCTGGCTACCGCCCTGCAGTTTGACACAAAAACTATTCTCAACAAGGATGTCAAGAACGAATCAAATATTCGAACATAAGGATGGCCAAAATATAAAATACAATTTCAAATGCTCTTATACATAAGCTACCTTCTTTTATGATTCAAGAATCTTGCTGCACACTAACACAATATATATTTCTGTAACGTTTCGTCTGACCAAGGTCAGACTTCTTTAGACATACATAGTTCAACTATATGCATACGGATCCAGCGGCACAAAAAAATAGAAGACGGATAAGTAGTTAGTCCCGCAGAAACCAATTCAATATCTCCTTTTATATGGCACTTATTCATGCCTTTGATAATTTTCAATTGGGAATATAAAAATATGAGGCGCTCCCTAAGTATGTGAACCATAATGATGGTCAACCTGAACAACCCTAATCTGGTACACATACTATGTTCAGGATGTGTGCCATCTTGGTTCACAAAAGCTCCAAATATGATTGTGCAAATGTTCAACAAAAAACGATAGAATTATTTTTCAATGGCAAATATTCCATATTGTTTAAAAAATTAAGGGCCGAATATATCCCGAATGAATTTGAATATTTGATTCAGTTATGAATCCCTATTTTATAACCCCCTCTATGTTTGAACAGATCGCTGTTTGAACAGATAATAAATCAAGTCAAGAACATTAATTTAAAGTAGAAATATCAAGATAAACCTTGTTTAAAATAGATTCCTAGTTCTATTCCACATAATTATATTTTTCCAAATATTCTGAATTTGGATGCTGATTTAGCGTGCAGTCTACCACTATAATATGCAGTCAAAGTCCACCCTGTCCTTCTGGTGAGATATTAGTTGTCACTACAGTGTGGTAAATATTACAGTAATGCAGACATTGATCCATGTCAGGTAATAACTAGGGCTGGGCATTATCGAATACCTGATAACTTCAGAATCTAATCAAATATTTTTTTTGAATCCAATCGAATCTCAAATACTTGGGAGCCAATGAGAGATATGTAATTGTATGCGACTTTTTTATTGTAATTGGTCCTGTCAACGCATGAATTACTGAAAACGTAGAATACATCACTAAGACAGATGAGTGTTCACACACAACATGTTTTTATCCATAACTCACTACAGAAAATAGTCATAAATTATGTCAGAATTGTGTTGAAAAAATATGGCTTCAATAAAATTGGGAAATTCACTTCGACCATTGCCAGAATAGAAAAAACAAGATGGTGGCAATTCAAAATTTTTCTCTGAACCGATTCGTATAATTTACAATTCGGTTCGAAATTCCCAGCCCTAGTGTTACCAACTATTTTGGGCCTCCCAGCAAACCTGCCAATTTCAGTATTCGAGAAAATTGATTTAATTTCTATGTCGTAATGTTTTAATTACTTATAACAGACATCATAAATAGACCAGGACCATAGTTTCCAATTTTCACGGTGTTCAACCCTAATCACATTTTCCCATAGCAAACAATCGGTTTACAAACTTTCAATTATGATGACATAATTTCATACATTGTTATCTAACAAATGACCTCAGGCAAAATATGACACAATGTAATCCAAGATATTCCTAAAACCGGTAAAACTGAGGCTTGAGATTGCTGAGAACCTTCCATAAATGAAGCAGAGTAGATTATCCATATTCAGATCTTTCAATCTCCCAAAATAACTTTGTTTTTTTTCACTAATTTTCCAATAATAAAATGAACTGATATGTCAGAACTAAAAAAGGTTAATTTCTGGTATCTTGTATTTAAAGGAATGAATAAAAAGTTTGTCATGACCACAGATATCGAAGAAAAACCATGTTAATAAAAAGAATCTACGGTGATTCAAGGGTAAATTTGTTGTATGGACATTGGCATTGTATTATTATATATCATAAACCACCACAAGCCTTGACAATTGTAAAGATCACAGCTAAACCCCAAGCAGATCACCTCACGCAGAGCACTTTAGTAAATTAAGTAGGCAAATAAATCAAAAGTGAGGGTCAATATACGATAACAATGAATGAACAATCAATGTTTGCGAGTGTATGGTGGCCAGGAAATTGATTTTTCTTAATGTTAATTAAATTTATATTTGCTGATTTAAGCCTTGGTGCAGTGACTTTGTACACTTTTTAGATCATGAAGTTTTCACAAAACACCAAATAAAAATTTGTCGATTTTGTGGAAACTATCTTATTAAGATAGTTTAAACATTTATCACACGCAACAGAATCTTCAAAAAAATTGAATACACGATTGGTGGATTAGGACTTCCCTTTGTTATCATAAAATATGCCAAAATACAAATATAAATTTTAAAACAACTGAAAACACGCAACACCAGAAGGTCTCTCACAGAACATTAATGTTCCGCAAAACGCCAAGTTGAGAATCACTGACTTGGGGTGTAACGAATTGGGCGTGCAACGCCAAACCAGAAAGATTCAGATTCTGATTTATATCCATAGAAGTCCAAAATCAATTTCAAGTTAGAAACCGACAACATCAAAGTATTTAACTAATACAATATAGGACCTTATAAACATAAAAAAACTGTAGGCTTTGTATGTATATCATGTATATGTTATGTTTCTATATAACCTGCTTCAATTGCCACTTCAAAGTAAAATAATACAACTTATTTGGATACAAAAACCACAATAAACACTGAAATGCAACGAGACAGATTAGCAACCGGTATTCTATGCGACACCAACCTATGTTAAACAATACAATCAAATTTTCATGACAGCTCATCAAATTTATAATGGTATGTTTGAACAATCATACTATAGCAGGAACATTGGTATAGCTATATAGCTAACATGGCAGATTGCAATTCACTATTTTTGCACGTTTTTGGTGATTTTTCACTGTTCTACACGTTGATTTTTGTTCAGAAACAGCTATAAATATCAAGTTGAATTCGTAGCATCATGAATCAAGCATAACGACAATTTTTAGTCAGACCAAACAATATATGTGACGGAAATATTACATTTCTGCATTAAATCAATGAAATGTTGGTAATGTACAGAAGACTAGTAAGTCATATTGAAACATTCGCCTTGGTATCCAAATCAAATATCACAGAATCAAGAAATTGAAACAACTTACTTTTTATACTTGCCGGTTTCTTTTCTTCTTCTTCAAATATCTAAATGCAAAAAAGAAATTACAGCAATGAAAGCATACCGTGTTTCCCCGAAAATAAGACCTGGCCTGAATTTCAAAAATGTTTCTAATACAAGTCCCTGTCTCCTCTTAAAATAAGACCTTTTTTTTTAAAGAAAAGCGTGATATCAATAAGTTCATGGAGATCGGTTTTCATATTTTGCATATTTGAAAATCTTGTAATCTTGTAATTTTGTTTTTGATGAATGAAAATAAAAGACTTAGTGTTATTTTTCGAAAGAAAATTAAAATAGGACCTTGTCTTTTTTTCGAGAAAACAGGGTAAAGATGAAATACAGTGCACACAGTGCACCAGTCTTTATGTGATATCTTCAATAGCTATTGGCATCTGAGAGGTTACTTGTATGGTGCCGCGGATGGGGAAGTAGGGAATGAATAGTAGCAGTATATGATGAATTCCTATTCGAATATTTGATACTAACCGTCACGAAATTATCAGGGAACATCCCCCTTTTGCCGTTCAATAATCCCTTGCACCACCCAGTGTCTGCAGGTTCAACTTCTGAGATTATCTCTCCGATGCTGAGAGCCAGCTCATCTTCTTCTTGGGGTTGATAATCAAACGTTACTTTGGCCTTTTTCACTGGAACAAAATCGAAAAGAGATTTGAGAATTGAATGTCTATGTCAGGAGTGTGCAACATGTGGTCTGCGGGCAAGTGCGGCCCACAAGGGAAAATTGTGCGGCCCGCGTAGAAGTGCCAATTTTAAATGGTGTGTCAAGTTTTCAATTTGGTTTAATCTAGTATGTGCGAATAATTCCCATGCATTTGTGCTACATGAGCTTGTGGGAAGCGAACAATGCATAATCAATTCCTGGCAGCACTGACTGTTCACTTTATTCCAATCCTATTGTTACACGCATCACTGATTTTGTATATGTTTCTGAAAAATTGCAGTAATAATTATGCTTACCGAGGAATATTAGTCAATTTAACATGTTAAGCCATATGTATTCATATTTTAATCTCACTTTTTAAAGCAGTTCATAAAACCATTGGATTTTTTAAATGATCAATTTAAAAATTTGAACTACAACAATTTTCAACAGTACGAGATAACACTATTTAGGCGATGTAGAAGTTCAACTATTTTGTTATATTGTTGTTGGTATGGAAAGAAAATTTTTTTCTCCAAAACTTGTGGAACAATGGATATCAAATCTTCAGTACTTGAAAACAAAAAAAGGCACTAAAAAATTATTTTGCCACTTTTTCCTAGTCTTCTATAACACAAATTTTCATTTCAAATTTAAACGTTTTTCCACCTTCATATGACACCTGGGCATCGTTCTTTTTCTTGTTTTAGTATAGCAGTAATGTTGGTACTCCTGTAGTGTGTGTACTAGGTTATGAGGCCAAAATTTTATTCCGATTTTCCTTATTTTAGTTCTATTACAAGTTCAGGGACTGTCTGTGTTACCCAAGTGAACACACCTCCTGCCCATAGGTTTCAGTCCCTTTACACAACTTGATGTAAAGTAGGCGAACAAAATTAGTTACCTCCATATTCATACACACATCTGGAGCGCCCAAATTTATATATGACTTTGCATATCATTTTTTTGCCATTTAGCTGTAATTTTGCTAACATATCGGCGGCCGTGTTTATCCTTTGATTTGACCTACATATATAACTGATATGGGCAAACTACGCCCCACGGGCCAATCTAATTCAATCTGGCCCTCCTGATGCTGCCACAACCAAACTAAAACCAAATTTTGATGTTTTAGCTAAAAAATAGCTTTATAAAATTCATTGCAATTGTGATTAAATTGAGTTTTAGCACAAGGCTTATTGTTATCCACTTTTGATTTGTAAATAAAAAATGTCAACACTGTAAATAATATTGTTCACAAAATGTCACATTTACATAGTCCGCCAGTCCAAGTGGGCAAAATTATTGGCCCCTAGTCCATATCCATATATTTGAGCATTGCTATTATAAATTTGAAAAAATACAGAAATAAGTCAAAAACAAACAATCATTAAAGACACAACAGAACATATAAAAATATGACTTACTCTCTGGCTTTTAGTCAATAGTGCATATTAATCCCAATCCAATGCCTTTATTAGCTAGAAAAATGACAGAACACTTGAGGCATCGATTAACAGGAAAGTGTAAATTCCCAAATTCTGCTGAACCCGTAACAGTCCGCGGTCCTAATTGAAGCTATTCCAATATGGTATCACAATGTGTAATATATCCAGATGAAAGACCGAAAGCAATCAGCAGGCACTTGCCAGTATTGAGCCTGGTCTTTTGTTTCAACTCCTAGGCCAATACAGTTACCTATCAAATTGTTCACAATAAAAAAAAAAGATTCAATATTACAGTATACTGAAAGACTGGAACTGTCTATTGTATATTCTACAATTTACTGACTTAGTCTACGTTACAGACAGACAGGCAGAAAATTCAATTTTTGAAAATAACCATTTTCAAATGAAACTATATTAATTCAATTAATCATAAACCAAGGGTTGATATATCAAATATGAATAATTCAATATCTAAAAACTGGAACAGCCCTGTCTGCCTGTGTGCAGGTGCAACGGTCTGAAGGCAACTATTCTAATTCTGGGCTATGCAATCGGTAGTTTATTTTCTCACCATACTAAAAGCACTCTTGATATACAAATTGCAACAACCAATTAAAAAGCATTTCGAGGTGAGGAGAGCCGCGAGAAACCAAATTCGGTTATCGAGCAGCGGTACCCATAAGCAAGTCGGGTCTCATGTAGTTTCGTACCTAACGTACTTCTAGTGGGCGTAGCATGACAATTTTTTGATATGTCAATCCTAACCCCCATATGACTACGCCATCCATAAATTACCTCACTACGACATCACAATCACGTCATAGAGCTTGCCAAATATACGTACAATCGCCCGAAATGGCATTGGCGCCGACGATAAAGAACTGACTGACGTTATCGATCTCTCTCCTATTGGAATCGTTGCAAGGAGAAAACAAGAGAAATAACTGTTCGATTTCGGGTGCTCGTTTGCGCGTCTTGGATGGCAGTTCGTATAGTTTGAAGGGCTCTATTACGCCACTGTGACGTCGTGTTGACGTAATTTTTGGATGGTGTAGTCAGGTGGGGGTTAGGATTGATACATGAATAAATTGTCATGCTACGCCTACTAGAAGTATGTTAGGTACGAAACTACATGAGACCCAGCAAGTCTAACAAGAAAATAATAACAAGAAGTCGAACTGTATATAGCTTTTCATATATATATACAGTATCATATATGTGAAAAAAAAACAATAAATACGTCAAGGCATGCCAACCTGGTATGCCGAGGAATCTTGCGTTTCAACAACAACAAACATATATCTATATATATCAGTCAGTCAGTATATGTCAGGGATATGGACATGCAGGAATGTTGCAATTTATAAATTTATGAACACACAAATTTATCAAAAATTCGTTTTAGTATTAGTCGGTATATGCTAACTATTAATAGCATACTAAAAACTAACTAAGAATATCGACAGCTGGTGCACTAATTTCCTGACAAAAAGCAACGGAATACCGAAAATCTAAAACGCAGCCTAACAGCGCTGGAGGGAGTTTTTGATTAATAATATCAGAACTGTGGGCGTTTCATGGAATGTTGTGATTGGAGTCTTCTTGTTTTGGGGGAAACTTCAAGGGAAAATTTTTGAATAATTAACAACATTTTAAAGAGGATATGATAAGACATATATATATATTCATTCTGGAGGAGAGGAAAGCCGATAAGGCGGCTCAATCATGAGACGAACCACGGCCTCTCGCCTAGTTACCAGTAAATGCGCGTATGGGATAAGTGAGCCGGTTATCAGCGGTGTGGCGCATTAGGCACACCGCTGATACCTTGTGGGCACCGCAACGCTGATAACCTTGTGGGCAAATGAGTCAGCATTTACAATCTTAAACAATACTAATTATCTAATAATCATTAGCCGGCCGAGGAAGTGCGCGTTGAAGGAAGCCGAATTAAATTTCCTGGAAAGACCGGATCCAAATAATTTTCAAGTTTTGTATGCGGATCTTCGATAAAAATAGTTGAGTAGCCCTGATCTAGTCCATAGATTTGAAACAAATACCTGGTTAACTTTACCCGACATGGCAAAATCCACAAAATAATAAATGTCATTGATAGTTAATTTCAACTTAACCTGTTATATGAGTTTTTTTTTCATTTGCCTGAATGCGGTTGACATGTGATTTAGCCTTCAAGAAATCATACAGAGTAACATGCTCCTCTTTCGAATGGAGATAAATGTCGAGTTTAATAACGACTGTTGCTTGAAAATAGCGTTCACACCAACATTTCCTGAATAATCCTTTGCGAAGCATGAGTTCGCTGGGGATGCACTCATTTACAGACAAGCCACGATTTTTTTTTTATCTCTTTGACCCATTTGCCACGACTCGGTGCGTGAACCGTATTCTATGTTTAACAACGTACGTCGTTTCTGATGATCTCAATCTTATCCTTACACGATATTTTAATCTCTGTGTATTGTGTAATTCGATAGGTTGATAATTAAATTTTATCTTTTAGCCAAGTCCGATCTCCTGACTTTGTTTGCATTCCCAAGGTTCATTTGTGTATTATCACAATACTTAGAAGCTCCCAAGCGAGAAGTCCTAATAGAGAATACTTTTTTTTTCAATTATTGGACACGTAGTGGACATAGCGATCGTTTTGTTGGTATGTTGTTCTTGTTCTTGTTGTTGTTCTTTGACACGTTTTGAAGAAATCGCTTTTCTCTTTGATTTCTGGACCAATTACTTTGAAATTTTCAGTGGTTAAAGATAAAGTTTTTATTCAGAAGGCTATTACTTTTTTTTGCTATGACGTCATCAATTTATGTGGTCTACGTGTCCATATATTTGAGCATAGCTCTCTTGTATTAAATATATTATACGCCACAAAACAAAATTGCCCTTGTGGTACTTTTATATCGTTTATTCAAGTCTTATTTAAAGTTTCGACGACTTTCCGAATTTCCGCTTTGTAAGTTTTTCTTTGTGCCATATCGGATTAAATTATACCAGGGTGGGCGCTAGAAAAATAGAAAATTTGTCAAACAACTATTTATTTTAACGAAGAATAACTTTTACAAAGTTGTTTAATGGTATATATTATATTACACTCATAGGTGCTCAAAATATCGCCCGCGCATTTGTCTAGTGTCCTAAAAAGGTTCAAGCTCGTGTAGCGTATTGACGTATAGCGTGTTCAACCTGTTGGATGGTACTCCTGAAGTAGTATGGTACACATACTACGTTCCGGTGTCTGCCATCTTGGTTCACATACTACAGGAGCGCCAATTTTGGTTGTCGACTTCATAGTTACCGTACTTATCATTTCTACTGGCGCATTTTTATTTTATACAATTCCAAGCGGGAATCATTGTCTATTTTCAAAACAAGCCGGACCATGCATTCGATGACCGAACATTCGTGATTCATATAACTTTGTTTTTACCATAGCATTTTTAGCGTAAACAAGGGTCGCGGAAAATTTTAATGCATTTGAAGGCGTTGCGAGCTCAAAAGTTTGGAATGCACTGCTCTAAAATACAACGTCTATCTGCGTATATAAAAATGTGAAATAAACTGCCGGAATATACTTAATTTTGATACCTATTTTTGCGATACGGGTATATTTAAAATGCATTGATATTGGCACATTAAAATTTCTTGCTTTGTTGTTCACCCGCGATTGCTTCGACAAAATATAATCATTACCACTCTTAAATACCACCGCATGCCGCGGATATAAAAATGTGAAATAAAGTGCCAGATTACTTTTATTCGTGTTTTGCGATTTCGTGAAATCAACAAATGTGATTTGTTCTTGCAACAATGACTTGGCTCTATTTTACAGATTTCACCAATGGAAGAATCCCTACGTCTGCGATAAAACCACACCGAGTAAAATTAAATTTAGTACCAGGAACATCGGTTGAAGGAAAACGGTTGAATATACTTTACTTCGTGCCATGGGCACCAGAAATTTTTCAGTTTCCAATTTCTACAACAGCGATTTTAATCTGTCGCAAACCTTCCAAATCAATCTTGTTTCTGTCCAGTTTTTAGTATTTTATATTGCCGCTCTGAAATCTCGATTTAGGTTGCTTGCAGATGCACTCCTTTATCTTTTCTTTAGCATTATTTGTGATTTTAGTAGATAATCACCGACGTAAAGGTGTTTACGGTCCAAATAACATCTCGAGCTGACGAAAACAATCGGTCATTTAAAAAAAAATTAGTCGAATGGTATTGCCGACTTTTTCATTTTCCTAAAATTTCTTTTGTTCACAGTTGAAGTATAGTTTGGATGCAAATAAAAAAAAAGGGTCCACATCTAGAAACCTGCTCTCGGGCCGGATGAAACGTTGCCGCGGGCCGGATGTGGCCCGCGGGCCGCAACTTGCCCAGGCCTGCCCAAACCCTAACCTGGTACACACACTACGAAAGTAACGAAAGTTTAGCACTAGCGGCAGATCAACAGGTATATATAATTTTAGTCGAACAATACACATATACTGATATAGTGTTAGATTTGAATGGAAACTCGCGGAATCCATGGACTGTATCGGCGTTATTTTCGTGTTCATAAATTTGGGCATTGAAAAGCAGGATTTCTATATTTATTCCAGGAGAGAGTGAAGCCGATAATACAGCTTAATCATACGGCGAACCGCGACCTCTCGTTCGGTTGCCAGTCCATGTCGTGTATGGGAATAGTTAACTTAGAAATTTATTTCAGATGTACTTTGTGGCGGAAGAAGCGGTAGCCGACGTGAACGCTCAGCTCTATGTGCCAAAATCCAGTCGAGCTAGTTAATAACAGGTATTAGAGTTTGAATAAATCGGTTAATCGAATATCTTAAACCAGGTGTGTGCAACTTTAATAAATGAGGGCCAGATTCAAATAGCTGGGTAAAACCGCGGGCTGCACCGCGCTGTTCGCTTCGCACAAGCTCATCGCTGTTTTTGGCATTGGACGCAGGCTTTACAACGAAGATGGAGTGGAATTACTCCCACGTATCAGATTTTAACTGAATTAAGACCCCTTTTGCGGACTGCTTACACAAATTAGAACTTCTCCACGGGCCGCACGATTTTTTCTTGTGGGTCGCAGGTTGCACACACCTGTCTTATACTGAGGGATTCCATCGATCTGGAACCCAAGCCACGACAAAACCTAAGGATCGCCACACTAACAATGCTTTATGCCTATTGGTGCCTTGCTTTTTTGTGTTTCTCTTATGATGCCACAAAAAAGCTTCGGCGATAAAACAAACACCACAAAGCTTCGTTTATGAAGTCCAAATAAGACAAAATAAGGACACGCAAGCCAAAAATAAGGACAATTCTTAGAAATAAGGACGGTATGGAATCCCCGCTTATACCATTGGTGTGACAACGTGTTCCACAAAAGAACTTTCTCCGTCACCCTACTCAAATGTAGAAGATAAACACAATCACTTGTCCAATCGATATGAGATTTATTGAAACGTTGCTCAAAGGAAGAGTGCGCAAACCAATAAACGAGTGTTTTGTAGGCAGATCCAACTACCGGGAACTGAATACAATGATGAATTATTCCTACACAAGAGAGAGAAAGAGTTGATTACTTCGTCACCAAAAAAATACAGTCATCAATAAAATAGTAACAGCAATAAATTTGTTTTAGCATGGACAGGAGGGAGCGATACGATGGATTTGGACTATCATTATCCGTAAAATTCGATCTACAGCATAAATTTCAATCCTGATTTGCAAATAACTATTTAAAAAAAAAAAATTTATAACATCAAACACAGGCCCAATCGGCATTTAGTTTTCCGGGTTAAATCAAAACAAATAAAAAAAACAATCATTGCTCCTAAAATTGTGCTAATTAATAATAACAAACGCAGTCAGCCGATTGAATATAATTCATAATTTGATAAGAATTGTAACCAAATATGAAGAAAAAAAAACATTTTCCATTATATTGGGATTTACATATTTATCCAGGGGGAGAGGAAAGCCGATAAGACGGCTTAATCATATGACGAACCATGGCTTCTCGTCCGGTTACCAGTCCATGTCGGGAATATGATTAGTTGGCCAGTTATTTGTTTTCGGAAACAAGGATATTCCATTATTTGAAGACCTAACCAATTCTTGTTTCCACAACCTAACTCTAGAGATAAGAGGTATAAGTGTTTAGAATAAATGAACGATTTGCGAAGAACTGTTTCCACAGATAAGATGAACTGTTTTCCAGTCTCAAGTCTTGGTATTAGGTTTTGAAGAAAAAACAATTCTGGAACTTTATAAACAAACATTATTGCAAAATATCTAAGAAATGAACTTGGACAGATCAGAACCCAAAAACTTATATTGCCTCAAAATTATGTTACTAACAAAATAACATTTATCGGTACTCCCATAGTATGTGTACCAGGTTAGGGTTAGGCCAAGTCAATCTTTATTTTTGTTCTACTACCAGTTCGAGACTGTCTGCGTTAGAATGTGAATATACTCCCTGCCCATAGGTTTCAGTCCCTTTACACAACTTATGTGAAGTAGGCGAACAAAATTAGTTACCTCTATATTGGTACACACACTTCTGGAGTGCCGTTTTATCAGCAGTACTTAGTTAAATCTGGCATTCATTACCATGAAAGAAAAACTATCAAATAAAGTCTGAATCACATATCATGATTTTTCCCACAAAAATTAAACAGTCTGGAATAAGGATGGTTGCATGATCACAATCGACATTTGAATGATACAGAATTCCAGTCTAAATTCCGGGTGCCATAAACAAACCATGACTACCCCACATCATCAATACTTTATTGATTGGCAATTCAGATTATGGAGTAACGAGACATTTGTTGCAATATACATGAATGATGAATTAAAAAGAAAAAAATTAATCAACAAAAAAGGAAAATTAACCAAACAATGCATGAAGGGTGAAGGCTTTCATAAATTGTCTGGGAAAAGGAAAATAACATTTGAACAAAATCGCAGAGGTGTTGGAAATTACTGATGAAACAAAGAGACTAGGATAAATTGTCAAAAACGGTGCAATTTATTGCTTTAGATATAGAAATATGGATCAAGCTAACAGAAAAGTCGATACTTGCACGGTAATAATATTCTACTCTACTAAGACTACTTACTAAACAAAAGTTGAAATAAAAAATAGTCTCAGTCAGAAAAAAAATCAACGAGAGTCATCCCTTGGGTTAAATAACGATGAATCAAATAAGCTTATAAAGCAAGCTGAGGCATAAGCAATAACTATGTGCAATTTAATCAGTAACACAAAGCATTTTGAATTTACAAACTGAAAGGCACTTACAAATAAAAAATAAAATGATAAGTTAATATTCTGCAATGTTTTCAGTGAGGATTATCTATGTTCATCGTAAAGCACTAAATATTTTAGTTATGGTATATTTTGATTTTATAGTTCATGAAAAGTGAAAAACAATGTAGGTGAACGTTTCCAGGCATATTCATAGTAATGCATGCACAACTGCTACAAAACAAACAGTTAACAAATTAATGAAAGTATATAAAGTGACTTTTTTCTTTCTTATTCATTGCCGTAATGGAATTTGTCTGTACACACAGTCAAACAGCTTGGTGGTCTCTTGGATTTTTGAAATAGGGTTACCGTGGGAAACATCAACAATTACAAATTGATAAGAAGATTCACGCTTGATTGAGCTTAAACAGAAGTTGGAAATTCAACTTGACATGCTGATAGATAGGCACAAAGATTAGTTTAATCGTTGACACTTTTATTGTCTTGTTTGTATCAATAAAAAAAATATTTTTATGATACCTATAATTTTATTGAAGGTTTTGTTAGCCTTCTTTGTGGGATTTCTCTACTGAAAATGGACTACAAGTTTCAGCATCTAGGGCGCTTTGCACAAGTCAAGATTCTCCCAAAATTTTTATTAAAGGCTTCGTTGGCCAATGATTTCTCTTTACGCTGAAAATGAGTCACAAGAGTAAAATGTTGAGAAACAATGGGCCACACTATATCTTTACTTCTTACCAGTGCTGTCAAAAACAATGATTTGTATATGGCCAATCATACCAAGTATAACCATTATTATAAACACTGGTACAGATTGCAAACTAGGCATTTATGATGACCAAGGACTGAACAGCGATGCAGCTAAGTATCAAGCACGCCTACAACACACCCTCATATTAATTTACTCAAAAAAGTTTGAAGGTTTAGACTTTGCGTACTTTGCACTTTGGAACCAAAACAGGAGATGGTTTTTAATCAGAGAAAGATATCTAAAAGGGGAAATGAAGTAAATACAACAAATGTTGGAAATGCTATAAAATTTATGGTCAAAACTAAATAAAATTATTTACATTATTCAAGATAGCATTAATTTAGCATTATATGGTCAATATAATTTACTATTTTGACAACATTCTCAAATTTAGTCATCTTCAATTTGCATAAATCAATGTGAACTCATATATATTAAATACAGTATTGCCGGATAGTTGAAATGAATATAGCTTATTTGATTTTGAATTTAATTAATTACAGGTTCCTAATCCTAAACAGAAAAAAAAATTGTAAATTGCCCAAAGTTTCAGTAATCTACGACACTTATAAAAGTTATACACTTATAAAAGACCGAGGGCCAAAAATTTTGCCCACCTAGAGACGGGCCATGTGAGTGTGATGTTAAAAGTTACAATTTATGAACAATATTTACAGTATTACAAAAGCAAAAGTGGAAAACAAAAAGTGGAAACATAAGCCTGGTGCTAAAACTAAATTACGTTGCCATCTCAACAAATTCCTTGGGCTATTTTTTAGCTGAAACATCAAAATTTGGTTTAGTTTGGTTGTCGCAGCATCAGACAGGCCAAAAAGAATTACTCAATGGGCCAGATTTGGCTCGCGGGCAGTAGTTTACCCAGGTCACCTCTAGAATATGTTCCAAATTACCTCCTCAGAGCCACACAACCACTAGAAAGAAGCACAAATACATGGCAATATTTATATGATGCCTGTCTAAATTCAAATTAATATACATGAAGCTAAATACACCAAGACTAGAAAAAAGGAAATATATCACTATTTGAAGTCTTGACAGTTGACACCTCAAAATTCATTTATGCATTAAAGTTGGACCTTTTGTACCTTGCACTTTGAAACCAGAACAACATCTGAGTTATAATCCGGAAAAGAATGTACTAAAAATAAACAGATGTTGGGAATGATAGGGCTACAGTTAAGATTTTATATTAATTCTTATTTATCCTGAATTAAGCCATGCAATTCTCGTAAAATTGTACAGAGATTCACAGCAGATAATGTCACATTAGTGACAAATGCATACATGAATCACTATGACAACTGTTAACTTGTGAAATCACCAAGTATTTGGAACATTTCCGGTCAAGTTTTTGAGCATAGACAGTCTTAAACCTTTCTATATTACATAGATTCTTAAATAGGGCTCAATAGAGAACCTTTTCACTTACTGCCATATTTGACACTACTTTATTAATATGTTTGTCAAGTGGCCGTAACAGCTCGTGGTTACAGCTGGAAAATGTGGGTTTTCAAGAGTTTCGATGATCTAAAAAGTGTTTCAAGCTGGTACGAAACAAAAAATGTTTTTTTACATTTCAAAATAGGAGAGAGTTGCTCGACCTTGTCAAAAATGAAGATATAAACACCTTAAAAAAATTAAAAAATATTGTTCTAGAATGGACATTGGGTTCCCACTAAAATTTTATAAAATTAAAATGCGACCTGCAATAAAGTTGTTGACAATTACCAGGCAGTAACTAATGAATAAATGAGATTGCCAGAAGTTGGTAATTAAATACAAATTAGAATGAAACAGAGGTATCAAAATGGAATTAGGATTTCCACAAAAATTTGGTTAAAATTAAAATGCCCTGCAGTAAAAATGTGGCCAACTATCAGTAACTGTAAATAAATCAACAAATTTGTTCGAGCATATGAATAAACAAAATGGTCAAATGTTAGCGATAAAATCATAATTTAGAATGAGACAGAGGATCTATTCCCAGAACCGGTTTATTTTATCGAGGGCATACCAAACAGCATCTTGTTTTGAAATGGAAATGTAATTCCATTTGTTTAAAATTAAAATGCCCTACATAGTGAAAATGTTGACAATTATCAATAAATATAAAATCACATATGAGCGAAGGATATTGGCAAAAGATAGCAATTAAATTCAAATTATAACGGAACCGAGCATTGAATTCACAAATCCAAGTATTTTCTCAAAGACAAACCGGCTAGTTTTGAAAATGGACAATGATTCCCGCTTTGAATTGTATAAAATAAAAATGTGCCAGTTGAAATGGTAAGTACGGTAACTATGAAGTCAACAACCAAAATGAGCGCTCCTGTAGTATGTGAACCAAGATGGCAGACACCGGAACGAAGTTTGTGTACTAGGTTGGGGTTAAGCCATAATTTTATTCCAATTTTCCTTATTTTAGTTCTATTACGAATTCAAGGACTAGCCAAGTGACTCCTGTATTATTGTGGCCTAACCCTAACCTGGTACACATACTACGCTCCGGTGTTTGTTCGCCATCTTGGTTCACAAACTACACGAGCACCCCAAAATGTTTAATCTAATGAACAAAGAGCAAAGATGGAAATTAATACAAAATGGAATGAGTTGGTATGATTCGCAATATGATAGCTGTTAGAATTCAGGCAAGAGATTAAATTGAGCATGCAATGTTGTACTCTATAATAATAAAAAAGAATTTAATGGGTGAAAAGAAAATTAAAGAGAAATTCAAACCTATGTAATTCATTGCTTGAGATATAGACTAGGACTAATCCAACATGACAATTGTTGATGTTCAAAATTCATGACAATAAGCGAATGGTTTTGGCATTCGATAAAACAATTAAATTTTGAATAAAAAACCTATGTCAGTGAATCCCAAGTTGAAATTAAAAAGGAAGGTTATTCGCGGACCAGGAGAGGGGAGCGCCCGCAAGAAACAGAATATACACATGCTTGAACTGTGATTATGACGTAACAAATGGCGGCATCTAGAACACAAAAAGGTAAAAGTATTGACTATTTCAATCAAATTCGACGGGCCATATTGAATCATTACGCGAGGCGTAGTTAGCCCCCGGTTTGGCAACCCCTGGCCTATGCATTCAATTACTTCAGTATACAAACCAAACTAATAAGACAGTCGCAGTAATTTAAAATAGTGCACATAAAATTGGGTGATCAAATATAAAAGCACGTCGACCAAACAGAGCCTTGGCGCAAAGAAGCTTAATAAATAAAAAGGAATTCATGACGAAAAGTATAAATTGTGAGAGAGTTTTCCAGTTTATCGAGACCCCCAAAAAAATTCCCTGAATGCATTTTACAGTAAGTATTACATTTTGCACCACAAAATCTTTAGCGCCCAAAATATAACGTTTTAAGAACAATGTCAAGTAAAACTGAAACAAGAATCAACTAAATTAAAAAAGCCATTTTTTTCAGTTATTTCACTGGTTTAGGATATGTTTAACAGGCAATTTCATGAAAGACCTTTAAATTGGCATCTGTTTTCAAGACTAATAAAGCTAATAGCATGAAAAAATGACTTGAGAATGAGGAGTTTTCTTAACAAACTTTTCGGTCTTGGAAATTCCATTTAGAAAATATCTTGGAAATTCATTCAATTAAAGTACCAGAATCTACATTGACAGTAACTTATCTAACAGCACATTTATGAATATTATTACAGCAGCAACTTTGAAATTGAAAAGGGTGAGAAAAAAAATAAAACATTATGTAACAGCAAAAAGTAACAATCAAAAGGCAATGGGAATGAAACACACTAAAAATAACGAATAAAAGGCAATAAAAAGTAAACTAACGTCTTTGAATCATTTTCAAATTACACAAAAAAAGAACTTCTTTGCCCGAAAAACGAGACAGTGAGAATTGAATAGGTTTAGGATAAAACCATTCTGAGAAATATTTTCAATATGTTTCATATTGAATCGTGCATAATGAAGATTTAATAAGGGACAGATTTTTTAGTACAAGAAATAAGCAAAATGGTATATACAGGGGTGTCCATAAAAGTCTCATTACAATTTTGTTATGAAGTCAGTTCTCGATATATCTTAACCAGGTTTGTTGTTTTTTAATCAGTAATTTTTCAAGTATTTTTACTTCATTTAATACATTTGTGAAAGCCAAAACAATATATGGTATCGATGAATTCCATTTGCAATTTTAAAAAATTTCAAGACTTTATGGACACCCAATGAATAATATGAACCATGCTTAGCATAAGTTGTCCTAGTGGGGCAAAAAGATATATTAAATTCATAAGTTTGTTTTTCATATTCAGAACTTCAGTGGAATACGTATTAGTTTTGAGAAATCAGTAACTCAAAATTATAAATAAAAATATCTCCAATAACTGAAAAAAAAGTATTGCGAAATCGAATATACAGTAACAAATTTTGAAACATAACCAGAAAAATATATAATTTTTTTAGAACATACATTTTTCTCACGGACGAACCCCACAATTTACAAACCAAAAATTAGGGAGCCGCAGACCCAAGTTTGAGAACCACTGTTCCAGACAAATTATTCTATTATCATCAATAAATTTTGCTCTATAGACTATTTTGGTTAATTTGGCACAAATCATATCTGGAGTAAATTTGATTTGATAGCAATTCATAGTTGGAATAAATACAATTGTTGAGGCAGGTGATTAGAATAAGCATATAAAGTGGGATTCATGGCATGCTCTGGGTGAGAAAAGATATAGAAATTGAACGAATTATTAGAATAAGATTTACATATTTAATATAGCCATTAAGCAAATGGCTAACCACAGCCTTTCGCCCGGTTAACAGTCCATGTCAGGTATGGGATTAGCCAATTATTTGTTTTCGGAAGCATTGAGATAGCACATAAAATGAGATTCATGTTACATTCAGGGTCATAATAGACATACCTAGACTTTACCTAAAGTTGCAGTTAGCATAGGGAGTGGTATTTGTGAGTCAGAACTCAGAATAGACATAAAACTTGAGGCAAATGATTAGAGAGAGCATATGAAATGGCGTGTCAAAGATAACAATATAGGTTAGGGTAAGCTCTGAGAGACAGATTCACGACAAAATTGGTGGTTCACATATAAAGCTTCCATGCAAGTCTCCCATTTAAGACAGAAAGCTCACAAGCTAACTAAATATTAGGCACAAAAAAATGTAAGTTTTATAAATTTAAAGCCCCATTATTGCCCTCATAGCTACAAAAACAAGAGCACTGAGTCCTCCGCTGACAGGAACGGTAACAAACCAAGCAAGTACGATATTTCTAAAAATTTTCCAGTCCACTGCTTCTCGTGAGCGTACCCAACCAACCGCGACGACAGCACCGACTTTACAATGCGTCGTCGAAACCGGAATCCCGATGTTAGAGGCAGCAAGAACAGTAACGGCACTCATCAACTCGATAGTAAATCCTCTAGAGGGGGTAAGATCAGTTAAATCCTCACCCATGGTTTTAATCACCCTTCGACCCCAAACCCACAATCCGAGACAAATTCCGATCCCTCCATACAATAAAATCCAAAGTGGGGTACTTGTTTGCTGCTGTACTGAGCCTTCATAATAAATAATATACAGAGCAATCAACGGCCCAATAGCATTGCTGACGTCGTTACCACCATGTGCGAAAGAACCGAAACAAGCTGTTAAAATTTGTAGGAAACTAAAGATCTTTCGAACCTCCATTCTATCTTCTTTGTCCTCTTTTTTTTTCTCTTTTTTGACCTCCCCTTTTTCCGAGTCCACTGCCTGGCCGGGAGCTACTTTGATTTCGATTTTATCCGGATATTGTGAAGTCGAAAGCTTGCGGAAACCTTCCTCGATCGCACCCGTGTACGAATTTTGATCTGAAGAAAGGAACATGACTTCTTGGTCATCCTTAGAAGATTTCATTATTAGCCCTGTTCCCTCATCCTCACTATCATCAAATGGTTCTTCCAGTTGAACCTGAAAATCAAAATTGGAATTAGGAATAGCTCAAATCTGATAATCTACAATCAGGAATGTCCAAAATGAATATTCGAATACTTATTATTTTATTTGATATAGTAAATTTTTGGGGCTCCCGAAGTATGCGAACCAAGATGGCGGACATCGGAATGTAATATGTGTACTAGGTTAGGGTTATGCCATAATTTCAGGTATAAATACTACGGGAGGCTCTTGGCTAGTCTTCGAACTGATAATAGGACTAAAATAAAGAAAATTGGAAAAAAATTATCGCCTAACCCTAACCTGTTACCCATGTTATGTTCCGATGTCCGCCATCTTGGTTCGCATACTTCGGGAGCACCAAATTTTTTAACTTAGAAATAATTTAGAACATTTTCATTTAAAAATTACGGCCCATCCGTCAGAAAATTAAATCCAAACGTACAATATCTGAACGGATAAAAAGCAACACTGGAAAAACAATGATATATTTGTCTCGTTTTAGATGTGATCAACATGAATTTTTCGTGATTTGTCGAAGATATGAAGCTTTCAAGCTGTTATTCAATCATAATCATAGTCTAAAACCATATTCACTGAAAGCATTTCAATAAATGTTACGAATTAATAAAAGGACAACAACAATTTTAACTCCTTAGATATCGTTGAATAACAGTGCCTGCTTGTATAAGGCCTTGTTCAAAGTCAAGTGTGTGAAAAAAACGCCCTAAAAAAAACAATCACTAGATAACAGTGGAAGGCTTGTGACGAGCATCATATAAAAATTCATATTTACCTGGCTTCCTCTCTGCGAACTATATGATACCCCATCTGCGTCCCCTCCAGAGTCTAATCGATTCCCTTGCGATTTTCGATCTCCTAGTGTTGGTTGAGAGGCAGCGGACTCTGAAAGTCCACCACCTGATAAAGTTCTTCGTTTACGCTGAATCGTGACTGCCCTCCTCTGGCGATTGATGTGAACTTCGAAAAAGTCACCACCCATGTTTTCTACAAGACTTACCATAGAGGGTTCAGAGAAATTTTTTCTGATATTATTTTTCAATTCTTGTACAGTAGGTTCAGGTGTTGTTGACTTCAAAACTTTCTTTTCGAGTTGCAGGACTGGTGGAATTCTAACATGACTATGGTGATCACCAACTGAATGAGATCTCAGATTCCTCCCCCGTTTTCTAGCTTCTTTCGCTTCCTCCGACAAATTTTTATCTAGAAAATGCCATCTGTGCGATTTCGAATCTCCAGTTGAAGACACCGAATTCTTTGAACCAGAAGTTTTTCTTGGAGAATCTGTTGGTTTTTCAGTCGAAATTAAATCTTTCGTAGTTTTTATTGGTGCATCTCCCGCACCAATATTGTTTCCATAAAAGGAATTACCATTTCCATTTGTTTTTAAATCTTCTAATACTGATTCTTCTTCTAGTAATTGTTCCTTTTCTGTAATCGTTTCGAGAGCAGGAGCGACGATTGTTTTTTTACCGTAATTGTTTTTTGTATCATTCGCTTGTCTCATTATTGCTTCTGACATCATTATTTCGCGCTCTGCATTTATTGCTTTCTCCATCCTCACAACAACAATGAGTCGAACGATTGCATACGAGATCAAACCAAGAAGAATCGCTATCAAAAAATCCCCCCAAAGTGGAATTTTATCAAATCCAAGTAATGGTGCACCGGAATGGAACACGGAAAAGAAATTTATCGCAACAGTGCAACTGTACAAAATGGGCATTGCTAGTAATCCTGCAGGTACTGGGTTCTCTTTGACAAAAATAAGTCGTTTCAAAAGCCAGTAAAACCCTGCAGCAAGTCCTCCAGCTAAAATTGGCGATATAAACCAAGAAGCGATGATGAGTCCAAGTTTATAGACATTGACACCTTGCGAGCCCATAGCTACAAGAGAAAATCCAACTGTAGCCCCAACAATACTATGAGTTCCTGAGACAGGTAATTTCAAAAATGTGGCAACTAGCTGCCACAACACTGACCCAACCATTGCACTGACTTCTCCAACCATGAGAAGCTCTTCTTGGCCTTTATAGTAATCAGGATCGATAATTCCCTTTCTTATAGTTTCTCCAACTTTTGCTCCGAGGAGAATCGCACCCAATGTTTCGAACACAGATGCCAGAATACACGCTTGCCTTAATGTTAAAGTCTTAGCTCCCACAGTCGTACCAAAGCTGTTCGCAACATCGTTAGCACCCACAGCGAAAGCCAATATAAAAGCAATCAGAAACCCAACAATGAGAAGACCAATAACTTCACTTTGAAATTCTTCCAGTGAAAGACCAGACGTAGCCGTTGTAAAAATAGCAGCGAGAGTCGCTGCAGCAGTAGTTGCCATTTTGGAATTGCAGTTTTATTTTGCTGTTTTTAACGCTCAGAAAAGCTCCCTTTAATACAGTTGTAATTAGACCATCATGGCCACAACCCAATTGACAATTTCAAGCAATCAAATTTGTAAGCTGGTCCTATTATCTCCACACACTTGCTAACACAGGTGTTGGTCTTTAAGCCTATGCTAAAATCGAGATGGGAATAAGAAACACATTTTTGAACTGAAATTTTTTGTATATACAGTACAGCACACTATCCAAATTCCAAGAATTTCCTCCATTTGGCTCAATAAAACAAACACTCTATGTGTCTCACTAACGAGGGGTGTCTGGGACCACGTCAGATGCCTAATAACGCGCCATGCTTGTCTCAATATTAATCTAAATTAATCGCGGCTGTCACGTGACCAAAATTGCTGCTTTTTGCTAAGAACTTTCGAATGCCACGATAAATTTTTTTTTTTGTAAATCTGATTATTTTTTCCCAAGGAGTTCAATGATGGCGTTATTAGATTGCGCTTTTTAGTAGTATTTTGCGCAACTCCATTATACTGTATTATTACCGATATTGAGAAACAACAATGTCCAGATGTCTCCCAAAGGAGGGGTGTCTGGTCATCTGTAAAATGGGTTTCTCTGAAATGGGACAACGATGTCACTCGATCTGTATATTGTGCCGTACTGTTATAGGATAGAACTTTTATATTTATTCCCGGATGAGGAAGGTCGATAAGACCACTTAAGCATATAGTAAACAACGGCCTCTCGTTTGCGTGTGGGAATAGTTACCCAGTTATTGTATCATCATGCTATCTATATCAGGGCCATTTGTGCTACAGGCCGTAATTTATTAGAGATGAAAAGTTGGGAATCTTGAGCAGATTTTGACCTCCCAACTTGACCCAGGAAACAAGAGGCAGAGAGGGTAGAACTTCCTCATTAGTTAGTAGTATTTGAGAATGATGATTGAAAATGATGAAATACCTTATTGCAGAATTATGTTTAATACAAGTGCAAGAATATTACTGTTGTACTGTATTATCTCCATAATTCTGTAGTTAGCATAATAAAAACTGATTATGGAATCAGAATAGCAGACAAAGGTCAGAAGGTCTAAGTGAGGTTTAAAACAGAATGGAAGTGGCGACTCTTCTACGGCCCATGGGCTGGGGTCACGGCCCATCAAATTCGGCCACAGCCCATCGAGCTATGGGCCGCGGGCCAATCAAGCTGTGTAAAGGGGCTATTCACTTGACTAACACAGACAGTCCCCGAACTCATAATAGAACTGTAATTTACTATTATGAAAAATCTGAACAAAATTTGGTCCTAACCACTGCGATTTTTTTGGTTCGAATATTGACAATTTTGTAGAAATTGAAAATTTTGCTAAGATAATTGAATTTTTTCTGATGGGGCCGCGGCCCATAGCTTGATGGGCCATGGCCCATGTGGCCCTATTAGATGGGTCGTAGCCCGGCCCATGGGCCGTAGAGTAGTCACCACCCCTGTAGTTAAAACATGCAAAATTTAAATAAAAGTCATTCTCAAAATTAGTGGTAAAGTTACATATTCATTCAACTAAAAATATAATATTAATTAATGTCTGCATGTACCAGTCTGCCAGTGTACTGGTGTATGCTCACACATACAGACATATTTATATAATAAAAAGAAAATAAAACGAAAAAATGATATGCCAAACCATATATTTACTGATAACCCAGCGCTAATTCCGTGTCAACCATCGTCAGCTCAATTATTACTAACACACCTAACAGGTAAGACGAATTGTTTCCCGATTATAATCAGCTCCCTGGGCACTGGTCCTTCGCAAAATGGCACGTTCCGTTCGGATTACTGGTACACGCCATATTATTATTTTAAATGAGAACGGCGTTCAGTGAACTGCGCCCTTCCGTTTACCCAGGGATAAAATGAAACCCCCAGTCAGCAAGTCCCCTAGTCTTCCCATATTCCCGACAGACAGACCATCACGGCGCCTCGCCCATGAACTTCAGCGTATCGTAATACTAATCTATTGACAAGCTACATAAATTAGTCTACCTTCCTCCACCGCAGCCTCACTTGCAGAGTCAGCAAACGAGGAAAGTAAATATTAATTACTTTTAAAGAGAAGAGCAAAAGAGACGAGTAAACAGCTGCAACATCGCTACTCGCGAACACGCGCACTCCGCGCTAACAAAGTGCGGATGGCGGGATGCGAGCATGTTCACCATGTGAGAAATGCAGTGCTGAGAGTCAACAGAAAGAGAGCGAGTTAATTTTTTCGTCACCGCACCTCTGATTACCCTGCGTGGCTTCGCAGGCTCGTAGGGTGGTTTAAGAATAGCTGGTCGGTTACGGCTTCCTCCGTAAGTCCATGCTTCTGAAAACAAAAAAGAACTAGCTAACTAACCCCATACCCGACATACCGGACTAGAGGTCGTGGTTCGCCATATGATTTGGCAGTCTTATCAGCCTTTTCCTCTCCCGGGATAAATTAGTAAATCCTATGCTATCCTATCTGTCTGTGCGAAAAAAGTGTCTGGGCGACTGCACAGATTTGGGTATGCTACTCCCGAAGTATGTGTACCAGATTAGGGTTGGGCCATAATTTTATTTCGATTTTCCTAGTTTTAGTTCTATTGATAGTTCGGTGACTGTCTGTGTTAGTCATGTGAATATGTCCCCTATCCATATGTTTCAGTTCGGCCCAGATTTGTATGTTATCTTTGACTTATTGCTGACTAGTCATTGGTACGGAAATAGCAGGGAAATCTGTGCTCGGGGGAAATATCTGTAGCGTACCGGCAATGTATGAAATAATTATCCAGGTTCAGAATATCTTCTAATATGATCTGACGTCAAGTTTTCTCTCAATAGTCCAAGTCTTTATGCTATTTTATGTCATTTATTAACAACTCGAACAGTAAACGATCCAAAACAACCAAACACTCCCAAAGGAACGAAAAGCATAAAATAAAAATAACAGATACCAGGCAGTAAAATGCAAGAAAGACCATATACACAACAAAAACACTGACAAACCCTGAAATCCAAGACAACTCTGAATAAAAAACCAAATGACCCCTAGAATCTGGTACAATGAACTAGCTGCTGCAATTTGCAAAACAGGCCGAAAGTAACTTATGACAGGCATTTAAAAAGACTATGAACAATACTATAGGTGCACAACATTTGAACAATACTGATGAAAGCTAATTCCACGATAAAACTGAAAATGCAACACTACGGTAAATGAACTGTAATGGCACTGTACTGGTAAAAACAATACCATGGTCCCTACGTCAGCCCACTGTCCAGCACAAAACATCCGACAGTCACACAACACAGACAAACATCCCTGAAGACCAGAGGCATTCACACAGACATTCAAAACCCACCAATCTAACCGAAACACTCAGACGACTGCACTCTGTCACACAGCATACACCAACAGACCACGCTGCCCCCGAGAACCGATCGACCGTGTCGCAGCGTCTAAACTGCTAGACTACCAAATATGGAAACGATATCACATGACGTCATTTAACAGGCAAAACAAGGGTCGTCACATTACCCCCCTCTTCTAGATGGAACATTATGAAAGAATGTTTTCATCTCTAAAAAAAATATTTGAAACACGAAAAGCAGTAGTCAAAACCAAAATATGTCCACGAATGTCTTTAAAATATGCAGGCCGTCTACCCTCACGCTTAAGCATCCGTAAAGTTTGTCATTCCGGATTGAGTCCACCAACGTCATCGAAACGACCAAATTGATGTGCATATCTCCATTGGCTCAACAACGGCTACTATGTTAGATCTCCGGACGGCCAAGGCTGTTGTAGCTGAACCAGAACAACCAGTCCCGAGCGGCCGGTATAACCACATCTTCAACTATAGTCCCATGACAGCAGGGAGAAGCTGCCCGGTGCTGCACTTTAACATCCTGTCCCTCAAGAACAAAACGATGCGACGAATTTGCCAAGATAGTCCATCCGTGGCCCTAGATCGGCGACGGCAACGGTATGCTCCACAGGCCAGCTTTCAATCGTCAGGTTGACATCAAGTGCACCATGAGACTTTAACGACTCGCCACTGGCAGTACGCAATGGTACTGGAAAAGAATACAGTTCTGAAATGTCCGAATTTCCTGCAACGTCGAGTAAACAGCGGTGTCTATGAGCGAGACACCCGAACCGAATTTCCCGCAACGTCAAGTAAACAGCGGTGTCTATGAGCGAGACACCCGCACGTGACCCTGGATCAGCGACCACAACTGTATGCTCCACAGACCAGCTTTCAATCGTCAGGTTGACATCAAGTACACCATGAGACACCAATGACTCGCAACCGGCAGTACGGAGTGGCACTGGAACAGGATGCAGCCCCGAAATGTTCGAATTCTCCTGCAACGTCGAGTAAACAGCGGTGTCAATGAGCCAGACACCCGCACTGGTATCAATCAAAAACAAAACAGGCACGTTATTGACCAGGGCCTTGACATATCATCCATTAGTCCAAGTAAGAGAAAAAAAAATCATAGTTCATAGAAAATATCCTGGCGTGCTCTCGCCAAAAATTGTAGCGTACCGGCAATGTATGAAATAATTATCCAGGTTCAGAATATCTTCTAATATGATCTGACGTCAAGTTTTCTCTCAATAGTCCAAGTCTTTATGCTATTTTATGTCATTTATTAACAACTCGAACAGTAAACGATCCAAAACAACCAAACACTCCCAAAGGAACGAAAAGCATAAAATAAAAATAACAGATACCAGGCAGTAAAATGCAAGAAAGACCATATACACAACAAAAACACTGACAAACCCTGAAATCCAAGACAACTCTGAATAAAAAACCAAATGACCCCTAGAATCTGGTACAATGAACTAGCTACTGCAATTTGCAAAACAGGCCGAAAGTAACTTATGACAGGCATTTAAAAAGACTATGAACAATACTATAGGTGCACAACATTTGAACAATACTGATGAAAGCTAATTCCACGATAAAACTGAAAATGCAACACTACGGTAAATGAACTGTAATGGCACTGTACTGGTAAAAACAATACCATGGTCCCTACGTCAGCCCACTGTCCAGCACAAAACATCCGACAGTCACACAACACAGACAAACATCCCTGAAGACCAGAGGCATTCACACAGACATTCAAAACCCACCAATCTAACCGAAACACTCAGACGACTGCACTCTGTCACACAGCATACACCAACAGACCACGCTGCCCCCGAGAACCGATCGACCGTGTCGCAGCGTCTAAACTGCTAGACTACCAAATATGGAAACGATATCACATGACGTCATTTAACAGGCAAAACAAGGGTCGTCACATATCCATGGGCTGAGAGTACACAGAAAGAGAGTGAGAGAGATTTAATTTTCCGTCAACCAAAAAACAATATAAATGCAAAAATACAAAATCTACACTCAAAATTTTTTTGGTACAGACTGGATGGTGACCGTGCGACCATCAGAGTCACCAGTCAATTTTTATATTGAAAACGCTTCCGTCATTATTCCACAAATGCAAGATGGATGGCGAATCATTATTCAGGCGTCGATTCGAATACCGTTATATTGAAAGTTGATAGTATTTATCGGTTCGATTATATTCTGTTCGAATATCAGCCATTAAAGTAAAATACAGAAACCATCGACGCCACCAGTTTACCACGAATATTTAGAAATAAAAACATTTCATATAAGTATTTACAAATGTAAATTTCGTATGGAACGGACTCAATTTTATGCGAGGTAAAGAATGTTATTCACTGTAAAAAAACATTTCTGCCGAAAAAGTTACCGGCCAGTTCATGTGATAAAACAAAAAATTATCCCATTTTCTTGTGTACAAAATGTGTTTCTATTACAAAAAGGAGGTGAAGAATAATGAAGTTTTTTTCAAATAATCTGACACTTTCCTAGAAAATCAGGATTTTGTTCGTATTTTGTGATGCAACGATCAATTAAGGTAAAAATAACCTAGAACTGACTAGACCACTGGTTTTTCAGATGGGCCACAAACATAGAAAAATCGATAAAGTTATTGATAAATTTAGTTCAATTTGATTTTAGTAGCAATGGATGATGATGCTGTTTATTGCTATTGAGTGGTAATTCTCATTTTAAATATTAAGACGAAAAGGCCTATTTTTGCGGAAAGAATTTCTTGTTTTTCTTGTAGTTTTGCCCCTGCATGAGAATGGTAATGGGACACAAAATTTTTGTGCAACAAAAGTGGGCCACAAGGAAGAAAAGGTTGAGAACCACTGGACTAGACGTTTCTATGTTCCGCTGGTGTCTTCTCTATCTATGATCCAGCCATAGTGCCATCCCAATCCAGATTGCCACTCATGACACAATTGCTTAAACCATCGCGATATAGATTTATTTCAAACAAAAAATTCGATTCGTTTCGAGAAATACACTTCTATAATATATATAATATTATGCACAACAAAACATTTCAAGCGTACAAATAATAAATTGGGAAATTCATGATGCTAAATAATTATTCATAAAATTTTGATAATATTGTTAACCTAAGAGCTCCGCACACAGTACATTTACAGTTTATAATACAAAATCAGAGTGTAATTTGCCCAGTAAAAGTCGATTCATTCCATGGAGTCACTTTGAGTATATCATGTGAGCCGCCCTAACACTGCTGATATAGGCGTAACCACTGTGCATGCCGACTCCCCTCTGAATAAAATAAAAATGTGCAACATATTTTTTTTGCAATTTTGCGTCATTTGCAGTGAGACATAAATTATGACACCTTACGCTTCATCAAGCTTTGTTCAGAGCAAAAAGAACGAGTAAACGTCGTATTACGTCATCAAACGAAAAATAATTGGTCGCTCCAGAAGTAACTGTACCAATATGGAGGTAACTAATTTTGGGCCTTCTTTACATTAAGCTGTGTAAATGGACTGAAACCTATGGGCAAGAGGTATATTCACTTGGCTAACATGGACAGTCTCCGAACTCGTAAAAAAATAGAACTAAAATAAGGAAAAATTAGTATAAAATTAAAAATTATGGCCTAACCCTAACCTGGTACACACACTACGGGAGTACCAAAAATTGCACCTCCCATCCCCCAATATTTGATACCGGAACGTAGTTTGTGTTCCAGGTTGAGATTAGGCCATGATTTTATTTCAGTTTCCCAAGTGATTCCCGTAGTATTTGTATCTGAAATTATGACCTAACCCTATCCTGGTACACATACTACGTTCCGGTGTCCGTCATACTGGTTCACAAACTTCTGGGGTACCGACAAATGGTTTAAAAAAGATTCACACATTGGAGGAAACATGTGACTCTGGAATTGTAGTTTGTGTCGTGGCTTCTCTATCCCCTCGACGAAAGCTTCGAGCATGTTCGGAGCGGAGTCTATTTCTACCGGATTTAATAGTGAATGGGAAAATCCGATCACGCCAGTCAATAAAGCAAAACAAAATACAGACTAAATTTATCATAACATTGAGGTTATAAAAAGTTATTTCTCCGACGAGGAAAAAGACAGCTAAGGATGTGACATCAGAAATTACAGCAATAACAGTCATAGCAATAGATCTCTTCATTAAAATGATAAGCGAAGCCGGTGGTGACTGGTTTCCAGAGTTGTTTAAATTATTTTTATGTCGATGCATTGGGACTAGAAAAAGTACTAGTGCCGCTGTTTGGGTTTCGACTTGCATGATTAAAAATCCGAATATAATCCATGACGGTATGCAACTCATTCGAAGAGCGTTTCTAGCCAATCCGCCTTGTACAGTTGCGATTGCCAAAACAATACTTGCTACGATAATAAAAATTCCTTGAAATTTACTGAATATTCGAATTGCTTTAGTGGTTAAATGCTTGAGGGATGGTTCGCTCGTAAACATGGTCTGTCGAAGCCATAGGATTAGGTATACAGTTACAAAAGAATACTCGCCAAGCACGATGTTTGTTACGTTAGTGAGAGGGGTGTACGGCACAAAATATCTGGACAAGGTACAGCCCATTTTTGCCATCGCAATCAGTCCAGCTAAGATAAGAGTAAGATTCATGGTAAAAGATAAATTTTTGATAAGTACATCCGATTTCAGATCTGATTTGAGTCTATATTTTTGCTTGGCAACGAAGACAGCAATCTGTGAAATGGCGATATAGCATACTACTAAAACATAAGTAACGTTGACGTAGAATTCCCAAGTAAATATCTTATCTGAGAGTCCATTGGTATATACTGTGTTATCCATATTACACGATGTTTTGTTGTTTGTATTGTTCGCCATATTTAGTTTTAGTTCACGTGAACACTGAATTTAATTCCGCTCGAAGTTTGGCTCAGAAATGGACAAGCTTGTATCCTCGTTCAAACAAGTTTAGTCTTTCGTTCTTTGTTTGAAAAAAATTGAAATATGGGCTATTTTAGATTTACTCTTTACACTCTTTTAGAGTATGAATTCTTTTTCAATTGATCCACATTATTTTGTTAAATGCGTATTCCAAATAGTTGTGCTTGTATTAACACAGCTTGAGCAGTTTCGTTCTATCTTTGCCCTTTTCTATTCATATAAACGAACTTTTTTTAAAACCGGCTCTTTTTGAGTGAGTATTCCAATTCCGCTGCACTTATAGTAACACTTGTTAGAAAGTTTTTGTCGTTCGTCTTATTTACAAACTTTTCTTGAAATTGGATCTTTTCTAAAAGAGTATTCCAATTCTGTTGCACTTATAGTAGTAACACGTCCTAGAAAGTTTTTGTCGTGCGTCTTATCTCCGTTTTTTTTATTCATAAATACAATATATATTTGGAACCAACTTTCCCTGAGCGGGTATAAATTCCGTTGAATATGGTCTTCAAGCTCTCACTGCAAGTTCATTTCTCATCCGACGTGAATGATAGGATTTTGTCAGACAGTTTGTCGTTGTTCTGAATTTTTTCAATCCAATCTGCAATCCGATTTTGTCTAGCGTCGACTCTGTCTTTATATTTAGTCTTTAAGATTTCGTCTGGTCCTCATTCAAAAATGTTTTTGTAATGATCCTGTTCAACCAGTCAGTCTTTGTCTCTTATCATAACAGTGTCTGACGACAACGAGTCTTTCAGAACTTCGAATCTCTTTCAAACGTTCCTTCCTAGAATCTTTTGCTTTTTGGGAAAATAGAACAATTGTCGGGCACTTTGATTGTTTCACGTTACGGTGTACGTAAATATGTTTCTCTAAATGGTAGAAACAACACTGAGTATAATCAATCATTCTGTATCCTACGAATAAAGCTAGGGATTTTTAAATACCTGATGATTTCAGAATCGAATCGAATATTTTATTTTCAAATCTAATATAATCTCGAATACCCTTTAAGATATGTAATTGTCTGCGACTTTTTCATTGTAACAGGTCTTCCAGAAACAAAATAGTGAACATGTTTCATCGATAACTCACTCGAAAGAAAAGAATTATGTGCGAGTTGCATTCTAAAAATATGACTTCAATAAAAAAAATTCGAAATACATCCCAACCTTTGGCTGACAAAAAAAAAATGGCCGCGATTCAAAATTTTCGTCTGAGCCGATTCAATAAAAAAATACAAATTTCCGACTATAGCATCATCGAAAACTGTCACTAAAAGTATGCGAAGGGAAGATCAAGAAAAACGTTTAAAATAGGACGGAATAAAAAAAATAAATATTATTAAATTGCCTAAAAGCATATTGGAATATAATTACATAATAATGATATTCAGTCAATTGCGGCGATATTCAATGAAACCAATTTTTTAGGATTGTTTCGATTTCCTTGAACCTCATTTGCATATTATAAAACTGTCGGTGACTCCGTGATAAAAAAAAATAGATTAATATTTTTCTAAGCCCAAAGCAAGGTTACGCGCAAACTACGGCGCACGGGCCAAATTCGGTCCGTTAGTTAAATTAATCTTGCCCGACTGATGCTGCCACAACCAAACTAAAACCGAATTTTGATGTTTGGGCTAAAAGATAGCTCAAGGAATTTGTTGAGATTGCGATTAAATTTGATTTCGGCATGAAGCTTATTGTTGTCCACTTTTGCTTTTGTAACACTGAGAATATTGCTCAAATATGTAACTTTCTGCGTCACACTTACATGGCCCGCCAGGCTGATTGGGCAAAACTTTTGGCCCCTGGTACGAAAACCTTGCCAACTCCTGATCTAAACACTTTTCAAGTTGTCCATATCTTTTCTCGCCATCTCCGTAAATCATACAAAATTGCTACCTACTGTAATGCGTTATGCCCCAATTAAGAGCTTTTTGTCTGGCTTGCCATTAATAATTGATTCAGGTAGCCATTCAATTTTCTAAATAGCCCGTTTTATAAACCAAAGTATATAAAATTGTATTTATATAGCGTTTATATAAAGTATATATATAAATTATATAATTATAAAGTATATGTGAACTTATAGCCTTAGAAAATAAGTTTAAATTATGGTATTAGAACTTGTGTTTGTTTTTATTTCGTCGTTATAAGCCAGTGGCCTTTCAACATGTTTACTTTCGTGGTCAACTTTCGTTGAACGAAAAATTCTGTGGCTCATCAACTATCTCATGCAATAGAAAAACTCAGAAAAAAACAAAAAATATTCTTTTTGTAAGAATAAACACTTCCACTCAGTTGGAAAAACAGCATCATCATTCATTGCTACTACACTCAAAGTTTAACTAATTTATCAATAACTCTAGCAATTTTTTAATAGATTCGTGGTCCACTTGAAAATGTTTTTGTGGTCCAGAAGAGGGTAATGGCCCACTGGTTGGGAACCGGTGTTATAATCAGATAACGGAGCTATCTTCAACTGCGGCGGTGGCGTAGTGGGTAAAACGCTTTACGTAAAGTCTACTCTCGTTACGACCCGCTTGCTGGTGCTATAGCACAAAGTATATAACTTATAAGATTTTCAGACCTTGTTTTTTTAACCCAACGCTTGAAAAAAGCTGACTTGGGCTGCTGACGCGTTACCAACAAGGAAAAAATTGCTCCAGGTGAGGTTCGAACTCAGAGCCTCCGCATCACTCCGTATCTGCTATATAAGTACGGCGCGCTAACCGATTGCGCCACTGGAGCTGACGTTTTATTCTTGAGGTTCACGCGGCAGTTTGTCAAGGTTTCGAACTTAATACTGTGAATGATGAAGCGACTAAAAACTGCTCCAGGTGAGGCTCGAACTCACAACCTCCGCATCACTCCGTATCTGCTATATAAGTACGGCGCGCTAACCGATTGCGCCGCTGGAGCTGACGATTTATTCTTGAGGTTCACGCGGCAGTTTGTCAAGGTTTCGAACTTAATACCGTGAATGATGATGCGACTAAAAACTGCTCCAGGTGAGGCTCGAACTCACAACCTCCGCATCCCTCCGTAGCTGTCATATAAGTACGGCGCGCTAACCGATTGCGCCACTGGAGCGAGGGGGTATGTGCGATTGGCCAACGCGCTTCCTGGATGATGCTATCACAAGGGACATTTATGCGTGTACTAATTAAACTCAAAAATGAAAGATGAACAGATGAACTAACTGAGGGCAAATCCAGTAACTCATCGTTTCTTGTGTACTTTATAAATACTTTATGTATAATTGACAGGACAGTCGTAGCAGAAAATCGAGGGATAATTTAGTGTTTCACTCAGGGCTGTGGTGTCGGGAAAAATTTGAAGTCCAAGAAAAGAGAATTATACTCCCACTCACAACTCCAAATTGAAACAAGATCCGACTTCGACTCCCAACTCCGGAAATTTTGACTCTGACTCTTGATTATCACCATGCAGAGTAACACCAACAAACAAACGAAAGCAAAAAAGTGAATATATTACAGTCAATGAATTGAACAAATTGTAGTTAATTTATTCAAAATTATTAGCTTTTGGAACGTTATTTAAAATATTTAGAGCATCGAGATTTACAGCACTTGCAGTTGATCGTTAGCTCATCCCACCCAACTGAGTGGATGTATTATATTTTGTCAACTGGGGGTAACTAATTTTGTTCACCTATTTCACATCAAATTGTGTAGAGGGACGGAAGCCCATGGTCAGGGTGTATATCCACTTGGCTGAGGCAGACAGTCCCTGAACTCGTAGTAGAACTAAAATAGGGAAAATCGGAATACAATTATGGCCTAACCTTAACCAGGTACACATACTACGGTAGTACGCAAAATAGAATACCGCCTACGACATGAGTAGTAGACCCCTGACCGTTGGAAAACCGAAAGCTTTACATTTTACCAGCTTTCCATGGTGATAGCCATATAACCGAAATGAAAGTTATGATTCTGACCCACACGGTCATCAATAGTCCATCACTGACATGAACAAACTACGACCCGCGGGTCATATCCGGCCCGTTGGGTTTTTTATTCTGGCTCGCCTGGTGTTGCCATTAATTTCTGCTTTTGACCAATTCTGCATGCACTACATAATTGTTGCTATTGAACTCGGTATTATGCAATGGGCTTGTTAAATTATGATCGCAGTCTGTGTGAGCTGTTTTCTATCAAAAACTTTAAAACAGGTACAAAACAATTTACTATATATATTTATATATTATTGTATATTTATTTTTTCTGATAATATTTAAAACATTTGAGGAAAGAAATGAAAATCAAGAGGTAATAGTTGAAAATGAGAAAAAATAAATAATAAATTTACAATCAAAAAAGGGAATCAACGAAATATAGAGCAAGGACACACTGTGAGATACAATATGCAGCAGGATAATTGAATATGAAAATAAATGGATTTTAAAAAAATTGAATTTAAGTAAGTAAGCACTGATACGCGACTAACACTAACGGTAGATTTTGGCATTGACTGCGCAATACTTACACTAAAGACCAGGGGTGGGCACGGTGTTCGACCAGGGGCCAAATAATTTGCCCACATAGACTGGCGGGCCATGTAAATGTGACGTAAAAAGTTACAAAAGCAGAAATTGAAAACAATAAGGCCCGTGCCACGAAGTTTAATCGCAATCGCAACAAATTCATCAACCTATTTTTTAGATAAAACATCAAAATTTGGTTTTATCTTGGTTGTGGCAGCATCAGGTGGGCCAGATTGAATTACCCAACGGGCCGGATTTGGCCCGCGGGCCTTAGTTTGCCCATGTCAGCTAAGGCGGGCATAATGAACTTTATATCCAAAATATTTGACCGCATTCACAAGTTGTAAAAAACGACTAAAAATGTACATTGCGAGAGAGGTAGGATCAGCGTTATGGTCGTAAATGCGCTCAAAAACAAGCTCATATATTGCACAGATTAAGTGTGCATAATTAATATAACTTTAATGGGTACTCCCGAAGTATGCGCACCAAGATGTCACACAGCTTGAACTCTAAACTGGTAGACAACCTGAGTTCAGGTTGTGCGTCATCTTGGTGCGCATACATCATGAGGTCCCTTTAATAAGCATAAAATAAAAATTTTCTTTCTAACGCTTCGTGATTTGTAATACAGAAAGTAAACGCGCCGCGAGCTTAATATGTTTGAGAACTTTTTGGAAACGAAGGATTGTCACAGTCGATTTCTGTTTCTCACTGCATGGGCTTCGTTTAGTTGTATATCCGCACACCTATGTAAATGAGCTTCGTGTACTGATTGGGTCTACACGCGGAAGTGATCCAAGTCACGAGAATATCGTTCAATAATTGACCGCGATTCCGGAAGTGCAGTCGTTCGTTTTAGAGTACCGTCACGGTTATCGGTGTAAGAACTTCGAATCAAATCAGATTGGAGTCGTTCTCGACCTCGCTTTATCCGGAACGGGAAAATCCGGTCGCGCCAATCAATAAAGCAAAATAAAATACAAATTAAATTAATTAAAATATTAAGATTATATAAAGTGATTTCACCAACAATAAAAAACACTGCAAATGTGGTGATATCGGACACGACGGCGATTATCGTCACAATAATAGATCTCTTCATCAATGCAATAAGAGTCTCTGGAGGTGCTTGGTTCGCGGATTTATTCAAATTATTTTTATGTCGATACATAGGAACCAGAAAAAGTACTAACACCGCTATTTGCGTTTCGACTTGCAAAAATAAAAATGCCATTACGACCCATTTCGGAACACAACTAAGTCGTAATGCGTTTTTCGTAATTCCTTCGTATGCTAAAGCAATTGCTAAAACAAGACTGAAAATTATGATGAAAAAGCCTTGAAATTTACTGAAAATTCGGCCAGCTGTTGTCGATAAATGCTTTATGGATGGTTCGCTTGTAAACATGGTCTGTCGTAACCATAGTATTAGATAAATTGTCACAAATGAGTATTCACCTAATATTATATTCGTGATGTTGACTACGGGTGTGAAAGGTACAAAATATTTGGACATTGTGATACCCATTTTTGAAACAGCTATTAAGCCTGACAATACTAAGGTAAAATTCATGATAAACGATAAATTTTTGTAAAATTTTCTGTTTTTTAGACCAGTTCTTGGACGATATTTTCTCTTTACTGCAAAAACTATAATCTGTGAAATAGCGATGTAACATACTATTAAAGTATAAGTAATATTTACATAGAATTCCCATGTAAATATCTTATCTGAAAGACCGTTGACGTAAACTGATCCATCAGTAGCACAAGCTGTCTTGTTGGTCTCATTCGTCATTGTTCTGTTCGAATTAATCAAAACCTTCGTTCAAAAGTTAATGCTTCAAATAAAGAGCTTTTTGTCTCCGATTTGAATTTCTTTATCGTTAATGAGTCTGTATTCACAGGAATTGGTCCCTCTTCGAATTCTCAAGACGATTCAAATTTCAATTAGTTTTTGAACAAAAACAAAGAGATTTCATAGTATCCGTCTTCAAATTCTCAAAATCTTGGTAAAACGATTTTTTTATTCTCAAAGGTTGAGCTTTTCAAAATACTGCAGGTTCAATTTTTATGCAATATTTAGTTAGATTGTCTTTTATGAAAACTTCGCCTTCGACGAATCTTCAATTTTGAATTTTTTTATTAAAACTAATAAGCAATTTTTGAATGTTTTTTCTTCGATGATTGTTATTTTTTCTAGCAGATAAATATAATTCTTTGTATATTGTAAATATCCTTGTTTCCCGTCTTCAAAAATATTCAAATTTGTCTTTCTTATTTATCTTTTAATCCCAAATATTTCTTCGGTTAAAAAATCCGGAACTGACGTCAAATCAAATATTAATATACGTCACAATGATTTCCAAATGACGTGTTACTAGTACATAGCATTACATGGAACGATAAGTAACCTGCAAAAGTGATTAATCGAGCATCATAAATCATGGCATAATTCGTGACAAGCAATTTGATTATGAATAAGTTTGCCGTGTCACACTGTTAAAACCGGTTTTTAATAGACAATTTCACCCAGGACAAGGCTCAAATATCGCTAATTATGACGACATTATGGCGCTTCTCTCGAACACTCTAATTCTCACTACTGATCTTACCTACAGCTATTAGTCCTGCGGTGTAAAGATAGTAAAGTCTAACGATTTTATTCAAACTATAATAGTATAAGAACTAAAAACATTGCAACATCTATTATTTGAACCGCTATCAAACAAACGAATCACAGTATCTAATTGGGCATTTTGGACACAAAATGGTATATATTTGTTGTTTCGGATAAAAAAGGCGGCTTCTTATATATATTATTTCTTAGTTTCTTTTTTATGTTATTATTTTAACCTTCTGGCGACCGGGAAGTTATTATTATATTATTATTTTGTATGCGCTGTCTGGTCGTTAACAACCTAATTACAGTCAGCTAGCTCCGTTGTTCTAGGATTTGTTTCATTTCGCGAATTTTGGCCTCCTCCATTCACATAGTATCGGACCTTCTATTAATAATTAACTTCTATGATTAACTTCTATGGACTTTTATCTCAAACAAAACTTTATGCAAGCAACACTGGTATCTAAGGAAGTACAGTTACTTATAAAAACTGGAATCCTTCATTTCGGCATTGCGTACTCACTTTATTTCATCCTAGGTAAGGTAGCGGGCATGAGGTTTGAACGTGTAACCCACGATGCTATAAGAATTATGGGCGCTCCAGAAGTATGTGTACCAATATGGAGGCAACTAATTTTTTTCGCCTACTTCACATCAAGTTGTGTAAAGGGACTGAAACCTATGGGCAGGGGGTATATCCACTTGGCTAACACGGACAGTCCCCGAACTCGTAATAAAACTAAAATAAGGAAAATCGGAATAAAATTATGCCTTAACCCTAACCTGGTACAGTACTCTCAATCTAACTGAAGACACCAACTTAAAGATTACAACAATATTTTGTGCACCCCGTTTACCAAACTAACACCTATTATTATTAATGTACCCGCCGTCTAGTCGTTGACAACCTAATTACAGCATAACTTCCGAACGAATGACCTGTCCAGGTATTCACCGATATATTATAATATTCTATTTCAAATTGTTTTATTTAATTTAAATCACGAAAACGGGACACGTTTGTGATTCCATTAAAGGCCTGTACGCTGTAAATACGTCATGGTTAAAAGTAAAAAGAAACCGTAATGTTAACTGGAGTTTTATAGTAACTTTAAGCATCATTCGAGTATAATTTTATGCGTTGAAGACGAAAAACTCAACAGAAATATAAATTTTAAATATAAATCTCAAAGGACAAGTACGCGTGGAATAATTTACTAAATTGCAATATCAAAGACTCTTATATATATTTAGTGAAAAGTAGCAATTTGAATACGTCATATGGCATTTCTGACGTGTCTTAGAAATTTAGAACGCAAGAACAGTACTGCTGATTTTGCTGATTGTTTGGGGAAGAGCACAAGTAAAACTTCGAAAGCCCTCAATAGTTCTGTATATCTGATGCTATCCTGTTATTGTCCCAATTTTCTAATATCCTGCACTAACATTCTGAACTGTTTCCTTTGGTCGTGTTTTAATCTCGATTCTTTGAGTGATGTATCGCTTCTATTACGTAAATTAACGCCGATTATCGCCGCAGTGAAGCTGAAAGAGCTCGTGTCTCATTTTTGATAAATGAACATTTTGAGCCATCTTTTCGTATGTATTTCAAAACCGTACTTGTTTTGATTTTAATTTTAGGTAATGCCATATGTCCATTGTAGGGTTTGGCTGTTAGAACCATATTATGAAAAAAATGGAATTTTCTCAAAACCTTAAAATTTGGTTCTACAACGACTATTTGGTCGTGAAACATATAAAACATTCGAAAAAGCACAAAATTTGACATACCTAATGAATCAAATTTAGTCCTATAATTCTGAATCCTGAGAATTTCATGATACATTTTGAAAATTTACCGGCAATTTTCCATCGATTAATTATCTTTTGATTAATTGTCGTTTGACAATACTGATAAAAACGATAATAAGTTATGTCTGCCTGAAAAAGTCCGGATCACCAAAAACTAAATTATGGCGCAAGGGTCCCCTGTGTGTGTGATGTGTGTGTTGATGAAATAGCGTTTAAATTACTGCTAAATCCTTCTTAGCTTACGATGGCAGCGGTGTACATAGCAATTTTCGTAGCTTAAACCGCCTTTTACACCCCAAGACTTCTGAAAACCGTGTTTCTCGGCCTTCGACCCGACCGGCTAGCTGACACGGTTCAACTTGGCAATTAGAAATTCTATAACCGCCTCCCCCCCTTTGAAAATTTCTTGCTACGACCCTCCAGTCGTAACCAAGGTAAATTCGAGAAGTTTGAGCGTTTCCCCCCAACCCGAAATTTAGCTTAAGATAAGGAAACAAGAACAAATCTTTGAATTCCAATAAATCGGCAACCGTATAATTCAAAATCCCGGGAATGACGCAATTCACTTTAAAATTTAGCCAGAAATTTTTCAGCAATTCATTACCTTTTGATTAATTGCAGTTTGGCACGGTATACGCTGCTAGTAAAGTTGTAAAATAATATTTTTATACGCCGCTTATCAACGCCCTCTGCTCTGAACAAGGCCTGCGCAAGCAGCTACTGTATTTCGAATAATCGGGACTTTTTTCGTAAGGCATTGCCTACATAATATGTTCAAAGGGTTCCGTGATCCGTATAGCAATTTTTTGTAACTCGTAACGTTTTTACGCTTTTTTGACCCTCAATACTCATGACCCCCCTCCCCCCTCCCCCCATTTTAAAATTTCATCCTACGTATTGCCTCCAGACGTAAACGAGATAAATTCGAGATGTTCGATCGTTTTCCTAAATCAAAATTCATCTTAAGTTAATGAAACAAGCCCAACTTTTTGAATTTTAATTAAAACGACTACCGTAGAATTCAAAAAGGGCTTCCGAAGTATGCGAACCAAGATGGCGGACATCGGAATGTAACATGTGTACTAGGTTAGGGTTAGGCCATAATTTTAGGTATAAATACTACGGGAGGCTCTTGGCTAGTCTTTGAACTGATAATAGGACTAAAATAAGGAAAATTGGAAAAAAATTATCGCCTAACCCTAACCTGTTACCCATGTTACGTTCCGATGTCCGCCATCTTGGTTCGCATACTTCGGGAGCACCATTCAAAATCCCGGGAATGACGTAAAACAGTTTGAAATTTCACCGGCAAATTTCCATCAATTACTTATCTTTTAATTTATTGTTTTTTGCACGGTATACGCTGCTAGTAAAATTGTAAACAACATTTTTTACAGTGCTAATTTACGGCCCCTGCTTTGAACAGGGCCTGCACAAGCACCACTGTATTTGGAACAATCGGGTAAGGCATTGCCTACATCGCTGGTCCTGAGTGCTCCATACCGAGACCCGGGGCTAGGTGAAAGAAATCTAGGCGCTTTGCAAGCTATTCGTTTGCCTATTAAAATATTGACTAGGCTAATTTTGTAACTGTTCAAAGAAGCAATCACGACTTTGATAAAATTTGATAACCGATAAATTTAAATAGTTTTTCAATACAAAACAGCGAATACATCCGAGTTATTCTATAGTAATTCGTCGAGTAATTTTAATTTAATCAGGAACATTAATTGCTGAGTAACGATGTGTTTTTGTTTGTTGGGGGGCTCCGTAAATTTGAGTCAACATCTTCACGGGCTCCATGACATCAAAAGTTTGATAACTCTTGGGCTACATTATTGATCAGCTCCTGGATTTAGGCTCGGTGGTGTGGCGCATCGTGCTAAGCGTTAGGAATACGCTTGCCACCGCATCTCTGATTACCTTTCGTGGGTTCGAAGGTTCGAATCCCATGCGGGGATGATTATGTGCGAGAGGATTGCTGGACTTCTCGCCGCCGTAGGTTGGTTCACGTAACCGCTGGTCGGTTACGACTTCCTCCACCATCAAGTCCATGCTTCTGAAACAAATAACTGGGTAACTAATCCCATACCCGACCTGGACTGGAAACCGGACAAGAGGCCGTGGTTCGCCATATGATTAAGCCGTCTTATCGGCTTTCCTCTTCGGGATAAATATGTAAATCCTATCCTATCCTAGCTTAAAATTTATCGTTATAACTTCACAGAACTCATTTGGATATCAATTTACAACTGCTGTTGTTCATAGAGTGTTCTTATGCGGAGTACATTAAACCAAGACCAAAATCGTCAACTTAAAGTATAGAAAGAGTACTATTTCATACGAAGATTATTTACGTTTTCCACACTAAGCAAAGCCTTTTACAATCGGGGTCGTAACCCGTTGAGGGTCGGACTCAGCCCAATCCGTTCTCCGGTCGGTAGCTCTGATAGCTGTTACGGTCAAACTCGACAATTAGAGATTTTCAGACTCGCTCCTTTTGAACATTTCTGGCTACACCTCTGGGCCAGAGTCAATCTGCCATTTAGAAGAACTCTACACTACACTGTGAAAAAAGCAGACCAACTTCGTGGCATAATGAACCAGGGCGACATACTTCACTCATTATAACATTTGAACACCGGTATTTTATAACGATGCTTTTGAAATTGAAATTTGAAAAATGCGTTTTTCTGATGGCGCTAGTCGTTACGATTCAACTTGCCAATTCAAACTACCAAATTACTTGGGGAAAAAAGGAAAAGGAACACAAACAAGAAATATTTTCTGACTTCAAACAGGACATGGTGTGAATAGTGTGAGGTGTTTTTTTTCACAACATTTGAGTGACATATTTCCCATTGTTCAGCACGAAATGCTATTTTGCGAAGTGCTTTTCATTTCTTCATTTAAACAAAAAAAAAAATTTGAGACATTCACCCCCCCCCCCCCCCCCCATCCCCCTCATTTGAAAATTCTTGGTTCCCCCACTTTATGCAAATACTCTCTGAAGATATCTAAGAAGCTCATATTACAGAATATTTACAATTGGCGCACTGTATAAACTATAAAGAATTTTTCTTGCGACATATATGGTCAGCAGTAGTATTTAAAATATGCCACTTGAAACAATCCTACACTATACTGTTATGGAAGCAAACACACTGAACCGAGGTGTCATAAAGCACTCATTATACGATTTGAATCTTGGTTATTTATTACAAAAAATTTTCTCATTTTCGATTCGTGACAATTTAAAAAATACATAATAGTTTAGCAAGTTCGAAATATAATTGATTGGCAGATTGTGATTGATTTTGATATTATTGAAAGGACATACATCATATTTAAATGTCATTTTTATATATTTCATTATGAAGCGGGAAATTTCGGATCTACGGGAATTCATTCGGAAGGCTGGGAACCATTGAACTAAATGACAGTAAGATCTAGCCCAAGGACTGACTCGCGTCTGAGGTTTAGCTACGTCTACCAAACACAGTAACTTGCTTAAACATTCATGGTAAGACGGCAACCCATACACGGAAAATTCATTGGAAAGATTTTCGATGATAAATCGTTTATATTTTCCATTAACCTGATTTCTTAAATTAAGTCTAATTACCTATCATTACCTATCACAGGTCGATAACGGGTCACATCATAATTATTCTTAATTTATATTTCATGAATGTTCTATGTATGTTGGTAGTGTGTGTACCAGGTTAGGGTCGTAATTTTATTCCGATTTTCATTATTTTAATTCTATTACGAGTTCGGAGACTGTCTGTGTTAGCCAAGTTAACATACCACCTGCCCATAGGTTTCATTCCCTTTACACAACTTGATGTAAAGTAGGCGAACAAAATTAGTCACCTTCATATTAGTACACACACTTCTGGAGCGCCGTTTATTATCAATAGTACGTACACACATTCCCTCCGCTTGCAGCCAGGAAAGATTAACAACTCACATGTAGTAGTCATTGGAACGATTCTCGATTATGAATCGTTTATATTTCCTATTACTCTGGTTTCTTCTATTCTGCCTAATTGCCTGTCACAGGTAGGCAACAGGTCACATTATAATTATTGGGCACTAAGTAGACCGCTTTGTGGATGGATCGCTTTGTTATTTTGTTGCTGTCGATCATCATGTTAGGGTTTCTTTTTCTTGTTATGAAGAAATTGCTTCACAACAACATGCCGTTTAGTATTCGAGCATATCCTTGGTCGCGAGATTTTACAAAACTTTTGAATCTGGGGTCGCTTGAAAGAAAGGTTGTGAAATACTGAACTAAACGACAGCAAGACTTAACTCAGTGATCGACTCGCATCTGGGGTTTAGCTACTTCTACCTAACCATGAAAACATGATTAAATATTCATGGGAATATGGCAACGCAGGCTTGTTAAATTCATTGGAACAATTCCTAATGATGAATGAATCGTTTGAATTTCTTATTAACAACTGACACGTACGAAACTAGCTTTTATGCAGAGAAAGCCAGAATAATTTAAAAATTCATTGGAAAGATTCTCAATGATAAATCGTTTGTATTTCTCGTTAATCTGATTTCTCCTATTCAGCTTAATTGCCTGTCACAGGTCGACAACAGGTCACATTATAATTATTTACAATTTATATTTCATGAATGTATATTAATACTTGTAATTGTAATTCTGGATTTTGTATATTCTGAATAGTAAATATTATGCGCATAACATGCACAACATGCATTAAAACAGTGGTTTCCAAAGTTGATTGACCTGGGGTGAGAAATAGAATCGGTTGTATATTCGCGGGGTGGGTGAGGGGTGCGCCCACAAGTGTGCTCAAGCGACCTGAGAAAATTATATAAAATAGGCTGCAAGATTGATTTTAGATGAACCAAGTATCGTAGTTCTGTATTGTCCCACACAAGCATCACAATGTATATATATTATATATATATAAATGAAATGCCAACGTAATAAACCGTAATAATGACATTTGGCAGTATAAAACACAAAGAAAAGGTAGAGATAAGTTCGGTGGGCCATATTAAATCGTTACGCGGGCGTAATTGGCCCGCGGGTTGCGATTTGGGAACCACTGCATTCAAACAAAAGAGCAATGCTCAAATATAAGGTCATAAAGTAGTACGGGTATGCAGAAGTCACAGTAGCCTACCGGTACCGCAGTGTTCCCGACTTCGTCGGAAGACAAGATCGCCAACGCGAAGATGGAACCGCCACAAGGACCGCAATTTTTATTTTTGATGACGTCATCGCACACGAAAAAAACGAATTCATTAGAGCCCATAGATATTTTTGAAAGAAATTAAAGTAATAGCCCTCTAACATGACAATTAGATCGGACCCCGAACTTTTTTTCGTTTGTCCCCTTAAAAAATTCTTGGCTACGCCCATGAGTCTAGCTTTTTTACCACTAATCATGCCCACATAAAACTTCACCTAACATATATATAAACCGATCAAAATATTGGTTTGCCAACAACAGAAGCGCCTCATATGGTAATAGCTACAACTTCGCACTAATCTCAAAACGTGCTTCAAAAAAACATCAAAATCCTGGTCAATTTACTGTATCTATTGAACAGTATTAATAAAGCTGGACACGTTCAAACAACTCCCATCTATTGTATAATCACGAATAGTAACTAATTACTGATAAATAAATAATGATTTTTGAATGGAACCGAAAATTATCATTCATTTTCTGTTCTCTATCGATATTTCTAGTTTCGTTTTTTTTTTCTGCATACATGGATTAACTATGTGTTGACCTAATGACACGTTTCCTCACCGGACGGAAATTTTTTGTTTTTGGGGAGAGATTTTGCTGTAGCATTAGTAATATTCCTATATTTCTTTATTATTACTGTAATTAGGCAAAGCAAAAAAAAACGGGACAGCGCAGATTGGACAAGCCAAGTTTAACATTTTTCAGATTACAGACATTAAAATTAGCTGTACATCCTGTAAAATATCCTCTATTGGTCTTTGCTTCAAATAATGGAAATTTGACTTAAAGACATTTACACATCGTTTTCGGCATTCTGATAATTCAACGATAATAAAGTTGGGTGTTAAATTAACTATGACATAACTATAACTATCTAAACTAGTGAAATGAGTTCCAAATCAGTGGTAAATCGGCTGCATTCGTTAAAAAAAATTGTATTTATATCAAATAAAAAAATATTTATGACTGTCCTCTGCATAACCAGTACATTTAAATATAATGACCGGGACCGCGGGACAACTTGCTTAAATCGGGACATATGGTTAGTATTATATGCCTAACTATAATACCATTGCACTCGATCGGAATCTAGCAGAAATCGATGGTTTAGGCATGCCAGATTTTTTCTATTTATATTTATATCATTTATCCGTTTTAGAAATATTATTATAGCGAGCTATATGTAGTCTTCGGATAATATTTTAAATTTAGTAAATAATACAAAGGTTGAAACGGGGGAAATGTTTATAGTCAATTTTGAGAAAGAAATGTTTATAGTCAGCTACGTCAGTGGCTAACTAGAATGTCAATGGCGATTTGTTGGTAATTCCACAAACTCATCTTTTTCCTATTTCATGATTCGGGTAGATGCGTGGACTTGATGTGATGACGTTTTCTCAAAAATGCGTTCTTTTTATTCTCCCCAGGATGAATATAAAAATTCTTATTCTAACTAAACTCAGCTGGATCATACGAAAAGGTAAAATGCAACGTGCCCTGTATCAAGACTTCGTATTTCACAGTTTTCAAAAGAACAGACACAGCTAAAAATATTTTGCAGACGTTTCACTATTAAAAAAAAGTTGTTCTAGCGGAGCAGCGCGTATTAAAAGTCGTTAACCTGGTGGACTGGACATTCGATGCAATTATATTAATGCGTATGCGCTCATTACGCACACATTGATAAACACACGCATAACATCAGATGTGAAACTGTATGTTTTAAATTAGTAAATGGTATAAAGGTTGAAACGGGTGAAATATTTATAGTTCATTTTGAGAAAGAATTGATGTTTATATTAGCCAATGCCGAAACTAGAATATCGTATTAAGGTTATCGATTTGGCTTCTACGAGACTAACTACTTATTCCCCCCAATTTTAAAATTACTGGCTACTCCCATGACAAGAAAGTATCGAAATTTCATCTGAACTTTGTGTGAAGGGGAATTCCAGGTCAAGCAACTTCAGATTTCTATACTTCAGATTTCCCCAATCAATACCGGTACGATATTCACCGAAGTATACGTCATAATTGACGTAATAAAATGTGTTGAGGGAGATTTCAAGTCTGAAAAACTGGGGTTGAAATAGGGATGTATACATGATCCTAATTTCCATTTGAATCGTCGCTTCCATTGAGAGTTTTGACCTGCCATTTGGATAGCGAGTTAGAAATAGAGATGGGTATAACCATTTCAATGGTCTCCTTCTCAAAAGAATGTTTGGCTGCTATATAACGAGCCTGGAATAAGGATGGATATATGGTTCCAAACGTCATTTGAACGGCTAGTCAAATTCCCCCTTATAATTAATAAGTACACGCTATTGTTAAGGTCACGTGATATAGCGTCATAATGCTATTATTTATTCAATGTCTCGAATTAGTTCACAGTGGGTTATGAATAAAGTGCAATATGACTATTTGAATGGTCTCCTCCACTAGGGTTGCCAACCGTCCTTTATTTCAAAGGACAATCCTTTATCTGATTTTTTTGTCCTTTTTAAGATGATAATTGTCCTTTATTTTTTCCAACGTCGTTTTGCCCGATAGTTATAGTACAGTGTTTGATATTGTTTCGTTCTTAAATCGCCTCCGTTTATGTATTTGCAAGCTTTTAATTATTCTTTTCAATTTCGCTTCGGCACGGCTCAAATAGCCAAAGAAATATCAATTTTATTAACAATATCAAATATTTTACATTAATTTTCCGAAGATGACAAGTGGCAACACTCCAAGATTTAAGTGAATTCTAGTTCAATAACTAGAATATAACTAGAATTTTAACTAGAATATAATTGGTCTCTAAGATTTTAGATTATTTCTCAACTCTGCGATAACGTATTCGGAAAAAGGATTTGACTTTGATGAAAATTCAACATTTGGAAAATAATCTCTTTTGGATAATCTTTCTCTAAAATATCAGACACTTGTAAAAATTGTAGAGCATTTGAAGCTAAAAGACAAACTTAATTTGAATATGTTCAACCTTCTTGATGAAATTGCACTCATTCAAAAAAAATTTGGCACGATTCAAAGCACTAAACTGTTCACAGAATGCAGCTTGATTTGGTCAATGTTAAATAAACATTAAATGAAAAACACATGAAGATTTTTTAATATATCTTTTTAGCTTGTATATAATTTGTAGTTCATTATTTTATATTGTTCTTTTCTGCAAGTTACAAAATAAATGATGACGGTAATCTATGTCCTTTATTGAGACTTTTCATAGTTGGCAACCCTATCCTCCACAAAGGACTGTCGGGTTTCTGCTATACAACGGGCTATGAATGAGGATGGATAAATAGTCCCAATCGCCATTTAAACGGCCTGTCAAACTCCCCTCATTAATTAGCACACACTATTCTTCAGGTCACGTGATATAGCGCCATAATGCCATTAACCATTAAATATTTAATATGCCTCGAATGAGTTCACTACTGCTACACAACGGGTTAGGAATAACTACGGGTACGATGACTTGAATGGCCTCCTCCACAAAGGGATTTTGGGTTGCTATAAAACGGGCCAGGATGAATAAGAATGGATATATGGTCCTACTCGCCAATTTAACAGCCTGTCAAATTCCCATATTAATTAGCAAACGTTAGTCTTTGGGTCATGTGGGTTAAGCGTCATAGTATTAAATCATGTATTATTGGATATACCACGCACGAGTTCGGAGCTACTATAAAGAGGGTTAGGGATAAAATAGGTATGGCCATTTAAATGGCCTCCTCCGCTATGGGCTGCTGCTAGAAATAAGGATGGATATATGGTCCTGATCGCCATTTAAACCTCCAATTAATTAGTACACGTTTTTCATCGGGTCCCGTGATAAACGTCATAATACTATTATTGAAGAAATATTTGACATGACATGAATGAGTTCAAACGCATCACGATGACAGCAACTCTTGAAATATAAACATTCTTGAAACCTATAAATAAACGTTCATATAAATAGTGGGTTCCGGCGCACAGGCCTTCTTGAAGTACTTAAACCTAAATTCGCACCAACTTACATCCACATTGTGAATATACATAATAAGAACATTTGTCAAGCAATAATCAATAATAAGCAATAATTTTCTTGAAAGTTGCGCAAGTTCAATCTGGTAAGATCAGGAAAACACTTATTTTCCAAAATCATGATTTGATTTACTAAATGTATTTCTAGTTTATTTAATGGAACGTGTAATATTGGTGTAGTTTCGTGATTTCCGGCGTTGAGGTAAACTTCACGTTACAAAAATAATATTTCCTGGTAAATTATAAATACTTGTTAAGTTATGTTAATAAGATCACGCACACGCTATTTTCAAAAGTGCAATATAGGTGTATTTTCGTGATTTCCGACGAATAATTAACTTCGCGTACCAAAATATTATTTCACGTTAAATCATAAATACGCGCGTACGGCCCAGAAATGACTCTTGTGCTGCCACATATAGACAGTGAGTTAGGGAGAGGGAAATATATATGGTCCCAAACCCTAATCAACATTTGAAACGCCCCCAAGATTCCCACAATCTGTGAGTATACTATACATGGGATTCACTCGGTCACATGATATAACTTCATAATTACTTATCGATATTTAGATCGGTAAGTATGATGATAGGTATTTGTCTGTCTGTTTGTTAGATGCACGCGATATCTCACGAAAGCGAGAATGTGCTCCAGATTTTGCATGTGCATTCATCATATGTCGGACCAGAAGCCTATTGATTTTGGATGATTTATGTCGTATAATTAGCGAGTTATTAATTAATTAGTAATGGGACACGCGGTGTCACTATGGAGTCATGAATTGAAACCGCAGTTTCGATCGATAAGTCTTCGGTCTCCGACCGATATTCTTGTTTTAAAGGTTACTGCAGGTCATATGTGACATGTTCTGAATGCATTGAAGTTCATCAGGTCCGTGGGGAGGAATAACGGTATCATGAACATACGATGTCAGAGTTCAACGAGTTAAGTCAATTTATCAGGAACAGGATATTTGCAAAACTCAACATCTATTTTCTAAATGTTTTTTAAGTGTATTTGTGATAAAGTCTATTTTCGTGGATTTTCGACGAATTATTAAACTTCGCATAATCAAGACAATATTTCGAGTTAAATTATAAATACGTGTATATAATTTCCACATATATAGTAGGTTAGGCACAAGGAAGGATATGTGGTCCAAGTCAAAATTTGAAAGGCCTCCAAGATTCCCTCAATCCTTTAGTCACGTTTAGTGTACACGGTATTCACCCTGTCACGTGATATAACGTCATAATTTTAAAAGTTAAAATAGGTCATATGTGACATGTTATGAATGCATTGAAGCTCACCGGGGGACAGCTCCCTTTCCCGCGCGGGGGGAGGGGGAAGGGATAACGTTATCGTATTTATGAACACACGATGTCAGAGTTCAACGAGATAACTCAGTATTATCTGGAACTGGCCTCTTTTCAAAAATCACCATCTCTTTTCCAAATGTTTTCTGAGTTTGTTTAGAATAAAGTGCAATATGTATTTTCGTGATTTCCGACACAGATATAAACTTCAAGTAATCTAAACAATGTATATTGTGCGCCAGAAAGTGCCGATTGACACGAAACCCAAAACAGCTAGGAAAACAGTTATTTTCAAAAGTCACGATCTAGTTTACTGAATTCCTCGCTAAAGTATCTGATATAAGTTTTCGTGATTTCCGGCGCAGAAATAAACTTCACAGTAAATGCCGATTCGCGCGATACTCAGGAGCACTTCAGGTTAGTAAGAACAAGAATTAGGTATTTTCGGAGTCCACGATCAAGCTTAATTTATTTATTTCTAGTTAAAATATCAGGGATAAGTTTACGTGATTTCCTGTATAGAAATAAACTTCACGTTACCAAAGCAATGTTTCTCATTAAAATACGCGTTTTCGCTAATTAAAATTTCCACGTAGAAAGTGTAAATAAAACTGCTAATAATTTTAACGATTGCGATTCAAACTGAAGCGATTGAATAGACTGGTCTTTTAAATAGTATTTAAGTAGCTCATTGTCACGAATTGTTTTAAATTTCAACTGCCATCTTCAATGCCAGTTGTTTCAACCTTGAGTCCAAAAAAACACACACGTTTAGATTTTAGTGTATATTGTGCAATTATACTGAGTTTTAAAAAAGTAAAGCCAAATTAACAGTTAAGTTAAGATGAAATGCTACTTAAAACAATCAACGACTGACACTTTTTAACAGTATTGAATTACGGCGAAATGCCATTTGAACATTCCACGACTGACGGTTTTTAAGAGTTACTTTTTTTACGTTGCCATGACAAAAAATTTAACCTTCATTTTGCGTAACTTTTTTAACACCCTGTATATATAAAGGAATAAACTTCAAGACAGACATGGTAATATACTAATTGGTAGGCTTAACAAAAATAGCAATACTGGAAACCTCGTTAATCAGTGACAGAAAAAAAACAAGATGACGGTGATTCGAAAGCCCCGTCTGATATGATTCGAATAAACTATTGCCCATTCATATAGTGAAAGGAGACCTTAAGAACAGTCTGTATAGCGGTCTGTATTTTCTAGAGTATATTTTGAACGATAGAAAAGAAAGTGCTCGATTTTCGGCAATAGAATTTTAAATTGAAAGAGCTCAAAAATTTAACACGTCGCTGCTCGATAACCAATTTTTTTTTCCCGCGGCTTTCCTTCTACAGTAAAAATGTGTGTTCCATTTTATTTTTCCGTATGTTATTTTTTACTGGACGAAAAAAATAAACTTAACTATGACGCCCGCGGAGAATGTCAACAGCTCACATGTTACTTATCGATTTTAATCGGTATGTATGTTGATAGGTATTTGTCCGTCTGTCTGTTAGATGCACGCGATATCTCACGAAAGCAAGATTGAATCTGCTGCAGATTTTGCATGTGCATTCATCATATGTCGGACCAGAAGCCTATTGATTTTAGATGAATTATGTCGTATAATTAGCGAGTTATTAATTGATTAGTGATGGGACACAATGTGTCACTATGGAGTAACAGCTTTGTTTTGGGGGCTTATTTTCGATCGATAAGTCTTCGGTCTCTGACAAATATTCTCGTTTTCACTTTGAGTCCAATAGAACACACAAGTGCAGATCTTTGCGTATATTGTGCAAATATATATAAATCAATGAACTTTTAAACGAAACATATTAAAATACTGGTTGGGTAGGCTCATTATGAATAAAAATACTTAACTTTATAAATCAGTAACAGAGCTATCAAACTAATCAAATCGAATATTCATTTTTGGGTAACCCCCGTAGTGTGTGCACCAGGTTGGGGTTAGGCCATACATTTCCGATTTTAGTTCTATAACGAGTTCGGGCGGGGACTGTCTGTGTTAGCCAAGCGAATTCACCCCCTGCCTATAGGTTTTAACACAACTTGATGTAAAGTAAGCGAACAAAATTAGTTGCTTCCATATTGGCACACACACACTTCTGGAGCGCAGTTTTTTGGATTCTATTCCATTGGAATCAAAATAGAATGATTATATTCGAGAATTATTCAGGCCAGCTAAAAACAATTCGTTGATACGCATATAGACGTTTTTAAATATTTAAATTGGCGGTATTTATAAAAATAAAGTACAATACAGCAAAAAGAAGTTTGGTGTAATGAGTGGGGTGAACAATATTTAAAATTAACCGAAGGTAGCTACTCGAATACGAGTGGATCGCCACGTTCGCAAATGAGATAAAAAATCAAAAACAATAAAAGAACCAATGATAAATGTGCAAAATCGGAACAAAATTGAAGTGAAAAGTGAAAAAATATTTTAATTTTTGGAACAATAATATTCAATAAATGTGCCCTCTGTGATTACACAAGGCACCATAGAATGAGTGTGCAATGGTTAGATATTAACAACAAAGATGGAAATTGTGTTTGACTGCTCTGTATGGGAAAGATTCTGAAATTCAAACATGACATTATAAAGACATTATAAAAATATGATCAAATATTAAACAAAACTATGATTGTGATAATAACAAAATAAAAAAAATTTGAAAACTAATAAATACTTGAATGAAGTGAATTCGCGAATTCGCCTTACGTAGGAACTTAGCACAATGCCTGGGTATAAAAGGAAAATTAATGTACAGCGCGACCCAAAAACAGAACACATGGATTTCTTACCGGTCGAAGATATCGGGTCACTAACCCTCGTGGACCCAGGATATAGTAAAGGAGGTAAAATTGAAGTGGTTAAAGCAGCGGTGTGCAACATGCGACCTGTGGGCCATAACCCGGCCCGCCAAGACATTTAGTGTGGCCCTTGTTAACACCAAGATTTTGCCCACTAAGCATAAAATCTTAATCTGACAGTTTATGTGAAAAAACAAGCTAACATGAGTAAAAAGACGTAAAGTTATTTTTTTCTCTTGTCGCTGGGTTTAATATTTCGCCGTTTTGCCCAGAGAAATTTTTAATTCGTTGCGTACATGGAAAAACTAAATTTTTTGTGTGGCCGAGCTTGATGTCTGAAGATGCTTACATGGCCTACTGACAAAAAATGTCGCACAGCCTGGGTTGAAGCGTTAGGTCTTACCATCTTTGCGCCGCAAGGTCGAGATATCGCATTATCAGGCCTAAAAACCCGCTCAGAGTTTATTCAAAGGAAGTAGAAATTAGGGAGATAGAAAAGTTTTTTTATCGACAATCTTGTTCTTAGAAGAGAAAGCGTTGAAAGCCTCATAAAAACATATGTATAATTCAGTAATAAGTCTTTCTTAAAAAAGCAATACTTGCTCCAATTTTGAAGCAAAATACAACATGATAGTTACATTTTGTCCTGTTTTAAACGTATACTCTGTAAGCTGAAATATATAAATTGCCGTGCTCATTCATCCACAATGGTTGCCGATGTCATAATGGTAGCATCTGCCGCAAGTGTTTCGTCATCATCAACTTTAAGACCGTTCAAATGGACCTGGAATTGAAATTTTAGAATTAATAATTCGGAGCACTAAGAATAAAGTTGCTACTTTTTGCCACTGGCATGCAAGAAATACTATTTCTTGGCGCGGCGGTGTGGCTCAACGGGCTAAGCGTTAGGAATACGCTCGCCACCGCACCTCTAATTACTCTGCGTGGGTTCGCAGGTTGGAATCCCATGCAGGGATGGTTATGTGCGAGAGGATTGCTGGACTCCTCGCCGTCGTTGGGTGGTTCACGTAACCGCTGGTCGGTTACGGCATCCTCCACCACCAAGTCCATGCTTCCGAAAACAAACAATATAACTAATCCCATACCCGACTTGGAATGGTAACCGGACGAGAGGCCGTGGTTCGCGATATGGATAAGCCGTCTTATCGTCTTATTTTCCTTTCCCCCGGGATAAATATGTAAAATCCTATCCTATCCTTGAGGTCCAGAACCTGATCTTTTGTACAAATCCCCCGCCATTAATGCAAAAAAAGTAAGATCTGAGAAAAACACCCCCGCCACGCTTTTACTTAAAAAATCAGTAATTATCCAGCTAGCGCAGTGGTTCCCAACCTGGTTGGAACATTTTTCTTATGGATACAGTTTGGATGGATTTGGGGTTAGGTTTCAGGTTTAAGTAGGCATAATTCCGCATGATGCACTAAAATCAGGTACACGACTTTGTGAATATACCGGTAAAAGCGCCATAACCACGGCAACAGCTGCCATCGGTACGTTCGTGGCAGCAGCTGTCATGAAGTGGTAAGAACCTCGCCTCCTCTTTGCCGCTTATTTTATTGTTAAATATAGAAAGTGAGGCAGGGGGTCGGGAGGTATTTGTAAACCACCAAAGGGGGTCGAGAGCCAAAAAAGGTTGGGAACCACTGAGTTAGTGTTAGTGTTAGGAATGATTTAAAAATTTGATTTTCAATAAAATCTGTATTCCTAACCCTACCTGGATAATTACTAATTTTACAGAAGATCCCTAGTATATTTCGAGTTCGGCATTTTCTACCCTAATTTAATGAACCCTAGAAGAGGTGGGTTGACATGTGTTCACACTCAGGTCGCATGCCTGAACCACACAACTCTTCTTAGAGGCGGAACGACGAGTTCCTTAGCGATCTATACTTTACATAAGTTTTCCGCTTTGAGCCTATACAGTGATACCTTGATAATCAAAAGACTAGATACTCTAACAGTTCGGTAGGCGACTAAAAAATTCCAGAGTTTTTCACTGTTTTTGCACGGTGTTTGGTAGTTTTTGACCGTTTTTGCTCTTTTTTTGCAAGGTTTTTGGTGATTTTTAATGTTTTTTCCTTGTTTTTGCTCGTTTTTGGAAGGTTTTTGATCGTTTTGACGGTTTTTGCACGTTTTTGTAAGGTTTTTCACAATTTATTTAATCTAACATTACGGGCGCTCCAAGAGTATGTGTACCAATATGGAGGTAACTAATTTTGTTCGCCTAATTTACATCAAGTTGTATAAAGAGACTGAAACTTATGGGCATGGGGTATATTCACTTGGCTAAAACAGACCGTCCCCGAACTCGTAATAGAACCAAAATAAGGAAAATCGAAATAAAATTATGGCATAACCTTAACCTGGCACACACCCTAGGGGAGTACCAATAAATCGAACACCAATCCGGAACTAATGGGATATCACTGTAATATATATCAAACTCACCGTGGCTTCGTCCCTGTTACTCCTGCCTCCCTTCTTTCTGCTCGTTAGATTCTTCAACTGACTTGACATCCATGTTGTAGACTGCTGAACTCTTTGCTGTGGGTATAAAAAGTAAAATTATGTATATAAATGTACCATATTTTACGAAGCATGAGGCGCACTTTGAATCCTTTTTTTCAAATCGATCGTGCGCGCCTTATATACCGGTGCGTATAATGTATGATGAGGTAGTGCTTTATGCTTTATTGCCTATACACTTGAAACCCTTACTGATATTCCTTTAAAAATCGTTTCGTCTCCAGTATGGTTGAACCTTCCACTCGTATTACAGCATGCGCTATGACCCCCAGCGTGACCCAAAAGCCCCCTTTTTGAGAAGTAAAAAAATCTGTATCAAACATCGCAATTTTCCGGGCGTTCCCGTAGTATGTGCACCAGGTTAGGGTTAGGCCATAATTTTATTCCAATTTTCTTTATTTTAGTTCTAATACGAGTTCGGGGTCTAGTCAAGTGACTCAAGTGTATTTATACCTGAAATTTTGGCCTAACCCTAACCTGGTACACATACTACGGGAGTACCATTTTTCGTGGTTTTAACCGCTTTAACATCCTCAAGATTCTTGAACGCCAACAATCTCGGAACACATAAAGACATTCTCATAGAATTCGGCTCCTTACTCGAACTAAAATTACTGAGATCAAACATCGAACTAGCACCGAATTGTATTATAAACGTGTCACTGGCTACAAGAGTCTATTATTATTATTATTATTATAAGTTATGGCGCTTTTAATTACCAGGATTATGTGCGCCAGACTGAAAGTAATTTTCTAGAAAAAACAGGTCGACATAAGTCGAACACAATACAAAAGTCTTATAACAGTGGTTCCCAACCTTATATTACAAGGTTATAAACGTTGTCGCGCTCGCATGCCTATGTCGCAAAAACTTTGGTTAAGTAAATTACGCCGTACTATTATTCTAAGATAAAACCCGTATTCTTAATAATTGACCGCGTGAAACATCATGCAATGATTACGCGTGAGAATTGTGATTACAATTTTAATATGTTATTAATGCTTCTACCTACAGTTATACGGGGGGGGGTCCTTGATTGCCGCTTTTTTTGGAGCGTGTCTTACTATGCAAATATAGTCATAAGTTGGTAAAATTGCTCCAGGTGAGGCTCGAACTCACAACCTCCGCATCACTCCGTAACTGTTATATAAGTACGGCGCTAACCGATTGCGCCACTGGAGCTGGCGAGCAAAAGTGTTTACAAATGATTTGCATATTGGTACAAAAACGATTCGGATCCACCGATATAGAAGTGGTTAACAATCTTACCTTAAAGTTATACAAGAAGAAGGAATTCAAAATCGGATTCAAGGCACTGTTGAAGAAGGCAAGGCAGAATGTCACGTCACGAGTTACATGACATGCCGCGTCACTTGACATATTGACGCCATTGATTTGAAGCAAATGAAATAAATGGTATGGCATCCAACAGATGGCGAAGGCGGCAATCAGGCATGGGACCTGTAAATGAAATGGAAATAGTATTAAACCAAATTACTCAACGAAGATATAACTACAAAACAAAATCTGTTTGTTGTTATGTGCGGTGTATGCATGTATGTGGAATAGGTGTGTGTATTTGTATTATGTGTGTATGTGTGTGCGGGGGTTGTATATGCGTGTGTGTGTGTGTGTGTGTCTGCGTGTGCAACATGTGTATGTATGTGTGTGTGTGTGTGTGGCAGTTGTGTATAAGTTTAAAAGTGTGATTTTTTTTTGTGCGAGCGGGCGTGTGTGTGTGTGCGAGAGTTGTATATGTGTCTGAGTGTGAGTGAGTGGGGGCTCGCGTATGTATGTTTGTGTGTGTGTAAGTGAAACGTACATTATAAAGGTAAACATTATTCTCACCAAAACGTTCATCAATATCTTTGCTTTCTGATTGGTCACTTTCGTTATATTTGTTGGTTCCGTTTGATTGATCAGCTAAAATACAGGACATAAAAACTTCATGGTTCCAAGTTTTACAGAAGAACAGAATAATTGAAAAATCAAACAATCGAAGAGATCGGGGTTTCCCAATAGATAAATCAAAAACTCAACAGTTAATTTGTATAATTAGCGGAAAAGGAGAAATTGGAAATAAGTAACTCGCATCAAAAAAGTAATATTTATCGAGTAAATCCATATGATTGTCGGCTCCAGTGGCGCAATCGGTTAGCGCGCCGTACTTATATGACAGCTACGGAGCAATGCGGAGGTTGTGAGTTCGAGCCTCACCTGGAGCATTTATATTTTCACACTTGCAACTGGAATTGTAAAAAGTTCTTTTCAATTCACGTTATGAACATATGAAGATAAAACTACTGACACTTTCAAATATTTTTTTGAATCCTGTTTCCGGAAAGCGGATTAAAGGCAACTGAACATTTCAACTGCGGAAATAAGGATAGGATAGGATTTACATATTTATCCCGGGGGAGAGGAAAGCCGATAAGACGGCTTATCCATATGGCGAACCACGGCCTCTCGTCCGGTTACCATTCCAAGTCGGGTATGGGATTAGTTATATTGTTTGTTTTCAGAAGCATGGACTTGGTGGTGGAGGAAGCCGTAACCGACCAGCGGTTACGTGAACCACCCAACGACGGCGAGGAGTCCAGCAATCCTCTCGCACATAACTAACCCTGCATGGGATTCGAACCTGCGAACCCACGCAGAGTAATTAGAGGTGCGGTGGCGAGCGTATTCCAAACGCTTAGCCCGTTGAGCCACACCGCCGCGCCTAAGAGGGAGAAATGAACGAGAGAAATAAGAGGGAGAAATGAACGAGAAAGCAGAATCTGATTCCAACATATTATAAGTCTCGTCAGTGAAATGCAATTTTTATCTTTTGTTGTCATTATAAACTAGTATGAAAACCGAACCTTATTAGCGTCATCTCTCAGATTCCTTGGATGTCCATTGCTTGATCTTGCTACGTTATTGTTACATGATTCTTCATTCGCGAGATGGCGCTCACGTCTCAAGTTTAGCATGGGTAATCGAGCTGTCATGAGACGAACGTATGACCAAGATATTATGAAGAATGGGACGATGAATCTGTGAAGTATAAGTAGGGTTACCATATTTTTGTGACTTCAAATCGGGACGCCTCGAAAGACAACGACCCCTTAGCTGTAATTTTGTATCTTCACATTTTCCGATTTTACAACATAGGCCTACATTCCTACATTTAAAGCTGTCTCGGCTGTCTTTATTGACTATATTGTTGTCGAAATTTCATGCGCATATTCTCTGTCCAAATATCGGGTTCAGTTCGAAAAATAGGAAGGAATTGACGTTAACGATGCCGGTACGAATAATTCGAATTTAGACTAATTAGTATTGGTTTTACATGCGATACGTCTGCCATCAGTGGGAAACGAACGCATTCACCCTCAGTAAGTAGGCTAGCGCTGCGCTACACATAAACAACAGCAACGAGAACACGTTTGTGTATTTTGCTGGAAAAGCGGGACTTTTGGCTGACTTATCGGGACGGCGGGACAAAATGCTGAAAGGCGGGACTGTCCCGCCTAAAACGGGACGTATGGTAAGCCTAAGTATAAAGTACATTGTGAATATAAATAACATAGGCGTAGACAAGAATTTTCAAAATGGGGAAAGGTCTGAAATTCCTAAGTGTCAAGTTAGACCCTATCAGCTAGCGGGACCCGAACGGAAATGTTATCAAGAGTCTTAAGACCCTTAAAAAGCGTTACGAAAAATTCCTATGCTTTTTTTTACATCCCATAAGGATAGGATAGGATTTACATATTTATCCCGGAGGAGAGGAAAGCCGATAAAACGGCTTAATCATAAGGCGAACCACAGCTTCTCGTCCGGTTACCAGTCCAGGTCGGGTATGGGATTAGTTAGCCATTTATTTGTTTTCGGAAGCATGGACTTGATGGCGGACGAATCTGTAAATGAATAGGATAGGATTTACATATTTATCCCGGAAGAGAGGAAAGCCGATAAAACGGCTTAATCATATGGCGAACCACGGCCTCTCGTCCGGTTATCATTCCAAGTCGGGTATGAGATTAGTTAGCCAATTATTTGTTTTCGGAAGCATGGACTTGATGGTGGAGGAATCCGTAACTAACCAGCGGTTACGTGAACCGCCCTACGGCAGCAAGGAGTCTAGCAATCCTCTCGCACATGATCATCCCCGCATGGGATTCGAACCTGCGATCCCACGAAGGGTAATCAGAGATGCGATGGCGAGCGTATTCCTAACGCTTAGCACGATGCGCCACACCGCCGAGCCAAAAGGAGTGTTCCTAACTTACCCCTTGACTACGCCCCTGATAAATAAGGCATCATCTTGCATTAAAAGTCGGATTTTTGATCTTCCCCTCTTCGGGAGCCATAAATGTTCACCAGTCCATATCGGGTACGGGATTAGTTGCCAGTTATTTGTTTTAACATGAATGGACTTGATGGTGGAGAAAGCCGTAACCGACCAGCGATTACGTGAACAATCCTATGGTGGCGAGGAGTACAGAAATCCTCTCGCACATAATTAACGCCGCGTGGGCGAGATTTTGTTTTGACATATAGACTAGTTTACCGATTTTATTACGTGAGGGTCAAATTAGTTGACTAGGTTATTGACAACCCGGAGTCATGATTACTTTGTTTGTGCTCGCTTTATCTCTGCTAATTAACCTGCATAAAATCCATCCTGATGATGAGACGAAAATACTTGCTCCAGGTGAGGGTCGAACTCACAACCTCCGCATCACTCCGTATCTGTCTTATAAGTACGGCGCGCTAACCGATTGCGCCACTGGAGCCGCCGGAGCACACAAGCGCGCTGATTATCCTCAACACCAAAAAATGTTCTTAAAACGAAGAGTTCCAAATGACATCAGAAAATAACTTGAGGAAACGAAAAATTTCGCCACTGAAGCCGTACTAACCACGCAACTATCCGGTTTACAAAGTAAAGCGTTCGCCTTCAAATTTCCAGTACTTAGAGATGAAAGTGTTTTCGAGAAGGCGATGCCTTTCAATTTTCCATTTAATATTTTCTCTTCAGGTCTCGCAAAGTCTGATATGATGGGTTTTATAATTTGACTTTCGCGTATATTAGAACATTGCTCTCTTGCGTTAAAGTTAACGGCAGAGCAGAATTACAAATTCGTTTGAGTCGGAAGTGGATTAGACTTGAACTTTCGATCCTCCCCGATGAACGTTTACATTCAATAACGGGAAATGAGAGTTCATTAAACTTTAACATAGACGACAAAAAAAAAATTTGAGGTTTGAAAATTGGGTACTCCCGTAGTATTTGAACCAAGATGGCGGACACCGGATCATAGCATCTGTACCAGGTTAGGGTTAGGCCATAATTTTATTCCAATTTTCCTTATTGTAGTTCTCTTGCGAATTCGGGGACTAGGCAAGGCTTTACCTGAAATTATGGCCTAACCCTAACCTGGTACACATGCTACGTTCCGTACCGAAAATTGTTCATTCCGAAAATTGGTAGTCCACTGTAATTTTCATATGATAAGCTAGGTTAGGTCTACATTGTTGATAACTCGGAGTGATAATTACAATGCTTGTGCTCGTTTTACCTCTGCTAATTAATCAGTATTAAATTATTATTGTGATGAGACGTAAAACTTCCTCCAGGTGAGGCTCGAACGAACAACCTCCGCATCACTCCGTACCTGCCGTATAAGTACGGCACGCTGACCGATTGCGCCACTGGAGCGGGCGCTAACACATCCTGCGTGATTATCATGAGCATGCAAGGCCAGCTGAGTTACTTTAATTGTGAATAAGAAAAATAAAATGTGGAATCGTATTCATTTTCATTTATTAAGCGTATCTTTACCCAGACTGGGGGCAGCACAATTCGTTTCGCATCGGGACAAGCTTTTGTAAGGCCGACCCTGGTCGTTTGATTAGTGCGAATCTTCTAAACACCATAGTACTTTCTATTACGTATAGTGTCCACCTCTATTGTTACTGCAATTTTGCGAGCTGCAGTTTATTTATCTGCTGAACCGAGTTTAACGAACATAAGGGATTTTTTTTAGTATTTTAAAAGAAAATCAGGCAGAGATGGAGGAAGAAGAGTTGGCCTTTAGCCTTTATTCTTTAGGCCTACATGTTTAAGAACTTCAGAAGACATAAAGTACACATTAGCAATCAAAAAGTTTTTTTTGCGTTGGTGCGACGTGAGTTTTTTTCCCTGATAATTTGGCGCCACACGAACAAATAATTTGGGAACCGCTGCCATTATTGGTTTTCATGGGTTTTACTTTAGCAAGCAATTATAGAAAAAAGTCAGGGCTCAGATATTTTATCAATCCTTGAATGAACATTTTATGGGCACTAAATTGTAGATAGTCGATGCTGATTTTCTATGAAAATCTTGCCATCGTGGTGGTAAAACAAAAAATTGCTCCAGGTGAGGCTCGAACTCACAACCTCCGCATCACTCCGTATCTGTCGTATAAGTACGGCGCGCTAACCGATTGCGCCACTGGAGCAGGTGTTCTCGCGAAGAGAACGTCGGTTTTATTAATCAACGGAACAAGCATTTTCCGACAATATTCGAATCAAGTGTCTCAGCGTGAAAGTAAGGCGCGCTAACCGATTTCGCCATTAGAGCACGTCCAGTGTCATCGACATGGAGGAAGTCAACGAAAAAATAGTTTTACTTGGTTGACCAAGGACACGGATCACACACTACCAGTTTTATTACCATTAGCCTTATCTTGATGGCACGGAAATAATAAATTTTGGAATTTTAAGCAGACGTCTGTGATGTCTTTTGTGATTGGCGATTGGAGAATAATAAAACTGCTCCAGGTGAGGCTCGAACTCACAACCTCCGCACTGCTCCGCATCTGTCATATAAGTACGGCGCGCTAACCGATTGCGCCACTGGAGCCGCTCTCTCCAAACAGCGTTGTGAACAATCTGCCACTGATGTTGAGGTTACAAACAGTAATGAACAAATAAGTTGCTCCAGGTGAGGCTCGAACTCACAACCTCCGCATTGCTCCGCATCTGTCATATAAGTACGGCGCGCTAACCGATTGCGCCACTGGAGCCGTGGCGACGGACGGATATTATTTATTCATAGTCGTAGGAGAAATGGGGGAAATCTTCCCAAGTGAGACTCAAAACCAGAACCTCTGGAATGCCCCGAAAATACGGCTGGCTACCCCCTTGCGCCAATATAACTTGACCTTTCTCTATTTCTTGTAGATTGATTTATATTAAATATATATAATATATATATATATGCCCAATCCAAAAGATTTCGGATGAACCGCAACCTTGTTTTGAGCAAACCTGTAACTCAATAAAAATCACATACCCAATTATGAAGTTCCATATGAGCCAGGCGTGCATGCTAGGAACGTGTGGGTGTTTGCAAGTTACTGATCCTTCCAAGTCAATAGGGATTCCGAGTTCTTCATCAATGAAGTCGATATAATCGTCCACAGAGCTTGACCCTTCACCCTGTATTAAGGAAGCAGGAAATGACTGTGTGATTTTTACAGCTGGAATTGTTAATTCAGTTGATGATTTTTAAGTATTTAACCCAGTAGAAAGAAAATTAACGAGACGGTTTAAAATAAATAACTAGTAATTTAATTCTAACATATCAAAAGATTTTAGAAGATTTAGCCTCAATATGGCGGTTACAGGAATTTAAGCCATAAAATCTCACAATATGCCTAGCCCTGATATAAAAACGAAAAGAAAACAGAAAGACCACGGGAAAGATATCTTGTAACAAGTAAACTAGAATTCGGTTGGAAACCGAAGATTTATCGACCGAAGGTTAGGGGATTCCGTGTGTCCCATCACTAATTAATTAATATCTCGCTAATTATAAAATTTGGAGCAGATTGAACCTCGCTTTCGTGAGATATCGCGTACATCTAACAGACAACAAACAAACAAATACCTATCAACATACTTACCGAACTTCAGATCGATAAGTAAATACCAACTAAATACCGTGTTTCGTCGAAAATATGACGCAACGTGATTTTTTAAAATTATTTTAAAATATGCCCGTCCCTTAAAATAAGACCGATTATTTATAAGTGAATGGATATCGGTTTTCATATTTTGTATATTTGAAAATATCGTAATTCTCTACTTTGTAATTTGGTTTTTGATAAATAAAAATAAAAGACATCCCCCAAAAATGAACCCTGATGTTATTGTTTGAAGGAAAATTAAAATTAGACCTTGTTGTATTTTTGGATGAACACGGTATAGAAGCGTTGGTGTTAAAATTTGAAACGAACTCCCAAATAGAAATTGTAGGAAGATTGAAAATGTTGCTAATAACTAAGGCTGGACATTTCGAATCGAATATTCGAATCGAATCGAATAGTAAATTATTCGAATCGGTTCAGAGCAATATTTCGAATCGCCGCCATCTTGTTTTTTTCCTTACCGCCAATGGTCGACGTGAATTCCTTAATTTTTTTTTTCATATCGGAGCCATATTTTTTTCTGTAGTGAGTTATTGATAAAACGTGTTTCTTATTGTGTGTGAACACTCAGCAATCTGTCTGAGTGATGTATTTTACGTTTTCAGTAATTCATATGTTTAAAGGACCAATTACAATAAAAAAATTGTATACAATTATATATCTTCCAAGTATTCGAGATTCGATTCGAAAAAAATATTCGATTCGATTCTACAATCATCAGGTATTCGGAAATGCCCAGCCCTATTAATATAGCATGTGATTTTTACAGGGTTATTTTGATACATTCGTTGATTGTTTTTGTCAGATTGTCATAAATACAGGGTGGTCACCAGTAAAGCAGAAAATTTGATGGTCAAATGAGATCTCGAATAAATTTCGTGCTTACCTATTTATTTTTCGATATGTTTTTATTTGTTTTAGGTTCTAGGTTGCTTTAGGTCGATACCTTAGGTTTCATTTGATTTCTATTTTGAAACCCACATCATGTAAGAAGGCACGAAACAGCTTTAAATTATGCCTTGTAAAAGTTATTCTTTGTAAAAATATATAACTCTTTGGCAGATTTTCGGTTTTTCTAGCGACCATCCTGTACCACTATATCAAATGTATAATTTTTCCCTACCCTTCGACTTATGCTAACAATATTTACCTCAAAAGATTCAACACTTTTACTCTCTATCAAATCCGAGTCAGCACCTTCGTAATCATCCCCGGTAAATATGTAATGCTCAACACATTCAACTTCTTCTAAGGCTTCCAAGAAAGAAGAAGAATTGTGAACGAATGTCTGAAATAGAATCAGTGTTTCAGAAATTGTTGCAAATTTATTTGAATGTTATCCAAAGCAGGGCTTTCCAAAGTGGGGGTTGACAGCCCGCAGCGGGGGGTCGCCAAGCTTACACCAATTTCACACAAAGTACTATATTATATTTAATAAAATAAATTGGACTTTTGAATCGAAACACATTTATTAAAACCAGTGCGGAACCTACATCTCCAATTTTCGAGACAATGAATAGAATCAGATAAGCGGCACACTTGCATAATATTGCTGACTTTGATCGTAAGACCCGATAAGCTGCTCGCAACAGGGGAAAATTTCAATATATTGGGATGGGGCTGTGAGCATAAAAGTCTGGGAAGCCTTGATCTACAGCACGGTTTCTCAACCAATATTAAAATGTAACCATTGGGAGTAAATTTACTAATTTCGGAGGTTTTGCAAGCACTTGTGTAAAATCTTTCAGTCACTCTGGGTGAGGCGTATTTCCCTTTACAGAATATTCCTAGTAGGACTTGTCAATAGCAGCGAGACCTACATTTGCATATAAGTTGGCGTTTAATGATGCGCGCCAAATATAATATTTATAGCCGATTGATCGGAGGTTGGAAGTTTATGTATTGCATGCTATTCACTTTAAAAATTATCTTTTATTCATTAAAAAAACGCACCAGTATGTACTCTGATACCCTATGGTCAATATACCAGCGCAAGCTCCAGTGGCGCAGTCGGTTAGCGCGCCGTACTTATATGACAGCTACGGAGTGATGCGGAGGTTGTGAGTTCGAGCCTCACCTGGAGCAATTTTTTCAATGCCACCATACTTTTGCATATGATTATTATTACGCAAGGTAATTACAGCAAGCGCAATGGCAAGAGTGTTTGTAACGTTCAACACGACGCGCCAACAATGAGACAAGCAGTCAGACAGACCGACAAATATATTTAGAGCTAAATGGTTCTCTCGGGAACATAACACTGCAAAATTATCGTTGCTGTATTTTTAGATAGTCAGGTAGACAGACAGACGGACATTCAGACAGACACACAAATAAAACTATGTCTTACCGGTCCTCTCAGGAACATGATGCAAAATTACTTTCGCTGTATTTTTAGATAGTTAGGTAGACAGACAGACAAACGGACATCCAGACAGACAAACAAATAGAACAATGGCTTACCGGTCCTCTCGGAAACATGATGCTACAGAAGCCATGGTCATCAACGCCGGCAAAAACAAGAAGAGGGACGACCGCACCGATTGCTAAGCACCATAGAACTACAGAGAGAATGCACATGTACTTTCGAGCCTTCGAACGGTTGAGAAAACTGGGGTGGGAGACCACGATATACCTGAAATATAACCAAATACAAACGTTAAACATGATATATATCTCAGACTTAGACCCTCCAATTGTCCACGTAGCAACAAAAAGTGCGGACAGAACAGATTTATCCAAAAAATTGTGATATTTACGCATAAGCCGGGAATTTTTATAGTTATGAAACCATTTAAGGGCAAGCATTTGAGATATCGGCTCGGGACAAAATGGTCAAGTAACTGGAATTCTATAAATCGGCGTATCCCGGAAAACTATAAACATCAAATTTCCGACTCTATGCAACGTAGAAGATTTAATACTGTGATTCAATACAAAACTCCTGCTGTCATAGATAGAGGGAGCACAAATAACTTGGCTAGTGTAATTTGACTCTCGACGTTTGACTCATCGTTCTGAGCGCTTGTCACTGATTACATTGCAAGAGTTCGCAGGTTTCGAATCCCGTGCGGAATAATTATGTGAGAACCAATTGCTGACTCTCGTGGACGTGGGGTGATCTATGTGAACGATGGTCAACTACTGGATTCTTTACCATCATGTCCATGCATCTGAAGTAAATAGCTGGATAACTAATGCCATACCCGACATGGGCTGGCAACCGGACGAGAAGCCGTGGCTCGCCATATGATTATCATCACAATGAATAAAATTTACAAAATTATTCCGTTTTATTACTATTCTCTTCCTCGGGATAAATATGTAAATCATATCCTATCCTGAATAACTGGCCATCTGATCTCATACGCGACATGGGCTGGTAGCAAGACCAGAAACCATGGTTCGTCATCTGATTAATTCTTCTAACCGACTTGTAGGGACAATAATATCAAGTTGATTGAGTTTCGGTTATTCGGGCAAAGCTAGTATTATTAGCTGTAAATCGGGTTTACCTCAGATTCGTTTAATTAATTAGGACTAAACCAGTTGGTCATAACAGTTCTTAGTTGTTGCGCGTCATTCGCGTCGCAGACCATAGCCCGAGGACAAAACATATTGTTTTGATCGGACAATATAGATTAAAGCTCATGCCGTCCTTGATAGTACATTAAATTAGGGACTCAAATTAATTTATATAAGCACGTCATGGTTTGTATTAAAAAACAAAAGACGGGAGTGTCAAGTCAGAAAGTAATAGTATTTATCCGTAAGATACTGGAGAATTGTAACGATCAAGTTGGCAATAAAATATCAATTGTGTGCTGGTGAATTCTGATATCTTTGCATTCGTTGTTGGGAGATCAGGCAAAATCGGAAAGAGGGTGCAATAGACATCGAGCTAAGGATTGGACCGCTTCCATCAGCCTTCCCTACACAACGCCAAATATTAAAATAAAGGTTACAGACTCTTTTCAACCTGGGATAAATACAAAAATCCCATCCTACCTGTCTACTGCCATAGCGGTTATGAAGAACACTGATCCATAATAATTAATAAACTTGATTCCTTCGACAAACTTGCACATTCCACTCCCGAAGACCCAGCCTTTGTGCATTCGATGTGAAATTGAAAACGGTAGAGTTAGCAGAAACAGGGTGTCGGCAATTGCTGTAAGACAAAGAAAATTTAGCATCAATTTGACACCGGGATTACGGGAATACTTATTTTTCGGTCGCCCCAGTGGCGTGCTAAGCTGGCGCATCGTTCCAGGTTCGAGAGAATGGGGACGTTTTAAATTTGAGTCATACAAGCAGGGGTGTAGCCAGTAATTTTCAAATGAGGGGGGGGGGGGTTAGGGGGGTTCTGAAATTTTCAATTGCCAAGTTAGGACGTATCAGCTTGCGGGTTTCAGTCGGCGCCCGGAAAACGTAGGTTTTCAAGGCTCTTGAGCAGGGGTTCCCAAACCGCGGCCCGCGGGCCAAATACGGCCCGCGTAACGATTTAAATGGCCCGCCGAGCTTACGTGAAATAGTGTTCAACAAATTTTATTTCTACCTTTTTGTGATCTAGATAGCGCTAATTTATGTCATTATCAGAGTTCAAGCACGTGTTCATCGTAACAATTCAATTATACCAGTATATCAATTATGGGTCCCGGTGTTAGGATTACATAGGGCAGTAATTTAGGTATCAGCCATATAGGAAAAGATGTCATAAATCTAACGAAAACTAGATTCAGAAAACTAACGTTTCGTGGATAAATGGCAGTGTTCGTATTTCTTCATTGAAAAGTATCAAACTTTAGAGATATTAGTCAAACAAACATGTTTGTGAATCCACTTTTGGGCGCTACATTCTTCCGGCCCGCGAACATCTTTCCGATTCTAATTTTGGTCAATAAAGTTTGGGAACCCCTGCTCTTGAAAGTCTAAAAAGGGTACTCCCGTAGTACTCCCCGCGAACAAAGTTAGTTACCTCCATTTTGGTACGCACACTTCTGGAGCGCCCTAAAAGCGTTTCGAGTTACGAAAAATTGCTAGATAGGATATAGAAAAATCGGTACTCCTGAAGTATGCGCACCAAGATGTCACATAACAACTGAGTTCAGGTTGTGCGCCATCTGGGTGCGCATACTTCAGGAGGTTCGAAAAATCAATCTGTTGTTTTGTCACGTCCATTGGCGCATACAAGATTACAATCACCCGCTTGTCGCCGCTCCAGTGGCGCAATCGGTTAGCGCGCCGTACTTATAAGACAGATACGGAGTGATGCGGAGGTTGTGAGTTCGAGCCTCACCTGGAGCAATTTTCGTTTGATTTTATTCTCTAATTATTTTACCTCTATTTTTATCAGTTATTTGTTTATATCTATTTGTAACCCAGACATCAGAAACAAGGGCTCTAGAAGTGTTTTTTTTTGTACTAATGTACAACGCCGACATACAAAAATATATCTTATAGAATTGAAGCATTTGATCACTTTAAATGTCCACAACGGAATTTGACGTTTTTGTTTCTAGGATTTGTTCATTGATCTTGCACGCTAGCAACACGTCAATGGAAAAGTCAAAGACGTAAAGCACTCGACAATATTGCCAATTGCTGTTTGTTGATGTCGCAATATCTGAGATATAAATCAATGCATTGCAATAACAATCGAAGGCCGAATTGAGCATGCAGTGTTATTCTGTAATCACTAAATTCTTGATCTATTTCCTTTAAAACCTTTTATCTACTTTAAAAAGATTTTTTAATTGCATACGTTCAATATGCTAGACATCCCCATGCCATGTGTAATAAAATGAACAGTTGCTTCGGAAAGATGTCACCTTTCAAAAAAAACAAACGGTAGCTGATTTTTCAAAGCGCTGTTTGCGCAAGGCGGTTCCAGTGGCGCAATCGGTTAGCGCGCCGTACTTATGTGACAGATACGGAGTGATGCGGAGGTTGTGAGTTCGAGCCTCATCTGGAGCAAATCTGTTTGTTTTAACCGTCATTAAAATGTCTTCAGCACGATTTGATCTATTTTTTCCCAGGATTTGTTTATAGATCTTGCACGCTAGCAACACATCAACGGAAAAGTCAAAAACGCAAAGCACGCGACAATATTGCCAATTGCTCTTTATTTATGTCATAATCTTTAAGATACGATTCAATACATTGAAATTGTGCGGATGCTGATTCACATACCGGTAGCTGATTGTTCACAGCATCGGGTTAAAGCTGAGGCCCCAGTGGCGCCGTACTTATATGACAGATACGGAGTGATACGGAGGTTGTGAGTTCGAGCCTCACCTGGAGCAATTCTCTTTGTTTATAACCATATTTATTACCGTCTTCAAAATGTCTTAAACACGATTCGCTACTTTTGTTTCCAAGATTTTGTTTTCAAATCTTGCACGCTAACATAACGTCAACGAAAAAGTCAAAGACGCAAAGCGCGCAACGATAATGTCAATTGCTCTTTTATTATGTACTTATCACCAAGATATGAATCAATACATCACAATATCATTCAAGGTAAAGCAGAGTATACGCGTCATAATCTATCCTGTTATTGCTCAAATGATCTGTTATGTATGTTTTATTTGGCCTGTTTCATTTATCTCAAGTGGGGATAGGATATATTAGCAAGTGGGACAATCATCTTACTTCTTCTAATCTAACAAAATGAAAGAAAATTTTGTTGGTATATATTTTACGATAACTTTGTTAAAATAAAATGCGCATATTAAGATATCGCAACAAAATAAAAACAATGGTTCTTTAACGACCTTTTAAAGCATTGAACACTTGAAATTGTTTGGTCGCGGACGAAAACAATTTTCCCGACACGAACGATATTGAAAATTTGAATAATTATGCCTACAAGTGTACAATAATCACTCTTTTAGTTTCTGTGTCATCCATATTATAATTAATAAAACTGCATCTGCAACAAATGTAACGAATGGGTTTTTATTGCCTTACACGATATGTCAATTTAATGTATTATGATATTCTACTGTAATACATTTAAATAATGGCTTAAATACAGAAAATAACTTTTTAACGAGAAAATCACGCGAGCTTTTATGACATAATTTGTGCCATTCATTTTATAATTTATGAAAATGCGTAGTGATGTGATGGTTTTTATTGTCTCACATTACACGTCAAATTAATGTATTATGACATTCTACTGTAATACAACAAATAATGATATAAACACAGGAAATTGTGCGATTTCAAATTTACAGTTTCTATGATATTTTGATTAATGTCATGATTAATCAAAACTTCATTAATTTCAAATAGTTTAACAAGCTTCGTTTAGACATTTTCGTGCGCTTATACGGCAAATACAGAGTGTTATGGAATTTGTAGAAGATGTGAGTTCGAATCTCAACTGGAGTATATCTCGCAATAATTTGAAAAAAAAACGAGAATAATTTCACTTCGTATGCACTAATCACTAATTTTATGTCGCTTGTTTTATAATTTAGAAAACTGCCCAGAGTAATGTATTCACAGCAAGTTTAACGAAAAGTGCTGAAAAAGTTTTGATCGTCTTTCACGATATGTCAATTTCTTTTGTAATGACATTTTACTATAATACATTAAATAATGACTTAAAACAGAAAACAAATAATTCAAAAGAAAATCACGCGATTTTTCAATGGTTATTGTGACATTTTGATAAATTGCTGATTGAAAATGATTAGTTAAAACATCTTTAATTTCGAGAAATAATTCATAAAGATTCGTTCAACCATTTTCGTATAAATTACGTCACTGATGAGGCTAATAGCGTGATGTATTACGTCACTAATGATGCTATTTGCGTGATATTACGTCACCGATGTTATTATTTGCGTGACCGATGTTATTATTAAATGATAAATTTCTCGCTAGTGACAATAATATAGTACATTTAAAGGTGCTCCCGAAGTATGCGAACCAAGATGGAGGACATCGAACGTAACATGGGTAACAGGTTAGGGTTAGGCGATAATTTTTTTCCAATTTTCCTTATTTTAGTCCTATTATCAGTTCGAAGACTAGCCAAGAGCCTCCCGTAGTATTTATACCTAAAATTATGGTCTAACCCTAACCTAGTACACATATTACATTCCGATGTCCGTCATCTTGGTTCGCATACTTCGGGAGCCCCCATTTAAACTTGATTGTCAGTACACATCATGTATATGATTCCTAAAAGTAGAAGTATAAGATCTTTTTCACAGAACTCCCGCCGAAAAAACCCTCCGTCAACGCTAAAAATAAGGAAATAGTAATTAGCCAGATGGGTTTAGCTTATAGCAACGTAGATTACGCTGGAAATTTAAATTCTAAATCATTTTTAAAATTTAACCTTAACCGCAACTGGATAATTACTTGTTTGGTATTTTAAAACGTGGCGGATTTCCTTTGCTCAAATCTCACAGTGTTTGCAATAATAGCGAGGGCTTTGTACAAGACCGCACGCTACTAAAATTATTTGAAATTTATTTTTACTTATTATTCTACTCACTATTAATTCTTGCGACTGCATCCTTGTAGTCAGCGCACTCGAATCCACTAACACAGCGGTAAGGAGAAAAGAACACGCTCTTACAATTATTCATTACTTTTATAGTTTTACTTCAGAAATCGAAAATCGCGAAAGTAATCAAAGTAACTAGCAATCAATGTCTGATATATTACCGTAATTGATTACCGGATATTTGACCAATTCAAAGAACACCAACGAGCTTCAAGACGCTTTTCAAGCCTTATAAAGGGCTAATATGACACGATTAAGACGCGGAAACTTACTAGGATAGTATTCTGAAGAGTTCACTGAAACTGAAAATATCAGCAGAGACTTTTAGCTCCTGATATACAGTCCATAAAGTCCCTTTACAATTTCAATTTTGTTATGAAGTCAGTTCTGAATATATCTTAACCAGGTTTGTTGTTTTTAATTAGTAATTGTGTGAGTATTCCTACTTCATTTAATACATTTGTGAGGGTCAAAACAATATATGGTATCGATAAATTACCTTTGCAATTTTAAAGACTACATGGACGCCAAATATTTATATTTTTAATTAAACGATGATGATAAACTATTTTTGTTCGTGATTGTACTGCAACCTGTAACCACTTGTCTATATGGAAACTTTCGGATAATTTGTCTTCAGATAAAAACCGACACGGGCGACTCTCTCTTAGTACTTTTTTGGGTACTCCCGCAGTATGTGAACCAAGATGGCGGACACCGGAACGTAGTATGTGTACCAGGTTAAGGTTAGGTCATAATTTTATTCTAATTTTCCTTATTTTAGTTCCATTACGAGTTCGGGGACTAGCTAAATGACTCGCGTAATATTTGTACTTGAAATTATGGCCTAACCATAATCTGGTAGACATACTACGTTCCAGTGTTTGCCATCTTGGTTCACATAATTCGAAAGTAATCTTTTTTAACACCGTAACCATCTTTCACTCACGTACCTACATACTTTTTCTCAAACCATATTATGATCTTGTGATTAAATAGTCGTTGGCTAGTTTAATTTAACTTCGAAGTCTTAATTATGCAAAGCACGCAAATACAAAACCAGTACAAAACAAATACAAAACTCTTGAGCAAGGAACACCTCTTTTAAAGTTAATTTACGATTATTTTTGAGCGTACTCCCCGACATAAAAAAAAACACAAGGATGTTCTGTACAAAGCTCGCCATCAATGGAAAATTGTGAGATTTGATGAGAATGCCACTTTTTAAAATAACAAATCAGTAATTATTCAGCTAAGGTTAGGGTTGACATTAGGAATGATTTAAAAACTTTGAATTTTCAGCGCAATCTGTATTCCTAACAATCGCATCGCATCTGTACCTGGATAATTACTAATTTTATTTTAATTTAAGCGGTGGCGGGAGCGTTCTCTTGGCGGAGTTCAAAAGTTCGAAACAAAGTACTTTTCGGACTGTGGCTACCGGTATCAAAAAACCTCGAATTTTAGCGTCAAATCGGAAACAGACAGGATCACGCTCAATACAGCGGAATTTCAAATGAAATACAGATGTCATAGAATTCATAAAACTTGAAAACAAATAAAAGCAGTCTTCGATTACTGAAAATTTTAAAACAATTGGTCCAGTAGGTAAAGAGAAAAGTGATTTTTTTCACAACAAAGCGAAGAAAGAGAAAAAAACATCTTTACGTCACTCACCCAAATTCATGATCAAAATCGTCGACGGTGCTTTGAAAGTCGCTCCCTTGCGCCCTCCTGTAAGAAGTAGGAACATAACGACAGCATTCGCTATCAGACCTATTGAACAGATAAGTCCATAAGCAGCTGACACTGCAATCTGGCGATCTTGAGACGATTTAGAAAACTTATCCAAAAAATCATCAGGAAATGGTGTGCAATTACCGCCATCGCTTTGGTTTATTAATTGCATTAAATAGTCTCCAAAGTCATTGTAGTCCAGCATGGAAGCCTCCGTCATTGTAGAGTTTATTAATAAATTAGTTCAAGAAACAAATGTACTGTAAAAATATAACTCCACAAGTTTAATCTGTGATTTTGGTACTGTAATAATAGGATGGTAGGCTTAATCATATGGCGAACCATGTGCTCTCGTTCGGTTACCATCCATGGATTTAATCGAAAGTATGAATAGTTCTCTTCAACGTGTAGTTGAGTGGATGGCCAGTGTTTTTCAATCGCTGTTCCGCTAGTACAGTTCAAGAATTCCGCAAGTTCCAAACATTTTAAACAAACGAGGCACTTCATTCCTGGAATACGAATAAAGGCGCAAATTTCAATTTATTAACATTGCGACAAGACTAAGTTCTATAATATATGCACATTTAAATCAATGTGATGCCGGAGAGTGTATCTTATCGCATAAATGCGGCTCAATTTCAAATATCGCCTATTCGTAATCTCTCTCGAAGTTAATTTTCGATCGATATTTGGTCGTTTTTAACAACTTCTAAACGCGCGTGAATGAGAAGTAATTTCTGAGAAATATATTGATATTTCGCGACGCACTTGAAATGATCTCATGATGCACTAATGAGTTGCGTCGCTCAGTTTATGAACCGTTAGGCTGAAGACATTTAAAATCATAAAAAAAACAGGCCTGGACCTGACATAACACTTGATTGATATAGTTCACATCTTCCGTTACTGCTCTAAAAATCAAACTCGGCGCCTACTTGAAAGCTCAATAGCCCACTGCGAAGGAGGCTTTTAAAATACCGATTCGGACAATATATCCATTTTTATTCTTAACGTACTGTCTATATCATTGGTTCCCAACCGCCGGTGCCGGTCCGCGAGGCTTTTTTGCCGGTCCGCGAAAAAATTTCGGTGTTTTGTTGTTTTTATACCGAGGACGAGGTCGCGTTGGTTTATTACGCAATTTCTCTTCCGCCGTCATATTGCGACATCTTGGCGCCGAGTAATCATACTTTTCGCTTTTTCGGCTCCGATTCATCTCGAATGCGCTCCGATCTCTTTACTGAAGACGAGGTCGATTTATTACGCAATTTCTCTTCCGCCGTCTCTATATTACAGGGGTGGGCAACATACGGCCCGCAGGCCGGGTGCGGCCCGCGACGATATTTTGACCGGCCCCGCTGACTGTATCCAACCACACTCTGTAATGTGGTCCGACGCATTGAAAGTTGCCGATCGCTCCACTATCACCGCACTGTCAGTGCGAGTTGATGAAATAAACAATTGCCTTAGTGAACAAACAATTGCGTTAGCACACAAGGTCAAAGCAGAGAGCGCTGTAAACATTCCCACTACTGTTATCAGTTATATTTAGTTCTAAATATAAATAGATTTTAGAAATTAAATTTTATAGTAAGTTTTATTAACCATGGGATATCGCAAGAAACGTAAAGTTGACAGAGAGTGTCGAGCATTAAACAAAGATAGGATACCGAAGTATTTTTTGTAATAATCCGGCCCACCGAGGACTTCATTTTCCCACATCTGGCCCGCCGACTAGAGAAGTTGCCCACCCCTGTTCTATAAGATAGCCCAATAGCCCTCAATAGAGAAGGCCATTCAAATAGCGATTGAGGCCAAATGTCCATCCTTATTCCTAACCTACTGTGTCCATATGACAGTCCAATAACCCTCAAAAGTGGAGGTCATTCAAATGGCGTTTTCGGGCGTTCTTACCTACTGTTTATATATGGCAGCCCACAAGCCTTCAATAGAGAAAGCCACATTTTTCGTGTAACCATATAAAGAAGTAATAAATGAAATAAAATAACTTAGGTAAACACTGATTCAACAACCCTGGTTACGATATATTGAGAACTGAGTGAAAACTGACTTCATAAATTTTTTTTAAAATTGTAACAGGAATTTATAAACGCATTATTCGGCGCTCCAAAAGTGTGTTTACCAATATGAAGGTAATTAATTTTATTCGCCTCCATTACACCACGTTGTGTAAATAGACTGAAACCTATGGGCAGGGAGTATATTCAATTGGCTAACACAGACAGTCCCCGAACTTATAATAGAACTAAAAATAAGGAAAATCGGAATAAAATTATAGCCTAACCTTAATCTGGTACACACACTACGGGAGTACCCGTTATATAGCAAAACAACTAATTTCGGTGGTCGCATTACTATGTTGTCTGTAGGCGGAAAATTCACCAGCCCCATGTTTGTATTGTACATACACTTAAAGTAGTTTAAACAACTTTAATCCATTAAAAATTGCAATCACCTGGTTGGGGTCGTGACCTTTTCAAAAATTCAACTGTTTAACCCGGGAAGTAAATTTCGTTTTATACGATACCTTTATGCTTGGTCAATTAAAAAATTTGTTCCGTTTTTTCCGCGGGCCATGTTTGACAAAGATCTATTTCGATTTGTGTAATTTAATTGTTTTGAAAACGGAATCCACGTTTGACCTTGAGTTCGAAAAAAATTCCTTGCTTTATGACGACATCAGAAAATTTAAAATTTACTGCACTGCTTCAATTTTAAACACTTTTGTATTTAGAATTTGTACTTCTGACAATATTGAAGAAAAGCGATTTTGAAGATAAAAAACTGGCTATTCGGCCACAAATAGGGATCATAAACGAATTTAACCAATAAATACCACACACACAAAAATGAAAAAAACACGACTTTTACGTTTCTAACTAAGAACAAATAAATACACATGGAAATATAAATCGGGTATCTTATCTGTAAATCTTAGCAGATGCTTGAATTGAATAATAAAATTTTCTGCTATCATTTTTGTATTATTTTGTAACAATTAGTATTACAGCGTAATATTTGGAAGCATTTATTTTGCCTAAGTAAAGCCACAGTTTCAAAACTGGCTGATGGCAAATACGCACAAGTTTCTCATTTTGAAGTAAATTGTTAAATAAAAAAGATTATTTTGTCCTAATAATTTAATTTCTCGGTCATAAGGGCACAACATGTGGTTTAGTATTTGAGCATATCCCAACGGTGGGCAAACCGCAGCTCACAGGCCGCATGCGGCTCGCGAAAGATTTTACGCAGCTCTTCTCGCTAACGTTAATTATTATCCGAATTTATTTAAAAGAAACTGTTAATGTAACAGATTTTTTAAATTTTCTTAAGCGCTCGAAGAAGTTTTCATCAATGATTAAGACAAATATGTTTAAGTATGAAAATCGTCGTAGCGTGGAATTTTAAATTTGGATCAGTCAAGCGACAAACATTACGTCACAATGTTCGAATCAATTGCTAGATTCAATGTCTTCCCTTTTTTTTTATGTGTGTTTACTATTTTGCATTGTTTCTTGCACGATGAAAATAAATATCTGAATCTGAATGTTTGTTACTGCGTTGGTGGTTTTGCAACTTGATCGCCGTGGGTTTCAGTTACAGTGCCTTATGTTCCGCACTGCATTGGTCACGTATCGCCCAGACTTTCAAAAACCTACAAATAGGATAGAAATACACAAGTCAACTACTTTTAATACGACCTCGCAATAAATACTTTATAATATATTTCATTTATTGGACACGTTTAGTGGCCTTAACGATCGTTTCAAAATTTTGTTGTTATTGTTATTGTTGTTATTTGTCTCCGTCTCCATTTTTAAAAAATCGCTTTTCTCTTCGAATACTGGACCAATTGCTTTGATATTTTCAGTGGTTAAAGATAAAATTTTTCTCCAGAAGGGTATTACTTTTTTTTTTGCTATGACGTCATCAAAATTATTGCCACTTGGTGGCGTTACGTGTCCATATATTTGAGCATAGCTCTCTTGTTGTTGTTAGACGATTGTGTAAAATTCTTTTCTGTCCACGGTATTCTTTTATTAATAATTTTAGGATTTATGCGGCTCTCCCATATTTTTGGCTTGCCGTGTGCGGCTCTTATACCAAAAAATTTTGCCCGCCCCTGGCATATTCTTTAGTCCGAGGTTTCACAAAATTTATTTTTTTTGAAAATTTCGGTCTCTTGAAAAAAGGTTGGGAGCCACTTGAATAAACTTTTGAAGCTCTTAAAAAATTCAAAAATTAATTTCTAATCGTATTTGGCGTATGTCCATCTGGCAACATAAAAAATAAAACATCAAATACATAGCGCAAACAAGTTTGTTGGCCAGATCAATCATTGGCGCAAGAATTCTAATCCAATTAACGGTTCTTCATTAAACACTGATCTTTGCATATATATATAGTTTCTAAAATTTCAGTAATTCTGGCGAAATCCTTTATCGGAAAAGTTTAATAAATCTAAAAATTCCGGTCCTATATACACATAGTTGAGTGAAATTTCAAGAACTTCGGCAAAATAAATGCCTAAAATATTATGAATATATCTAATTTCTCTACGGTAATTATAACGTATAAGTAAATAGGTTTCACGTACACGGAAATAAAAAATGATGCAAGTTTTGCTTTTCTATCTGAGAACAAAGATACACTAGATCATGAGCCCTGTAGCCATTACTAAACCAAATCCGACTATCTGTGCACTATCTAATCTCTACGTACAGTTTTTATAATTACTGTAATTCTGAAAAAATCCCGTCTCAAAATAGTATATTAAATCTAATTTATACATGTGTAATTTCTCAATTTATGGTCTAACATACTTCAGGAGCACCCTTCAATGCTCATTGTAACTCACTGATTGATCAAAAACTTCAATATATCATTGAATATAGTGTCTCGAACCTGAAATCTGGAAAAGTTTCGAAGTTTTGGAGTTATTGAAATCTTGAAACTGAACTGCTAATCGTATCAGAAGCATACCCATTTGACTCTCTGAATATAATTATACGTACCAGTACAAATCAGTTTATACACGTCTAATTTCTCAATTTATCGTCTGACATACTTCAATGTCCATCGTAACTCACTGATATATCAAAACTTCAATATATCATTGAATATAATATCTTAACTATCGATCAAAAATGCGTGCGAATGATTCGAATAGAAAATGTGTGTTACGATTATAAATGATCTTATCCGAAAAAGTGATTTTTACTATAATTAAACAAATAAATAAAAATGCTCTAAAAAGTAATTAATCATAATTAGATTAGTAATATTAATTACATAATTATTCTTACTTCGATGAATTTAAAAATAATTAAATTTTGATGAGGTCGTCTCGATTTTTTAGTGAGAAAGTGACATTTTTCAACCGTTAAACTGCGTTAATTATATAGACATTAATATTGTTTGTTTATTAATATTGTAATAGCGTTTAATTTTATGAAAATATGCTTAAATAGATATGCTTAAATAGATGTTTTAAAAAAAGTCAAATGAAAGTGAATCCACAGAACCCCAGCCAAACCGTCGTACACTTTCGGGCGCTACACTTTTCCGGCCCGCGAACATCCTTCCGATTCTAATTTTGGCACGCGGCCAATGAAGTTAGGGAACCCCTGCTTTAGTGTAACATTAATCTTTCAAAATTATCAGGCGATATAAATAGTTTTCATCAATGATTAACTCAAATTATGTTTTAGTATGAAAATCTTTATGGCCTGGAATTTTGAAATAGTCAAGCGACAACTCTTACGTCACAAGGGTCAAAAGCATGTTGCTGCGTTGGCGGCATTGCAGCTTGATGCGGTTAGTCTCAGTTACTGTGCATTATGTCGAATAAGCAAAAATACGAATATGAGAACAGAGTTGTCACGTCAGAATGGGAAGAAGAATACGCATTCACTAAAAAATGAATCTTTGTGCTTAATCTCTCATAAGCTGCGTCTCTGCATCTCTGCATAAGTCAGAATAAAGTCATCAATCATAAAAACTTCGTACGTGACTACCCTCGTAAATCTCTGACTGTATTTTGTGAAAAAAAAAATATTGCTGATGTTGTCGTAGTCAATAACCCAAACGCCGGTTTCGCGCCGCACTACAACAAAGGCGTAGGATCTCCCAAATTAGTATCAATGTAACAGTTACAATGCAAAATGATTTAATGAGCTATAATATTGACAATTTCAAAAATAATGCGGTTTTCACATATTTCTGACTTGCTGCATGCGGCTCTTAGAATAAATTTTTTTGCCCACCTCTGGTATATACCTATAACTGTGCTATCTATGACGTCCACGTTTTCCATGCATCATGAAAAAAATCTGCTCTCGCTCAAACTATGCCTGTTTCCATCTCAAAACTATAGCCGGCTTTAGTTTAACTATCTGAAACACTAACACAGGGTGGTCCAAACCCTGGCCCGCGAGCCACATGTGGCCCGCCGCTTCATTATCTGTGGTCCGCGTCGCATTCGGAGAGGAATCAAAAAATCGCATTCCGTGTTGTTTCGACATAAAATTTACTAAAAAATTCTTTGACATATTGTTGCCTCACTAATGTCACTGAATTGACTAGTGTTATGGCTTGCTGAGGCAACTAGCAAAGTTGAACGAGCGAAGTCCTTCGCACTATTGTGGCCCGCGAACAATACAAAAGTTTTTTGTGGCCCGCGGAGCTGCCAATTATAGACCACCCTGCTTTAACACGTAATACCAACTTTACTCTGTATTAACTATAGCGAGGATATTGCGATATCGAAATTCAAAATTTGGTTCCGCGTATAATTACTGTTTAATATGACTGTAATTAGTTTCACGGTATCTGGCTTCAACTAAGACTAAATTGCGCTAATTTACCTTAGATCCCTTTAAAATAGTGATTTATATAATGGATTTGGCAGTCGTCCATCAAATATGGCCAAGGCATATTACGTTTATTACGGCGGATAATTCCCTTCAAACACGTAACTTTTTACGACTAAGATTTGGCTTCTGCAACTATCGATTGGGCTTCTACGGGACTAATTACTTATCTCTATTTTATGCTTTTGTGCCCGTATATCCGTATGTCTATAATGCGAGGATGCTGTAGCAAGAGTAAAGACGAGAATATCGGTCGGAGACCGAAGACTTATCGATCAAAAGTGCGGTTTCGATTCATGACTCTATGTTGACACAGCTTGTCCTATCACTAATTAATTATTACCTCGCTAATTAGACGACATAATTCATGCAAAATTAATAAGCTTCTGGTCCGAGCTATGATGAATGCACATGCAAAATTTGGAGCAGATTGAACCTCGCTTTCCTGAGCTATCGCGTGTATCTAACAGACAAACAAACAAATACCTATCAATATACTTACCGATCAAGATCGATAAGTAATAACTATCCTAAGTGATTCAAGCGGGTCTTCTAGTTGAACTATATGTGTGTCTGAAGACGTTCCGACGACACGTTCTGTCTGAAAAAGCCTGACCTTGGTCAGACGAAACGTCACAGAAATATATTTGTGTTAGTGTACAACAAGATTCTTAAATCACTTAGGATCCAAACATTTACCACGGGGGAGAGGCGAACCACGGCAAAACGAAACGAAAATTAGTGATTATCTAGTTATTTTAAGCGTTGGCGACAGTGTTTTTTGGCGGGGTTTTGTACAAAAGTCTCTATACCTCTACGTTTAGGGCGCATATATGATGTGATCAGTCAATCAAGATTCACATTTACTATTATATTGTCATGCACAAATAATTTATCTTTTAGATGAATAGATTCGAAAAAACCCTTTCAATTAGGTCCAGACCAATCAAATTATTCCGTTGTAAATTTGAATAAATTGATTAAGACATTTAATTGATCATGTTGCATTTAAATATGACGTCAGCTGATTGATTACGTCATTTTGTGGCATCATATCACAAAACTTCAACGTCTGTCTTATGCAAAAATCTGAGAGCTGAGAAAAACACACACGTTTAAAAATAAGAAAACTAGTATTTAATTATCCAGTTGGAGTTAGGAATATTTTGAAAATATGGATTTCCAGCACAATCTGCATCCTTAACCCTTACTGGATATTTACTATTTTATTATTTTGAGTGTTAACGGCAGTGTTTTTATTACTTATCGATCTTGATCAGTAAGTATGTTGATAGGTATTTGTAAGTCTGTTTGTATGTATGTCTGTGTGTTGGATGCACGCGATATCTCACGAAAGCGAGTTTCAATCTGCTCCAAATTTTGCATGTGCATTCATCTTAGCTCGGATCAGAAGCCTATTGATTTTGGATGGATTATGTCGTATAATTAGCGAGTTATTAATTAATTAGTGATGGGACACAATGTGTCACTATGGAGTAAGCCCATTGTTTTGAGGGATCCCCTAACCTTCGATCGATAAGTCTTCGGTTTCCAACCGAATTCTAGTTTTATTTTTTGGCGGGGGCTGTGTACAAAAGATCCAATACCTCAATTTTACGAACGTTTAAACATGATGTTTACTGTCAATCAAGTCCACATTTACTATAATATTGTCATGCGCCAGAACTTTATCATCTATTCTAGATCAGAGGTGTACAACCTTTAATACAAGAAGGCCAGATACTAATCGCTGGGTGAAACCGCGGTCCGAACCTTTATTTAACATAGGCTTTCTAGTAATTGAAGGCAGAAAAGGATTGGAATTACTCTAACATACCTGATTAAACTAAATTAAAAACTCTTTTCGCGGGTCGCACACCATTCAATTATTCGTTGTGGGCCGCATTTGGCCCGTGGCCCGCAGTTTGCACACCCTCGATCTAGAATCTAATCGGGCCCAGACCAATTGAAATCATTTTGTTGTAAATTTGAATAAAATGATTAAGACATTTCATTGATCATGTGGCATTTAAATATGACGTCATATGATTAATTACGTAATTTCGTGGCATCAAATCATGAAACTTCGAACGTGATGTTAATATTGTCCTCGGTTAAATACACGAGGTTAAATTATGACGTCATGGATTTCAAACAATATCCGCACGTTGCTCATTAATAATTATTTTCCATATCTTGCAATTATTTTCGTCATTCGTTACAACGATCGGAAATAAACTAAAGCCGAGCAATGCTCAAATATGAATACGAATTTTGAATGTTAAAACAGTCTTTCATCGACTAAACCAGAACTGCAAAATTTTAAGTGAAGTTAGCTTCAAAAAAAAGTTAAATAAAACAAATGTAATTCTCGCGACTTCATATATTTTTAGAATTTCCACGTATAAAGTGAACTAATTAAGATAATTACATTCTAAATTAATATGTTAATTGCGATGTAATACAGGGTGTCCATACATACCTTTCCTTTACAATTTCAATTTTGTTATGAAGTCAGTTCCCAATATATTTTAACCAGGTTTGTTGTTTTTTATTCAGTAATTGTTCAAGTATGTTTACTTCATTTACTACATCTGTGAGGGGGCCAAATCAATATATGGTATTGATAAATTCACTTTCCAATTTAAAAAAAAATGTAAGACTCCATGGACACCCTATGTTTGTATATTTATGATCTTCAAACATTATTTACTATATATATATAGATATATATACCCGATAGAACGCGATGAAAGCAAAACTGTTTATTGTTTTGAAGTGCAGAGGCCCGCTTGTGTGTGGGCCCGCCCTTTTTAAATTGGGACACTAATCATGGAAGTTTGAAAATCGCTAGGCAACTGCATCAGTAAGCGAAAAACATTTTCCCGCCAAGATTGTATAAGCGTGCGTATATCAAATTGAAGTCCCGAGTATATGCATTTTCTTGTATGGCTTTTTGAAGTTAATTAGAGGCTACAAAATACTGGAAAGTCAAAGGCGTGAGAAAGCTTGGGTAATAAGCCAGTAAACACAAAAAGATTTTCCGTGCATATATGAATATACATTCATATATCATTCTTAAGTCCAGCAAGCGACGAGAAAACTTTGTCATGATTTCTTGATCCATAGTTCATCTCGACAAACTAGCAAAGAACGTGGCAAATAATCGTGACACGTAACTTAATAAATCAAAGTTTTACGAAGAAATTTATTTATGAAGATGTATATTGGATAATCGTGATACAATTGTTCACATGGCAGTTCAAAACTCGTATTCGTATTTTTATATCATGAAAAAATTGATATTGAAATTGAAATTAGAAATGTTGTATGGGATTGTTGTATGATGGTTAGAATTTTTTAGGGTGTACAAAAATTTTATCAACGAAAATGACCCCCCCCCCCCCTAGAAAAATATGACATCAGGCAAAAAATCACTATAATTGGGTTACTTTTTGTCTTGATGGAATATTCTATGAGGGTAATAAAACAGAGTTGATGTTAAGGGTAGGCTACTATTCTATTGCACCCTCTGCGAGATTTGTTCCGACAATTCTCGCATAAATATGCCGCAACATATACCAACATTGCGCTACTCTATTAAACGTTAATCACCAGTTACAAATGTCTTGTGACCAATCAGGCGCCTAATGTGAATATAAGAATCCACTTAAAGCCCTAATTAAACTTTTAAGATATCAATGGGCAAATTCCATGCTTTGTCATTAGACGCATAAGAAATTCTGACCAAGTGGATCTCAAACTTTTTAGGTCGCGACCCCTTTCTGGATTTTGTCAAGTGTCGCAATAACCTACAAACTAGATAGCGATCGGAGACCGCTGACTTATCGATCTGCGGTTTCGATTCCTTCACTCTGACTCAATAGCGACACCGCGTGTCTCATCACTAGTTAATGCACATGCAAAATTTGGAGCAGATTCAACCTCGCTTTCGTGAGATATCGCGTGCATCTAACAGACAAACAAACAAACAGACAAATACCTATCAACATACTTACCGATTGAGATCCATAAGTAATAACGTATGATAAGTCGAAAGTATGTTTCATTCACAAAAAAAGAAAACGTTGAAAATACGATACAGAACCTCATCAAACTGCTCTGCGAGATTTGTTTCGGCTATTTTCGCATAAATATGTCGCAATATATTCCAACATTGAGCTACCATTTTAAACGTCATTAACCAGTTAAAAATGACTTGTGATCAATCAGGCGCTTAATTTGAATATAACAATCCACTTAAAGTCTTCATCAAACTTGTAAGATATCGATATATGCAAATTCTATGCTTTGTCATTGGGCGCAGGACCCAATCTTACCTATATAGAGCGAAAGCTGAGGCCAAAAACACATGATGGAACATCTGTGCTCTGTTTAAAACTTCAATTCACGAAAATGGTAATTTTAGGGTATTTTCAAAACGCAAATCAATTTGCGCCAATGATTTGGTTTTTGCAGGACTAACTACTTATCCTTCTTCTATATGCCGGTGGATCCTGTGCCGGTGGATCCGTATGCATATAATGCAAAGATGCTGTAGCTACAGTAAATAAATTTGCTACCTTTTAATCTATAATTGTAGTTGTTTGCTTAACTTTTCGAAGAAATTTGCTTTCATTTTTTCGTTAAAGTTCAATACCAAATTCCGATATACTCATTATAAAACTTCAAACAGAATGTGGCGATGCCAAATGTATGGACACGAAGATTAAAGCGAAGCTGTATTCTACATTATCTTTTAGCGTACCGGAGGCGTCAAAAACTTACGACTTTCGTTCAGCAATAGACTAGTAATTTTCAAGAGGTCATCACACGAAATTTCGAACTGAAAAACGAATCACATAGAGACTACAGGAAGTTTTGAAATTAGTAATAGCCTTCTAGCAAAGAATACAATCTTCAACCACTAAAAATTTCAAAGAAATTGATCCGATAGTTAATGAGAAAAGCGAAATTTTTTCGTACAGTAACAACAGGAAAAATTTATATCTATATGAAAACCATAGTCGTCATTTCAGCATACATAATTGGGCCGGATGAAACACTTACCACCCACGGGCCGTTATTTGCACATCCCTGTTATACACAATACTGGATGTACATTTATTTACCTTGCAGTATTCAAATTTCATCATTTCGGACGAACCTCCAGAAGCATGCGCACCAAGATGGCGCACAACCTGAACATAGTATGTGTGTACCGGTTAGGAATCAGGTTGTGCGACATCTTGGTGCAAATACTTCTCGAGCACCCATTATTTTTATACAATGTAAGAATTTAACACAACATGATACAATATAATACAATAATTCCATAATATTTTGTGAAACATGGCTTTCGTTTAAATCTCCATTTATATCACTTTTAATATATTACACAACAATCGAAAAAGACATTTTTTATGGAAGTTTCGCAAACATAACATGAATACTAATATTCCTGTCGGTGTCGTCTGGTATCGATGACAACATCAGAAATCATTATTATGATTTAACAATCATGAAATTAAAATAAAGCAAAACGAAAATCGGAAGTCGACCGGATGAATACTGAAACCACGTGAGATAATCAATTTCTCGTCATACTGTCATATGATTCAAACTATTAACATAAATTTCATTATAACTTATGTTTACATAGGGACCTCCAGAAGTATGTGCACCAAGATGGCGCACAGCCTGAACATAGTTTGTTTACCAGATTAGGGTTCAGGTTGTGCGCCATCTTGGTGCAAATACTTCGGGAGCGCCTTACATAGAATACTATTTGTCACGCCCTTCAATTTTGCCGATTCTACATAGCGAGAAACGAATTAGCTTCCTCTACCATCAAGTCTATGCATGTGAAAACAAATACCTGGCTAACTTACCCCATACTGGACTAACCGGACAAGAGGCGGCGGTTCGCTACATAATTAAGCCTTCTTATCGGCTTTCTTACCACCCGGGTTAAATATGAAAATTCTATCCTATCCTAGTTCTGAAATTGCTAGTCTACAGCGTGCAAACTCTTCTTTCGGTAAAACCTACTGCTATTTGTACTGAGTAGACTGAACAAAGCACAAACTAATATTATTCGACGTATCATACAGCCATCCTGACGGCCTTTCCCTAATATATAAATATGAAAAATCCTTTCCGCCAGGAAAAATATGAAATACGACACCAGGGCAACATCTAATCAACCATATAACTAACTGCAGACATCTAGCCAGGCCACACATAAAATTCAGTTTATACGTGCGGGAAAGGCGAGAGAAGAAAATACGGCTTAGCCTTGCAATAATGAAGGCAACGGGTAAAACGACGAAAGATTCAACGCAGCGACAAGAGCAAAAAACATTGTGTATTTTTACTCACGTGAGCGACTTTTTAAACATAAACTGTCGGATTCTGATTTTATGCCTAATGGGGAAATATCTTAGTGTTGACAAGGGCCACACTAAATGGCTCGGTGGCCGGGTGGTGGCCCGCGGGCCACCTGATGCACTCCCTTCTCTTCTACTAAAGTCTAAAACTTCAGACTCTATAAAATTATCCTATACAATCCCTTTGCCTCGCCAACAAAACGTTTTGATACCATCTATGCATTTCTAGTTACACGTGAACAACTCAAATTCATACAGGAACTCGAACAATTAAAGTTCGTAAAACATTTCTTTGAAAATTCACTTAATGTCGTAATACAAGACAAGGCAATCACATTCGACAAAAAACGTTTAAAACTCAAGACATACGTGATCTCAATTATAAAACCATAAAATCTACCTGTATGATTACAAAATAAAAACAAATCGAAGAGCGAAAGCGATACGGGAAAATTATTGAAACGTTAAATAAAAACGACAAAGCATGGCCAATAGCTAGCCATACTGTAAAAGATTGAAAATTAATCACTAAAATTTGACAGCAATCTGTTCTTAATAATATTTGAAAAGAACTAATATTGTTCATTATATCTCATTTATAAAGCCTATCTAACCTTAAAAGCTATCTAGATTCTAGGCGATTATAAAATAAAAATCAAATCAAATAGACTGATAAATACGGAAATTTTCATAAACAAATAAGAAAACAACACCGCCTAAGTAACCAGTATCACGTCATACTGTAAAAAGATTGAATATTTTCCTCATAGTAATTTATAGTAAATTTCATAGTAATTTAATTTATCTTTACTTACGTTTGAATTGTTGTTAACTATATAGCCGTCTTATCCGCGACCAAAAAATCGAAAAATCATATGCATTTCTACTCTCTAACTCACTCTAACCAATCGAATGCTTTATTCCCCACTACGAAATTTCAATATGAACAGAAAGACTCCTACAAATACATGGAAAATTGAAGTTGAAAACCTTCTTCGAAAATTCACCCAATGTTGTAGCACAAGACCAGGCAATAACGCGATTATTCAACACAAAGCGTTTATTATACAAGTAATACGTGAACTCGGTTTTAAAATGATCAAATAATTAATCAACCGAATCGTTAATTATAGTCACGTGACATTCCTCACGATAGAAAGTTTTTTCGTGTCAAGCTTCAAGCGATAAATGTATTAAATGACTGTAGGGGGGCGATGATGCAAAAAAGTTTCGGAACCACTGGTTGAAACATCCATTTATCAAATTTAAAGTATGGAACAACAATCGAAAAAGACATTTTATATGCAAATTTCGCAAACATAACATAAATAGCAATATTTCTGTCGGTGTCATCTGGTATCGATGGCAACATCAGAAATCATTATTATGATTTAACAATCACGAAATTAAAATAAAACAAATCGAAAACCGGAAGTCGACCGGATAAATATTGAAACCACGTGACATAATCAATTTCTCGTCATACTGCCATAAGATTGAAACTTTTAACATGAATTTCATTGTAATTTACGTTTACATATAGTATACTATTAGATGTACTAAACATGCCAAACTGACTATTGTACATATCGTCGTTGTGCTGTACCTCTTTGTCCAGTGTATTGTACTAGAGTTTTATTTGTATATTTCATGTCTGTTGTCCTACTATAACTAGGGCTGGGCATTTCGAATCGAATATTCGAATCGAATAGTAAATTATTCGAATCGGTTGAGAGCAAATTTTCGAATCGCCGCCATCTTGTTTTACTCTTTCCGCCAATGGTGGAGGTAAATTTTTCAATTTTTTTTTCATTGAAGCCATATTGTTTCAACACAATTCTGACATATGACTCTTTTCTGTATTGAGGTATTGATGAAAACGTCTTTTTTTATTGTCAGGAATGTATTCTATGTTTTCAGTAATTTATGTGTCTGGAGGACCTAAAATAATAAAAAAGTTACATACAATTTCATACCTTTCAAGTAGTCGAGATTCGATTCGAAAAAATTATTCGATTCGATTCTGAAATCATCAGATATTCGAAAATGCCCAGCCCTAACTATAACGCATCAGTCCTAAACTATACTTGTTTTGGGTGCATTTCGCACATCCGTGGCCAATAAGATCTTAAACATATATTTCGTCTCTGTTATATTGTTTAATTATTATGCAGATACTGTTACCATTTTGAGGCAAACAAACATACATACATATTAGCCGCGCCCTTCAATTTTGCTAATTTTACATTGTGACAAACGAATGAGCTAAAATGAAAATTACTTAAATCATGTCTAATAAATTCGCACAAATATCGTAATACAAAATAGGGTAATCACACAATTGTTCTAATAAACTAATCAGAACAAAGCACCTACTAAAGTAACTAAGAAAGCCATCTCAACGAGCAAGGACTATTCTTTCTCCAGAATAAATATGAAATTCCATTCTGTACCATTATAGCGCCAAGTGTCGTGCCAAACAGGGCGAGTTTCTAATAATGCTGCCCCTTATACCTAATCTTAAAAATAATTTGGGGATAAACAAATTATAGATGTTGGTATACATGAGAAAAATAAATGAAAGGCCAAGTAAGAGTAAAATGTTTGTAATACTTTTAAACTAATAAACAAACTCACCCCTAAAACGGCTGCCGCGATAAATTGAAATTACGTATGAATAGTATAAACGTTTTATTGGCTTTCATATCTCCATGTTAAATATGAAAATCATTCTATTCTGAAATTCTTACTTTTGGGTGTGTAGTTCCCCAAGCACATTGCCCATGACTTCTAATTTTACACGAACACAATGTAAAATTAATGCTAACTAAAATTTTATTCAAAAATCACCCAATGTCGTAATACGAGACCCAGGCAATCACGCGATTATTCGGCACAAAGCGTTTAATATACAAGTAATACGTAAACTCGGCTATAAAATGAACGCATCCGCATGCGATCAAATAATTAATCAACCAAATCGTTAATTATGGTCACGTGACATTCCTCACGATAGAAATTTATTCGTGTCAAGCTTTAAGACAGATAGAAAATGCAAAGGCAAGAATTTGACGAAGTAAAAGTTTAAATGAATCTATTTTCTCTTTGATCATTTCATATTATTACGCAACAATGCATGATTTAACCCCCGTATTGTGATGTATTTGACGTAATGAGGTGTACGCGTTCCATATTTTTTGATTGATCGAGATATTCATTATACACGAAAAATGGCGTCGGTGGAGTAAGCATAGGATATTTGTTAACATGATCTGGAGTTTGAAGCGTTGGACTTTTTCTATGCGTCGCATGTAAGTTATTTTTCCTCCGCATCTGTGCAAGCAGGGGTTGTGAATTTTTTATTCGCCAAGTTAGACCACGTGAGATAACGGGTTCAACCGAAAGCCGAAAACTTGAAATTTCAAAAAGAGTCTTGAGATGTCCATGAACGCAACATAAAAATCGTTTGAACAATCAAAGCTCCAGCATAGATGCGTAATCAAGGGGTGAGGGTCGAAACCCTTATTTGAAATGCGAAAAAAATCCGTATATATCATACATATCAAATATTCTCAGCTTGAAACGATTTTTAGACACTCGAGACTATTGAAAGCTTACAGGCCCGCTAGCTGGTAAAATCTAACTTGGCAATTAGAAATTTTAGACTTCCCCTCCCGCCACTCTTTCGAAGTTCCTGACTATGGCCCGGCTGTGCACACATTACGGACAATACTTAAAATCTGAACAATACTTATTTAAAACCGCCACCGCACACTTTAGAAACAATAATGGGTACACCCGTAGTATGTGTACCTACCTGGTTAGGCCATAATTTTATTCCGATAATTCCCTTTTTTAGTTTTATTACGAGTTAGGGGACTTTCATTTTTAGCCGACCCAAACCCCCTGCCGTAGGTTACAGTCCCTTTACACAACTTGATGTAAAGTATGCGAACAAAATTAGTTGCCTCCATATTGGTACACACACTTTAGACAATGATGTACAATGTACATTTGCTTTACTATTATTCTTTTCATTTTGAAAGCTCTTTCTACGAATTAAAATGAGAAATGACCTTGCCATTGAGGCGGATATCCTTCGTAAACCACGACACACTCAATAACGTCACAACTGCCCCTTCACGCACGAAATCGGAAACTGAAAGTCTGGGATTCATCAAATGTCAAAGAGAATAAATAGTTTGAAGTGTTGGGATTTCACTCGATAAAATCTGTAAACCTAAGTTCATACGGAGGTAATTCTTAAAGGTATGGCTTTATAGTTAACGCTAGGGCGCTCCAGAAGTATTTGTACCAATATGAAGGTAACTAATTTTGTTCGCCTACTTTACTGTATAAAGAGACTGAAACCCATGGGCAGGGGTGATATTTACGTGGCTATCACAAACAGTCCTCGAACTCGTAATAAAACTAAAATAAGGAAATAAATCCTAATAAAATCATGGCCTAACCCTAACCTGGTACACATACTATGGTAACGGTGTCCGCCATCTTGGTTCACATACTACGGGAGTACCGATAGGGGTAATAAATTGGAAAAAATAATGACGAACCGGAAATATTTCAGCCATTCCAAAAACAATACCGTGTTCCCCCGGAAATACGACCTTGTCTTATTTCAATTTTCTTCCGAAAAAATAACACTAGAGCTTATTTTGAAGGATGTCTTTTATTTTCATTTATCGAAAACAAAATTACAAAGAGAATTACGAGATTTTCAAATATACAAATTAGGAAAACCGATATCAATTTACTTACAAATATTTTTATTCAAAACAACTGCAAAATATGGACTATCATTTCTTTAAAACCTGTAGGAGAGATTTCTTGCTATTGACTAGGTCAACGAAAAAATTCGCGTTATTGACTAGGTTTTATCAGAAAAGGGCTTGTTTTAGAATCATTTTTAAAATTCAGGTTAGGTCCTATTTTCGGGGAAACATGGTACATGTCATTCAGATATCAGTGGATGATTGCCTCGTTGAGAGTGAAAATCATGAAAAAGCGTTGTTTAATAAAATTTAAAAGCTTTCGAACCTCCTGAAGTATGCGTTCCAAGATGGCGCACAACCTGAACTCAGGTTGTGTACCGGGTTACGGTTCAGGTTGTGCGACATCTTGGTGCGCATACTTCAGGAGTACCCAACTTTCAAACAAACAAAAAATATTCTGAAATTCAAGTAAATTTGATGCATACTAATAAGAGGTCTTTAAGTTTATAAATAAATCAGATAATATCGGTGATGAGAACACGTCATTCTTGTTCCGGATGTGAATTGTAATATTGACGCGTCTTTTATTTATTTTAAAATGTACAGTCCGTCGGACAACGTACCACTTCCTGAGTGTGTATTTATTCATTTCTTATATTTCCTTGAGGGGCTGACTCAGTTAGATAAGCCGTATTTTTCTTTATATTGACGTGTTATACTTTTAAATGTTCAATTCAATTCTTTATTCAGGTTAAAATTTTATTTGCGTTTATTTTATAAATAACGTTTTTGGGGGCTCCCGAAGTATGCGAACCAAGATGGCGGACAGCGGAATGTAATATGTGTACTAGGTTAGGGTTAGGCCATAATTTTAGGTATAAATACTACGGGAGGCTCTTGGCTTGGTTTCAAACTGATAATAGGACTAAAATAAGGAAAATTGGAAAAAAATTATCGCTTAACCCTAACCTGTTACCCATGTTACGTTCCGATGTCCGCCATCTTGGTTCGCATACTTCGGGAGCACCCGTTTTTGTGCCCCTGCGTGGTGGAGGCCAGCAGCGGCGAATGTAATATTGATAATTCAAATGAAAGTAGATAAAAACAAAGTTTCATAAAAGTCGTAAACTAGGCGCGGGCAGAAAGTCTCATCGTCGGGTTCACATATATTCTGATGTCCAGGGTGTGTAATTATGGCTGGGCATTTCAAATCGAATATTTGAATCGAAAATTATTCGAATTGGTTCCAGCGGAAATTCCAAATCGCCGCCATCTTGTTTTTTAACTGTTCGCCAAAGGTCGAGATAAATTCAACAATTTATTCTTTATTGAAGCCACATTTTTGAAAAGCAATTTGGTCGTATAACTCGTTTTTCTAGTTAGTTATTACTGAAAGATGTTTCTCATTATGTTTGAGAGTTTAGCGAAATAACTGGGTGATAGATATTCTATGTGCCCTACTAAAACCTTGCAAAAACAGTTAAAAACCACCAAAAACCCGTATCTAAGTATCGTAGTGAAAACAGTTTATCAATTATACTAAGTGATTGATTGTCGCTTACCTTCTTCGGAGTATAGCTTTGAAATAAAATGATAATGACATAACTTCGACACAGCGTTATTTACCCCTGCGAACGACTACTATGACAAGATTTACATCAAAAAGACTTGCTTATTATGTAAGCAAGACTGTTAAATTTCGTTCGGAATATTAAAATCAGAACTGCAAGGTAATTATTACCGAACAAAATTTACCAGTCGTTCTTAACTGGCTTCCTGCGTATACATCGCTGCTTTGCTTATTTAGAACGTTTCCTGAACGACGTTTTGAAACTTTTACAAATATTACAAGCTGCAGTTATAAGGAGATTCACATCAAAAAGTCCTGCTTACGACCTCGTATTTCTAACTTTATTTTTTCGACTAGAAAATATTTCGGTACGTGTCCTTCCGAAGTAGCTTTCTATATATATATATACAAGATGGTCGCTAGTAGGGTCTGACGAGATCACGAAAAAAATGCTTACTCATGATTTCTTTTTCGATACGTTTTGATTTCTTTTAGGTTCTAGGTGATTTTAGGTTGATACCTTTAAGGTCCTATTCGATTTCTGTGATATTCTGTGTAATATAACATATGCCTTTAAAAAACTTTGTAAAAATTATTCTTTGTAAAGATAAAAAGCTGTCTGACAAATTTTCTATTTTTCTAGCGACCCTAACTTTGCTGTATATAGATTGTAGCTTGCGGAGTGCCTTATTCGGAGTATAGATATGAAACTAAAATGATAATTACAGAACTTTGATACAGCGTTATTCTCATCCAATAATCCACTTCTAGAATGTCACTACCTCGAATTACCATGTTTAAATAATTCTATTTTCGTAGGCCCTATCCATTTACTAGGTTGTCCGTTTGTGATTCAAATTGTATCGTTACCTATGAACTCTGAAGGTTTCTAAACTTCTAAACTACTGTAATGATAGATATGAAATAGTACTGCTACCTTCCTAACTCGCGGGATGTATTTTTCTTACTATTTGTTGCAAAACTACTAAAACGTTGCAAAAAAGGTGAACCCACAAAAACAGTGAAAAACCACCAAAACCCGTATCTAAGTATCCGAGCGAAGACAGTTTATCAATTACATTAAGCGATTTAGGTATCAAATATCACAAGCACGCAATACCCTCTGGTGTCAACGCTGTGCCTAGACAAATAAACAATTTCACGGCGCCGCTAAAAATTAGAATTCAGCGAAATTATCGCTATTTTGCGAATGGACTTTTGAAATAAAAGTAGCTTGTCAAAAATTTGTCCGAAAAAGACTTGTCTGTGATGGCATCACTCATGCCTGCCACTTCACCAATAATAAATAAGGTAGGCGATGCTGAACCAAAATGTAAAATTTTTCTAATATCGGGTTTAGACCTCGAGAAATAGATCTTTGATCCGCGATGTCAACCAAAACATATTTCGCTCAATTCACCTAATATTGGCTGCCTATACATGACCCTGTTCGGAGTGAACGGCGTGAAGCGTTAATAAATAGCAAATAAATAGCGTGAAACGTGAAATAAATATTTATTCGTGAAATAGTTGACGTATGGTTTTTTGAGGGGGGGGGGGGGGGGGCGTGGGAGGGTGAAGTAGTGTTTTAAAATTGGCAAAGAAAGGAATCTATCGAGATTCGGATCGACTGATTCAAAAGATATTCCTATATAAGAAATATAGTATTGAAATTATTTTCAATTTATCAATCAGAGGTTATTTTTCTAATTTACTTTTGAAAAATAGAACAAATCTTTTTGTTAAAACCACATTTTAGCCTAAGCCATGATTATGCATAAAAACAGTCAATTCAAGTTTGTCAATTAGCGGGAATCTAATCCTTCCGGTGTCAAGAGTTCATGCTTTTATTTGTTCAGTGTTGCCTTACAAAACTCACCAAAACATGTTCAGATTATTTTTCTGTGGATTAAAGCAATTCGTCATCATGCGTGAATTACGTGCGTTACTCACCACATTCCAACCGGGGAGAATATTTATTTATATATTTTTTTCTTTGGGGGGGGGGGGGGCATATTATTATATAACGACTTATCAAGGATTAAACTGCAAAAAGAAATCGTTTTTATGCGCCGTCGTGGTGGAATAAGATATCTACGAAAGATCGTTCAAAAATTGAAACAGACAATTCAGGATTTTTTTCGTGAATTTTTCTGGGTGATAAAGAGTTTTAAATTCTGAAAAGGGGCAAATATATCAAATATGGTTAAGAACCACTGTCATAACATAATCCCGCCTAGAGATAAAAGCGTGAGCGTAAATTAGTGGGTTGTATACAAGTATGAATCAAACTTTACTAGAAAACTTTGTGAAGCAGAAATAAATATTAAAATAAATTCAGGATGCCAACCAACCAGGGCGGAACTATCTATTCTCTCAATCCATTAACAGGATCGAAATTAATACCTAAATGCATTACAGAAGCATGTTTGTCATCGCGGGTTAGTTGAGTAACGTGCGGTATTTGCTGCATTTGTAACACGCCAAATCTTAAACGAAAAATAAATTAACCAATCGTTTCCCCATCGGAGAGATTTAAAAAAAGGGGGAGGGATGCGGCATATCAATATGTAACGACCTATTAAGGATTGAAATACAAAATGAAACCGTAAATATGCGTGGTCGTCGTGGAATAACATATTTACCATCGATCGTTCAAAAGCTGCAACCGGTAATTTAAGATTTTGTTTTGAATTGTTCTGTTTAAGGCGGGGAGGATTGAGAGTTTTAAATCGGAAATGCGACGAATGCATCAAAAAAGGTCGCAGACCTCTTCCTTGACCTAATCCCGCCCAGAGATGTAAGCGCGAACGTAACCTAATAGATGTTCTGCAAATAGAAAGCAAAATTTTATAAGAAAACTTTGTGGTGCAGACATGAATATTAAAATGAATTCAGGATGCCAACCAAGGCGGAACTATCTGTTCTCTCAATTCATTACCTGACAGGATCGAAATTAATACCTAAATGCACTAGAATTCGGTTGGAAACCGAAGACTTATCGATCGAAGGTTAGGGGATTCCCCAAAACAGTGGTCTTACTCACTAGTGACACCGTGTGTCCCATCACTAATTAATTAATAACTTGCTAATTATACGACATAATCCATCCAAAATCAATAGGCTTCTGGACCGAGCTATGATGAATGCACATGCAAAATCTGCAGCAGATCCAATCCCACTTTCGTGAGATATCGCGTGCATCTAACAGACAGACAAATACCTATCAACATACTTATCGATTAAAATAAGTAATAAATTACCCAAGCGTTTCCCCACTGGGAAGATTTAAAGGGGGGGGGGGGGGTATCAATATGTAAAGACCAATTAGGGACTGAAATTCGAAATGAAACCGAGCTTATGCGTGATGGTGGAACAAAACATTCACGAGCGATCGTTCAAAAACTGCAAAAGTCATTTTAAGATTTTGAATCGTCTTGTTTTAAGACGGGAGAGGAGGTGAAGAAATTTAAAAAATCGGAAAAAGGGAGAATATATTAAATAGGACTGGGAAAGGCTTAACTTAACCTATCGCACTCAGACGGGTAAGCGCGACTTTAACTTGGCAAAAACCCTATAAATATCACGGCCTCTCGTTCGATAACTAGTTCATGTCGGATATGGGATTAGTTAGCCAGGTATTTGTTTCGGGTGCATGAAGCCGAACTAATCAGAAAACTAGCCATAACTATTAAACTCCGGATGCCTCCGATGGTGGAACTATTTATTCACTCAACCAATTAACTGACAGAATCGAAATTAATACCTAAATGCATGTTTGGGATCAAGAAGTGCCAAAGATTTTTTAATGAAAATTGTCTGAGGTACTGCTGAAATTATCGGAGTAAAACGCCCTTGCTGAAGTATGGCAGACCACTGTAACCTTACTAATAGCTAATTTTACTAATATCTAAATTTTAGCCTAGTCTATCGCAGCTTCCTCGGGAATAATATTTGATTATTGCAGCTAAACTAAAGCTCATCGGAAGACATAATGACAATTAAAATACTTTATTTACAACTAATTTTTGGAAACACAGCTAAAGACTGACTAATAACTCGCAAAACCGCAAAAATGAAGCATTGTTATAACCATGCTTGAATATCTGTCTGAGCGAACGAAGTGTTCCAATCGTTACGTCATCGTTGACTTTTGCTGAATGGTCATTGTTACGGAAATAAATGCTCGGGGAGACATCCATAGTACTAGTAACTAGATTGAGGTGATTTTACGCTATGATGTGGCAGACTTCACTCTATATTACTAGCTTAAAATAGTTGTAGTCCAGCAAGATCTGATTATCCTACACCCCACTAACTTCTATGGTCGTTATTTCGCTGCATGTGTCACAATATTACCGTTTCTTATTTTAACTCCATGACATCCTTACGTGGCCAATCAGGTGAATCACATTGGCTCGAGAACCGGAAGAAAGTAGTTTATCATCATTCTTCGGAAGTAACTAAAGTATATTATTCCACTCGGAATAAAAAAGCCAATAACGCAATAATTTGTTTTATTTTGTGGTAGGAACATTTTAGGCTGTAAATTCTGCTGCTTTTACAGTAAGCCCGATCTGCTTTATCTTTTAATTAAACATAAAGGCAGAAAAATGGCTTAATTTCAAAATTATGAAAAAATAAAATTAACACATATACTCAATAACAGTAATAGAAGATTGAAAAAGTATAGAATTAATTTGTTGCCTGAGAACACTGAAATACATGGGGGAACATTTTTTATCCGTGAGGAATGAAATCATCAATGGTGTTACGTTGCTAACATGATGCCTTGAATCGAATATTTTGTTTGAAAAATAAATATCGAAAGGGAACATTTTTTTGTACGCGGGAAATGAAATCATCACCGCTGCTGTAAAATATGATGACGAATCCACTCAGCGGGTGTATTTATTTATTTACCTGACCTAAACGGAGTAAAGGTAACGCTGTGCAGCTATAAAAACATTATGTATTATGTAATACTGGCGACTTTGCTTACGAAATTTCCCCAAGAAATGGAATCGAAATATAATCTCTCCCTTCGTTTTTTTTACATATATACTTGTCAGTATAAGTGAGAACTTGATTCAGCTTTTCCATGAATGCGGGAACTAATTATTAGTGGTACGCGTGAGCAATGCAAAATACGTGAATTAACCCGTCTTATGACGCACAACACTAAACAAAAGCATAATATTATAACGTAACAAAAAGCGGTTTGCATATCTAAAATCTAGTCGTCAGCTTTGGTGCACGTTACCCATTTGCTGTGGTCGTCTAACATCTTACAAAAAATATTCGTTGACTATAAAGACATTCCAAGGACGGATTCGCTGTAACCCCTGGATATAAGTCAAGCGGCTCTCAAATTTGACTAATGTAGTCTGAAGAGCCGTTTTCTATGTGTATTCGACGACGCCACAACCTACAGTTGTTTATATACATAAAACTAATTCTATTTATAGAACAACCATTTTCACGCAAAGTTACTTTATCGCTTTGCAGATTGACGCAAATGACGTAGAATCTGCGTGGTTTGTGAACCATTGATTATAAAAGTTACGCAATTATGGAGCCTAAACAAAAATAATTGTTAAATGCATCATAAGACTCTGACAGAAATTGTTAAGCGAAACACTAAAGTTAATTTATCAAATGACTTACGCAACGCAACGACGCAAAAAATTACGCAGTGCGTCTTCAACTGACGTTGATGCCAAGAAATGGTTAACGACTCGATCCCACTGTTATGATTACGTTGATTAGTTCACAGAATCGTGGGATGTGAATATGTTCTAGAACAGGGGTTCCCAAGCTTTTTTCAGAACGACCCCAAAGACAACTTCCAAGTGTCCAGTGCGACCCCAGGTCAATATATATATTTTTTATGAAACTTTAGAGCTTCTTTCACTGGACTTTTGAGTTTGGTCATGTGGTGGTATTAAGTAAATTAAGCTAAAACCCAACAGTGATGTCACAATAAAAACCCACATTTTCAATAACAAAAGCATAGAGCGATGCCTATAGGCCTGTTTTACATTAAGCCATGGTACAAACTGCTAAATTTAACATGGTTTGTCAAATCTTAGATGAGTTGTGCATCCATTCTCTACCATACCTCAGCGACCCCACGACCTGGTTGCGACCCTACCTATTTATCACTCCGACCCAATTTGGGGTCGCGACCCCTGGTTTGGGAACCCCTGTTCTAGAACAGTGGTTCTCAAACTTTTCAATCCGCGCCCCCTTTTTAGAATTTGTTAAATCACGCACCCCACCTAAAAATAACTGATAGTGAGGCGAAAGTATGTTTTATTCAAAATACACATTGAAAATACATGGATAAAACGTAAATATCGAAAATAAAGAAATGTAAATATCTACCGTGGGGGAGGCCAGGGTTACTGGCAAATGAACCATTGTTATTTCAAATAAAAGTGAACAAAAACTATAGCAGATTTTCCGAGAAAGTACGTAGTCGGCCCAAATTTCGGGGATGCCAATTTTGTTTTCTAATGACGTAATATGACGCTTACTCTTGCTTTTCGCCTCGAACAAGTCTAGTTTTCGAACCTCACAATTTGTAACACGAGAATATCGATCAGAGACCGAAGACTTATCGACCGAAAGTTAGGGGATCCCCGAAACAGCGCTCTTACTCCATAGTGACACCTTGTGTCACATCACTAATTAATTAATACCTCGCTAATTATACGATATAATTCGCCCAAGATCAATAGGCTTTTGGTCCGAGATATTATGAATGCACATGCAAAATCTGGAGCAGATTCAATCTCGCTTTCGTGAGATACCGCGTGCATCTAACAGACAGACAGACATACAGACAAATACCCATCAAAATACTTACCGATTAAAATCGATAAGTAATAAGATGAACCTATCTAATTCGTGCGAGATCTTCTCGCTCAATCGCTTCTGAGCAGAAGCTAATTCGAGCCTGGTTGGCTGTGATATAACAATAGAAAGACAATGGTCATTTCGAGCTGCATCTGAAGTTGGCCATATTGTTCAGGGTGGTTCCACGTTTGTCCGAGCGAACTCTTGGTTAGCTATAAAAAATTCAGCAAAGTTTCGGTGAAATGTCAACCAAGATTAGAAAAATGGTCGGATAGCCATGTGCAGTATGACTTTTGCCTGTTCAACAGAACTTGATTGAATTAACTCGAGGGAACATCAATCGACTTGCAATTTACTAGCCGTATAAATCTGGTAACATACGTTTCAACTTACACAGCCGGCAGGATGAGATTTATGTCCAGGCCAAGGTTAGATCGCTTTTGTCCGTCTTGTAACATATCGTATGACCTAGTCACAAGTTTTAGTAATATTTTTAATAACTTGGCCAGTAGTATTTCGCTGGTATCCTACTTTAATTCGTTTTCGGTAAAAGCACCGTGACAACCGTAGCCCTGTTGAAATTTCACTTAGTACCAGTACTCGCTAAGATATAGGATTTACCTATTTATTTAGGGAGAGAGGGAAGGCGCTAAGGCGACTTATAATAATATGGCGAACCACGGCCCCTCGTCCGCCTTCCACTCCATGTCGGGTATGGGATTTGTTACCCAGTTATTTGTTTCGCATGGTCTTGAGTTAGTGATAGTTAGCGTATTATTCCGAATAACCCACGTCAGGTTTAGTAAGTAGTTCAGAACTTATTTTAAGCGTATTCTACTCAATCGTTTTTGGTAAAAGCAGCGTTGCGTAGTCAATAGTAATAGTCTACCCTGGAGCCGGTCTGTCGGTAGCTGCACAAAGCGTGCTTGTTACCGATAAGTTAGCTGCATCATGTTTTTTTTACAATAAGACTTTAGGTGTAGGTTTTCAAAATACCGGAAGTCTTGTTCTGTTCAGGTGTTGTTCTAGCACAATTTAATTCATCAGCAGGCAGTGACACTATATTCTGCACATTTGCTTTATATGAAGTCAAATCCATTTTTATTATTTCCACAAGTAAATAATCCATCATATACAGTATTTGAGAGAAAAAATATAATCACACAATTTTACTGGGGAGGGAAATCCTCGCGGAAACAAAGTCGGTTATCGAGCAGCGACACACGCAAGGTTCAAATATCAGGTTGAAAAGAATTTATTTAGAGAATTACTGTATTGTCGGCGAAAACCGTATGATCCTACTAAATTACCTAGCTAACATAGTTTAGATAAAATAGAAAATTCTTAGATAATGGACGGGGGAATCTCCGCTTAACTGGATTACTAGCGGCAAAAGTGGTTCCATCGTGGAAATAAGTTTGGAAAATTTTGAGGGTGACCTGGCCATCTACGTGGATACAATGTGAAGTGGTGATCATGTGTAGTAACAAAGAAAATCAGGTACAGTAAATAAACAGAGGTAGGTTGATACAGTAATTTTTAGATATATTTGAAAAAATAGAAACATTCGATAAGTACTGACAATGTTACGGTGCCGGTAGCTTATCTGCATGTACAGCTGAAGTTATAATAAAGTATATTTACACATACCGTGTTTCCCCGAAAAGAAGACTGGGTCATTTTTTCAATTTTGTTCCGAAAAAATAGCACTAAGGCTTATTTTCGGGGAATGTCTTATATTTTCAAAAACAAAATTACAAAGTGGAGAATTACGAGATTTTTAAATATACGAAATATTATGAAAATCGATATCCATTTACTCTATCCAAAATACCTGCAAAACATAGATTAGTAATAATTTAAAACGCATAGAAGAAATTTCTTGATATCGGCCAGGTCTAAAAAAAATTCGCGTCATTAGGTCTTATTTTAACGAAAGGAGAGGGCTTATATTAAAATCAGTTTCAAAATTCAGACTACGTAGGTCTCATTTTCGGGGAAACACGGTAGAAGCAGGTGTGAATTAGGAATAAAATCATATAAACCTGATTGGAGCACGTACATAGCATATAAAATGTCATTATTCAAGCGAGAAAATATTGTCCGATCTGCAGTTATAACAACCTCACGATTAAAATGATATGCGCGCCAGCCCACGGAAAAATACGTATTAAGTTAAGAAATTGACACCGCAAAATGTATATAGTAGATATTAAATAAGCGGATAAGCTCAAGAAACACACATTTAATTTGGTAATGTATATTTATGCAGTTTTCAGAACTATTTATCACATTAGGAGATATGTTAACTAATCAATGTGAGATAGAAAATGAACTACGAGGTTATTAAACGCAACTCTTCAGCAACTTCCTATGTTAAATCACATTTTCAGAATACATATGAAGGCCAGAGCCGAGGAACAAACAGTCCCGCCCCACTCGGCCCATTACATTAAGAACCAGTAACTGACTGAGTTATGGGATGGATTATGTTCTGCATAGATTTGTTTAATTGTAATATTTTATATATGGCAAACACAGCCTGTAAGCAAACTTTTTGTTGCAATCCCATCTATTCTTGTAAATGACCAATGGTTTGAATTCGGATCATAGACGTCAACAGAATTGGTCGAGCCATCAGCATTTTCTCCCCCTACTGCAAATATGTTTTTATCGTCCGCAACGGCGAAGAGATCCCATCGAGGAACGCACATACTTGCTACTTCCGTCCATGTATTGGTTTCGAAGTTGTAACTTTCAACGGAGTTCGATATACACTCTCCATCCTCGCCTCCGATAACATAAATTTTTCCATTGAATTCAACAGCTGCAGCGTGGCGCCTTGGATTTAGCATTGGAGAAAGTCTTGACCAAGTTTTTGTGACTGGGTTAAATTTTTCTGCTCTTTGATCTGTATGGAGTCCGCCCATGGCATAAATGCACGCTCTTGTTGCTACCGCACAAAACCCATAACCTAATACACATCCTGGTAAACTGTTTTTGTAATTATTACGGATAGAATCATAGCACTGCATGTTGTACCGCTGCACTAGATATAAGTTGCCTTGACAAGCGACGAGTTTACAATATCCAGATTTGCCTCTTATATAAGACTTCCTTGACCAGAATGTATCCTCTTTCCAGTGAAATAATTCAGATTCGCTCGATACATACAGATCGTTGTTGACATTAACAATCTGCATGTCTTCGCCTAATTTCACTTTGGGTAGTCGATGCCAAGTTTTGTTCATAATGCTCCAAGCATTAACTTGACCATTTTTTTTGTTTAAAAAGACAATATGCTGACTTGGAACTTTCGTGGGTGATTCAACAGAGCTGGGATGCTTTGAAACGCTTCCGTGCGCAGAGAATGCATCCATCAACATAACGGTACATTCATGAGAATTCCTGACAAGTGGTTCAGTTCGAACAACTTTCCCGATGAAATCCAATGAAAGATCATGAAGTTTCATTAATTTGAATAATTTTGGAAATACTTTTTTCTCGTTTGGATGATTCTTGGACCATTTCAAAGCTGCATACCACTTGATTCTCTCGGACGAACATTTAATTTTCGGGGATCGAAACAAAAAAAATATTTCTTCTTCATTTAACTCGGCGAAATCATGTCTCTCGGCAAGCTGCTCAAAATTTTCCGCCATGAAGTCATTCATGACCTTTACAACTTGTCCTTCTATTTTTATCTTTTGTGTATTCAAGATTTTTCTCAAATTCATGAAGTTTTCGAGACTGATATTCTTTATAATTTCTTCAATGCTTGATAATAAACGATCAACTATAAAATGAACTAACTGTTTTTTTCTGAACATCATTGGTTCATTAAGAATCGTTTCAAGAAAAAAATTGACCGAGATGTTTTTGATCGAATTCAATAGCGTTGGCAGAACACGTTCCACTTCTTCTTGTCGAATTGAGAGCCATGTAACTATTGCCTTCCATTTTATTTCATGATTCGCATTTGCTTTGGAAAGATAACGAGTTATGTCCTCACATGAAATGGCTGCAAAAGTGTCTGTAGAAACCACTTCATCAAATTTATCATAAACTATTTGTTCGGCTGTGTTCAGTAAATTAACTCGATCATAAAGTTTAGCTAGGTATGCCGCAACAAGGCAATTGTTCTCCGAGAGATTTTCTTGTAGATATCCAAAGGAAATTTCAGTTAGTGCATCCAATTGTAGTAGGCTCGATGCATGCAGAATATCCTGAATCTCGTCAATTCGAACTTTGACTTCACCGGTATACATGAAGTCGATACATTTCTCCATTACAGCGGGCTTTACAGTTTCCATGTCAGCGAAACCTTGCTGGGCTTCCTTCATGTTGCTTGAAAACATCGCTTTAAAATAGCTTGATGCAGCTGTTATTACATTGCGATGAACTGGGAATGATTGTCCGGTAACTTTGATTGTAAAGTCAGAAGTTTCTGTCATTTCTCTGATTGAATGAAGGATTGTGCTCGTGTAATCAGTCCCAGCGGACAGAGATTTACTTGCCATTTTGTAGATATAGATTTCAGTTTAGATTTATACGCATCGACTAACTGATTATTTGTTTAATTTTATATGCCTTTTTCAGATAAGCTTATTTCAGCAATTGACTACCAAAGTCATCGTGTCAGCGACACCTTGTTTGCTGAGTAAAAAAGTAGATGAGGTTATACAAACTCATAAAATAATAATTAGATTATATCATCATTACTTGCTGAATAAATTCCATTTACAAAATATAAATCAAATATAGTGAGAGTGAACCAGGAAAGAAGTGACTAAATTAGTCAGTTTATAAAATTTGAAGAAATACATTTCAATATTTATTCTCATTTATACTTAGGCTTGACCCCGTGCTTTCCGCATAGATTCCCGCAATAGTTGAAGTCGGGTCCTGTGAGCCCCATTCTTTGACGTTGCTCAATACCCTGACGCATAAATTCACGCAACACATATTCACTCTCACTCACTCGTAGTTTGTTATGAATATAACTAATAAAGATGACGCAATCCCACACACTAATAATC